>NC_089263.1:46727001-47053054 GCF_963930625.1 Muntiacus reevesi
AAATTGAGAAAACTAAGATCATGGCATCCAGTCCCATCACTTCATGGCAAATAGATGGGGAAACAATGGAAACAGTAAGAGACTTTATTTTGGGGGCTCCAAAATCACTGCCGATGGTGACTGCAGCCATGAAATTAAAAGATGCTTTCTCCTTGGGAAAATATGATGATCAACCTAGACAGCATATTAAAAAGCAGAGACATTACTTTGCCAAGGTCTGTCTAGTCAAGGCTATGGTTTTTCCTGTAGTCATGTATGGACTATAAAGAAATCCGAGTACCAAAGAATTGATGCTTTTGAACTGTGGTGTTGGAGAAGACTCTTGAGAGTCCCTTGGACTGCAAGGGGATCCAACCAGTCCATCCTAAGGGAAATCAGTCCTGAATATTCATTGGAAGGACTGATGCTGATGCTGATGCTGAAACTCCAATACTTTGGCCACCTGATGCGAAGAACTGATTCATTTGAAAAGACCCTGATGCTGGAAAAGATTGAAGGTGGTAGGAGAAGGGAATGACAGAGGATGAAATAGTTGGATAGCATCACCAATGATGGACTTGAGTTTGAGTAAGCTCCAGGAGTTGGTGATGGATAGGGAAGCCTGGAGTGCTGCAGTCCATGGGGTCCCAAAGAGTCGAACATGACTGAGCTATTGAGTTGAACTGTGCATCATCACACACTCAAACAGTGCTCCTAAAATTAGGCTTTGGGTAATGCCAGAATTCAAAAAATGATATACTCTACAGGTTAAGAGAGAGAAAGAGATATCTCACTAAGAAAAAAATTAGGAAAAGGCAAAGAAAGAAGTTTATGATACTTTGGGGGCACCCCTATTATAACTACTTCACTGTAACTGGGTACATGTGTTGTGCATTCCATAATGTACATTATGGAATAATAGTAAACACACAAGTATTATCAATTTTGTGACATATTTGCTCAGAAATAGCTGTAATTATGATCTCAGCAACCTTGTAGTTGGAACAGACACGTTATGCCTCTCATTTTAAGACTGAAAAAACCACGAATTAGGAAGTGCTTCAACAACAGGGCCGAGACTGTAAATCAGTGCAGCTGTCTTGGCTCTAATCTATTCGACCTGACAGGCTGGAGCTGGTTGTAAAAGTAGTCCCCAGTTTCCAGGAGAGTTATGTTCCAAAGGATCATTTGTAGGTCAGTTGTTGTGAACTCCACACATTTTCCCATAGTAATAAATAGTGTGATGAATAAAGGTTATGCCTCCAGTCCAGCCTGCCAAAGCCTTTAACCTATGATGCGTCTATAGTTCAGTGATACAGAATCTTTCCCCATTAATTTCTGTTGGAGTTCGTTCAGGGTTCATGCTTCCAAAATATGTAGGGAGCATATTTTCCTGTGCCTTCCCTCCTTCCATTTCAGCTCCCCTGCTGGGATGAACTTTTCAGCTTTAGATGACAGAGGGTAGCGCTGATAAGGCTGGTGGAGAGAGGCTGTCATGAGGACAGCTGAGCACACTTGATGCAGAATTTCTGGAGACAGTCCTGACACAGATGCCTGTGCAGGACAGAGGCTGGAACTTTGTGGGAGTGAGTTTGAGGAGGGGATGCTAAGGACTGAATCAAAGTTGTTGACAAAGGCAGGCAGTTCTTAAAGCGGTAGACCCCTAGCAATGGGAGGACAGTCCTCACCATACAGGGTGACTAACAGCTCCTTAAACGAGATCACACAGAACAGATTTGCAGGTACAGTGGTGAGAAAGAATGAACAGGACTTTGTTCTTTCCATGTGGAGTTCAGCTTTTTCAATAAACTGGTTGCATGTGCTTAAATCTCCTTGTTGATTTTTTAAAATGTACTGTCACTGAAATGGAAAATTAAACAATATTGAAAAGCACAAAGAGAAATGTAAAAATCACATAAATCCCTTTCATAACAAGATAAGCATTATTAGTTTAAAAGTTTTGACAGAATTATTGAAACTATTTCAGAAATGACTTTACAAACTACTCCAGAAACCTCTCAATAAGGGAGCCTGAGGTTCAAGCCTCCATAATCAATAATTTTAACATTCCTCCCATCACTTTCCCATATTAGGTGATGTTACAGAATAGATCCAGACTTCAATTTGTCATCTAAACATTGGATTATGCAATTTCTTTACTGAATTTTGTTATCGAGTTGTCACTTTTTCTCAAATTGATATGTAAATACTATGGAACAATGGAGGAAGATTCAATGTCCAAAAGTCTGAGCTAAATTCACAAAATACTGAACAGTGAATGAGAGCATGTCCTTATTTATCCATGTCCTTGCCAACAGTAGGATTTAATAATTTTTTTCTGTACTGGTCCATCTGATAAGGGGAATGTTTCTCATTGTTATTTCTAATTGAATTTCTAATTAAGGTTGAATATTTTTCATGTGGGCTTTCCTGGTGACTCAGAGGGCTCCTGCAATGCAGGAGAACTGGGTTTATTCCCTGGGTTGGGCAGATTCCTTGGAGAAGGGCATGGCAACCCACTCCATTGGTCTTGCCTGGAGAATCCCATGGACAGAGGAGCCTGGTGAGCTACAGTCCATGGGGTTGCATATTTACAGGATACATGTCTGGTTGAGAGGTATGAACAAGAGGAGAGATTTAAAACCTAAGGATATGCAGGTAACAGTGGATATACTGTGTGCTGACGGGGCTCAGTTCATGATGGGCATCGTTGGCGAGGTGCATTGTGTATACTCATTGTCGGGGTGGGGGGGGGGGGGCGTGTTTCTATTTAATAAGCATAATTACACAGTTCCTGAAGGGATGACGAATCCCATCTAGTAATTGAGCTTCTGGAGTTATACCCGTGAGTCCCCCACTACATTATCCCATATGAAAAGTCTGGAGGTTGGACAGGTAGGATTTTTAACAAAAACAAAAAACTACTAACTGTGGATATATACTTAGTTTACACATTTGTAGAATGGAGATACCAGTGCTCATCTTATTGGGCTATTGTGAGTATTTGTTGAGAAAGTACATATGACATCATTAGCCCAGTGCCTAGAACATGGTAAACACTCAATAAATATTAGACATTATTAATTTATTATATTTTTGTGTTAAAACAAGGAGTTAACTAGGTGATCTCTAAGGCATCTTTCAGAGTCACAGATTTATGATACTGAAAATATATAGCTTCCCTTACTTGATCTATAATTTAAAGAAAAATTGAGGATACAGTAACTTTAAAGTGAGCAAAAATGAGCTGGGTAATTACTCTCAAGTTATGTATGGGAAAACGAATTGAGTAAGATTGTATTATATATAGCATAACCTGTAAGAAGAGGTTCTTACACAAAGACACAGTCAAGCCTCCAGAATAGAGCTGACAACATGTAATGCAAATTCTTTAGCTAAGCTTACACTTTTATTGAGAAGTATGGAAAATAGCTCAAAACCTTGAAAATATATTCTATAGAACAGGAAGAACAGTTATCAGCTATCATTCCTTTTCAGCCTCTACTGAAAATCAACAACTTCTATGTAGAAGTCAATTGTAAATGTTTGCAGCAATGTTAAAAAAAAAAAAAAAAAAAGAAACATAACAAGCTTATCAAACAAATTTAAAGCTGTTGATCTATCAATATTTTAGCTCTTCCAAACCAAGTACTTATAAGTTCAGCCTAGTATATTCAAATATTGAGCATAGTGATTTTCTTACTTAAGAGGAGTTTCAGTACCCAAAGTTATTTACTTGACCCTGGGAAATAAGACCTCTGGTCTTAAAGGAGCTTCTTGGCAAATTTGGAATATAGAAACCTAGAATTTAAAGAAGCTTAGACATCTAATCTTTTCTACAATATTCTTAAGATGACTTGATCTCTGATTAAGTCCTACTTGGAGTTTTGGTCAGTGTTGCAAGTGCTTATCAAAACTTCTGAAATTCCTTTCCTTCCAGGGACATGGAGGTATTGCATGCCCTCATTTCCTGAAAATTAGTCATGGCTATAGACTTGCTTTGGCCAATAAAGTTTAAGTGGAAATGATGTGAATCACTTCTAGGCAGAAACATTCAGGAGCCAACTGCTGACTCAAGCTCTGTTTCCTTGCTCAGATGACCCCTGGAGACTTGTGTTTGATGGCGGTGTGATAGGATGGTGGATCCTCTGCCATCTTGGGTCTTGGAGTGCTGCAGTGGGCAGGCCTCCTAGTGGCCTGTGTTGGACAGGTAATATAGATAAGAGATAAACTTTTGTGTGATACGGTATTGAGGTTTAGGGTTCTTTGTTGCTGCAGCAGAAACTAGACTAACTTGATCAATACTTTTTAAAACTGTGCTTTTGCATAAGCCCCTTCTATGTCTGGATAAAAACATTATTTTACTATTCTGTCTCATCTGAAGCTAAGATGTGGCTCCATATTAGAGTAAATGTTTAAGAAACTGAGAAAAGAGTAAATATTTAACCTTTTTATGCCCTCCAGAGAAGAAGAGATTTGCCCCTTTTGTTCTTCCACATGTCAGAACACAAACTTTATGTTCCCCATAAGTCTTCTCCCTGCAACGAAGTTCTATTTTCCCCTTGATACATGGTTTCTCTCTGTATAATTTTTGTTTTGCTCATGTCCCATTTAATTCTACTGTCTAGAACTGAATACAATTCTTAGCAAATTAAGTACTGCAGGGGGACTCGTTACTTGGTTTTTCTGAGATTTTTTGATGATGGTGAATATGGTTATTTACTGTAGATGCATTACTTTAGATCAGATTTAGGTAGGGCTGGCAGTTTTAGATAGGTCTCAGAATTGGGTTTGGTTCAGAAGGATCTGGCCCTCCTCAGTCTCCATTGAAAGCTGGTAATCCTTGGTGGGCAATAACACCAGGGGCTTAACATGGTTTGCATCTAAGGTCTAACCCTGGACGAAATGGGAGTAATTGACGATTTTCAGTGGGAGAGTGATAAATACACATTTATGTTATGAACTCTGGAAAAAAGAAAAAGAATAATCACTAGGTGATACACAGTTGGGAATGGGTGAGACCAAAGGTAGACAAGTCAATTATTCAACCAAGCAAGCTACATAACATATTGGTTGCTTACTAATGTATTAAATGCTCATGATGGTTGGCTATCAGTGAACAAAATATATATCTAAAGACAGGAAGGAGGAGATGTAGAAAAGGTTACAGTATAAGTGAACACACCAAAAGGGCAGAAGGTTAATATCTGAGGACAGGCTTCCTAAAGTAGCAATTTGAGAACCAGCAGTCTCTGGTAATGACAAAGTCCATGAATTTAACATGAAACCCATCTTGAATGATTTAAAAAATAAACATAAAAGTGTAGAAGTAGGGTTGCCTCTGAACTATTTGATCAGGGCTGCCTCCACTGTTTTTCATATTTCTTTGGCTCTTCTCTTTATATGTGAACTCTTTCCTTAGGCTGATTTTTCTTATGGTTTCAAGGTAACGATCGGCAGCATTGAAGAATCCTTACTTCCCAGTTTGTCGCTAGTGGGAGAAGTACCTATTTCCCAGAACCACTGACCAGAAGTTCTGAGATTTGTTCTAATAGGATTATTCCTGAATCAATCATTGTGGCTGCATAAATGCATGCACTAATTCTGAAGGTAGAGCTAATGTCAGTTTTTCAAAGACACACAAGATAAATGAAACTTAGGTATATATTGAAAAAATTAGCCTGTAATTAGCAAGGACTGTGACAGGAGGAATAAATGTGGTATAAACAACTCACACACGCTGACTAAAAAATGTACAGAAAAATGGGACCAGACTCACAGACGTAGAGAATTTTACAGTTGAATGGGGGTGATAATTGTTGGAAAGGGACTGTGGGGAATGAAGGAGATGTGGATATGAACTAAGAGGTTTACATATACTCTGAAATATATGAGGTTAGAGAGAATGCTTTAGGTAAGGTGTACAGGGGAAGCAGTTCAGTGGAGAGGGCATTTGTTGCTAGGGGAAGAAATGGAGGTACAATTAGTGACAGTGGGTTTTGAGAGGCCGAGAAAGAGCCTTGTAATTTAAAAATGGCAGCAGAGAAGTGGTGATACCATTAATTCATATGTGGAATGCAGCAGGAGGAGAAAGTCTGGCTAGATCTTTCCACATCTCTACCCACAGATGGAGGGTTTTAAGATACATGAGCTGCAGCTCAGAAGAGAGTGGATATTTATATTTGGGCAGAAAATGAGAAAAGCATCAGAGCAGTTTATTAGGATGGAGAATATAGGAGAGTAGCCTCCTCTGTGAAATCTTGTTGGGTTTTCTTAAGTTGGATTCACTCTGTTATGTAGGTAGTTATTTTTTCCAATAGATAAAGACTATAGTGAAATGTGAACTAAAAGCCAGATTGCATTATGGTCATCTTGAAACCTTTGAAGAATCAGTTTCTGGGGCTTCAAATTCCAATCAATAACATTTTGTTAGCATTCATAACCATTTACATATTCATCATTTGCCTACTTGCACATTGGATAGATCCAGTTTTCCCTTGGGTTGCCCATTTATAGGTACCAGCTGTCTTCAGGCCTCTGGTCACAATGTGTTTCTGTATGTTGTGTGCCCTTGGCTTGCCCTTTCATTCAACTGAGAGGTTTGAAATTCACCTCCTGGAGACTGGGCACCCGGCTCCATTGGCTCTGTTCACTCCAGGTCTCTCATCAGCAGTGAGAACCACTGTGCCTTCTGCTGCCCTCTCCCAGAAAGCCCTCTTAACCCCATGAGACTTCGTCAAGGTGCACAGCGAGCTACGGCTCAGCACCAGGCTGGCCGTGCTCCTCTTCCTCATCCCACATGCCCACAGGGCGCCTGATGCTTTCCTCTACTTGGTCAGCTCTCTGTGTTCCTATTCGTGATGTATTGTCACCTTTCTTCTCAGGCTTCAGAGGCTTTGCCATTTTGTAGCCCCTCAAACTCTCATTCCGCTGGTAGGTAAATTCATTTATTTTGACTATGATGTCAGAATATTTTATTCAACAATATTCTAAAATTTGTGACTTCAAACTCCTGTAAGCATTGTTTTTCAGCTATAGTAATGATTAGTTTCTGTCTCATGTGGTTGCACATTTGTCCTATCTGAATTGTGTGCATACAGCACTCATAATACCTGTCAGCCTGTCTTCAGGTTTACTTCCTATACTTGACCGCAGAATTTCTTCTCTATCTGTACTCTCTATGGCACCAGCATGGTGCCTTGCATACAACTGTCAATCAAATATTTGACAAAATAAATTTATGTGCGGATAAGTGCATATCTAATTATTTTATCAATTATGTGGTAGGGATAATGGAATTTAACTTCCTTTGAAATATTTTTATATTACCGTTATCATTAAGCCAAGTGTTTCACATTTCTTTACTGTTAGAAACAAGGTAATATATCTGCTACTTTGGCATTCATTTCTGTTCTAGATCTGTAGCAGACCTGCCTCTAGTGATTCTCTTACAGCCATGATAAAAATTGCTAAGTACCAATTACTAATCTGTTAAGCCTGGATTCTTCCTTAAAACCCTTCTCCTTGCTGTGCTATTGATAACTACCACAAGTGATTAGAGCAGGAACATAATATTGAATATTTCACGGTTTGCTAGACCAAGTGAGAATACTATATGTGAGTCCTGACTTTAATAATTAAAAAATATCCTCTCTATTTAAGTGCCAAATAGTTCTTTTGGCAGGGTTGCGTCTAATGTGATCTGTGGTGTTCATGAGGAAATAAACAGGGAAAGGTAAGATAACTTTTTTTTTGCTATAATGAATTGATAGACTACTGAAATATTGTAAATAGCATGTGAATAGAATGTACCTGGGTTTAGAGAAAATGCTATAAATTCTTATACCTCATTTTGTTGTTCAGTTGCTAAATTCTGTCCACCTCTTTGTGACCCCATGGATTGTAGCCTGCCAGGCTCCTCTGTCCATGGGATTTCCCAGGCAAGAATACTGGAATAGGTTGCCTTTTCAATTTCCAGGGGATTTTCCCGACCGTGGGATTGAACTTGCATCTCCTGCTTGGCAGGTGAATTCTTTACCACTGAGCCACTTGGAAAGCCTCCATACCTCATGACCAGTAGGTTATTCTAGAAATATGTTACAAACAATAGCATTGGAAGTTTTACTGTCTGATGCAACTTAATTCTCTACTTTTTTAAAAGATAAAGCTACTAACCTCCCTCTCAACTACAATATAATATTCCTAAATTTTTAGTTTATTATCCTTTCATATTAAACAACAATGGTACTATTAACACAATGGCTGTTAATCTAGTGGAATATTTTTAGTTTTAAGACTGTCTATGTAAATAATCATTAATTTTTAGAATATCAAGACAAAAGCTTTAGAAATACTCAGTTACTAACTTTTCAAGATATTGTAAAACTGAGTTCTAAAGGCAGAAATCCCACAAAGTTTTAAAATCTTTGTCATGTGATGTATATGAGGGAATAAGAATTTGACTCAGTAGCCTTTGCATTCTTTAGCTGTTAGCTCATATTCTCATTGCTGACCTAAATTTATAGACACTCTGGGAACAATCTTTAGGGAAACACTTCCTTATGTATACAAAGAGTAAATATTTTCTTGGGGGAAATTTTTGCCCCAACTTTTACCACTCAAGAAATTTAGTTTCATTGAGGACATATTTAGAGATTCAAATTTTTCAAAAGATCTTTTTAATGATTTCCTAAAAGAATAATTTTTAGGAAAAGATGGTTATAATATAGATTCCCTTCCCCTGGAGCAAAAACTAAGAAAATCCCTAATATGAAGACTTTAAAAAATTTAATCTCAGATACAGCAAAGCATAAAATTGTAGGTTTGAGGATAGGAACTGATTTGTTAAAATAGCCAAAGCAATAAAGGTTAAAGTCAAAGAACAAAACTGCACAATCTGAAAAGGATTCCCATGACCAAGAAGATTGATTTGGTATTTCATTTCTTGATCATTTCATTTATCCTAAAGGTTTAGAAAGGGAACTGTGCTTCAACTGATGAAAATTATAACTTTGTAAGATGTGAAATTCACAATCTTTTTACTTGGACTTTTGAAAAATAAATTCTGTGTTTTTAAAGTAAATCTATTTTAGTTAGCCTTTTCAAAGATTTAAAATTCTATTAAAAACTAAACAAAGCAAAGAGATTTTAATGAAATTGTGTATTTTAACATACACTGCTAACTCTTAGACCAAAGGAAAAAACTATTGAAATTGTTTACCTAACAATTTCCTTCTAAACATATTCTCAATTATTATAGAAAAGCACCAATATGTTAACCTTTATTAGATCATTTTGTTGAAATAAGACTGATGCAACTTAGTTTAATATAATCAAAATAGGATAGATGCATAGTATCCTCATATTTTATTGGTAAAGGAAGAAAATTAATGAGGAAAATTTTAAGTGGTATTCAAAGAGTGAAATCTTTCATGAAACATTTCATTTTCTGTGGGATGATATTTACACATATTCAGTACAAGATAGATGGGGTAAAAGTGGAAACAGTGACAGAATTTATTTTCTTGGGCTCCAAAATCACTGTGGATGGTGACTGCAGCCACAAAATTAAAAGATGCTTGCACCTTAGAAGAAAAGTTATGGCAAACCTAGACAGTGTATTAAAAAGCAGAGATGTCACTTTGCTGACAAAGATCCATTTAGTCATAGCTATGGGCTTCCCAGTAGTCATGTATGGACATGAGTTGGATCATAAAGAAGGTCAAAGAATTGATGCTTTCGAAATGTGCTGGAGAAGATTCTTGAGAGTCCCTTGGACAACAAGGAGTTCAAACCAGTCAATTCTAAAGGAAATCAACCCTGAATATTCATTGAAAGGAATGATGCTGAAGCTGAAGCTCCAATACTTTGGCCACCTGATGGGAAGAGCCAACTAACTGGAAAAGACTCTGATGCTGAGAAAGGAGGAGAAGGGGGCAACAGAGGATGAAATGGTTGGATGGTATCACTGACTCATGGACATGAGTTCAAGCAAACTGGGGGATAGTGAAGGATAGGGGTCTGGAGTGCTACAGTACATGGAGTCGCAGACAGCTGGATGTGATTGAGTGACTGAACAACAGGTAGAAAGTAAAACCACAGATTATCCATGGAATGTTAAAACTGAGTGTCACTTTTGGCAGGCAAACTAATGACTTCTCAAAGTTGTTCTAGTCTCCAGAATCTGTGAATAGGTTACATTATGTGGCAAAGGGTGATTAAAATAGAAGATTGAATTGTTTGCTAATTAGCTTATAAAATAGGTAGATTAATCTGGATTATTCAGGTGGGCCCAGTGTAATCACAAGGGTCTTTAAATGTTCAGAGAGGAGCAGAATAATGATTGTCAGAGTGAATGCCATGTGAGAAAGGCTCAAACTGCCTTGCTGTCTTTAAAGGCAGAAGAGGGCCAGTAGCCAGGAAATGCTTGTAGAAGCTGGCAAAAGCAAGGAAGCAACTTCTCCTTTAGAGAGTCTAAAAAGGAGCACAGTCCTGCTGTGAGATCATTGTCCAGTGAGACCCCTTTCCGACTTTCCATTTCCAGAACTGCAAGATTATAGATTTGTGTTGTTTTGCACCACTAAATTTGTTAGAATTGAGAATGAATGCAACTATAGTTTTTTATATATATATATGAAATCTTAAATTAAAAAATTTGAGACCAGTTTGAAGGAGAAGTGACTGGCAACAATAGTTGCCACAGTTACTATTAGTAACAATGGTTACTCTTTTCAAGTTACAGCATGCAAGACTTTCAGCAAACATGAGTCTTTTTTCTGTATCTAAGTGCTTAATTACAGTTTGGAGGATTGGCAGCTACTTACGTTTCAAGGCAACTTTAACTTCTAATCTCTTTGAATCTGTTCTCAATAAATGTAGGGTTTTGTTTGTATCTCTGAATACAAAGATATTACAGAGTTCCTATTATGACCTTGAGAAAATTATGAACAACTTCATTTGTTTTCTGAGTCAAGGAAATTTAGTACTTGTTCAGCTGCTGGGAAAATTGAGATTAAATTACTCTCTTTGCTATGGTTTAATTTTTTTTCAAGTTTCAATTTATTTGTAGAATTCATTTCTTTTTAAATTTAATATTATTGAACTAATTCAGTTTCTAACCTAATTTATATCAGTCATGGAGTAGAAATGTTAGGCCATTATTAAAGACTGAATGTGAAAGTGTTAGTCGCTCAGTCTTACCTGACTGTTTGCAATTTCCATGGACTGCAACGTGCTAGGTTCCTCTGTCCATGGGATTCTCCAGGCAAGAAAACTGGCATGGGTTGTCATTTCCTTCTCCAGGGAGATCTTGCTGATCCAGGGATTGAACCTGGGTCTCCTGCATTGCAGGCAGATTCTTTATCCTCTGAGCCCCCAGGGAAGCCTCTTATTGAAGATTAATAGTAGGTAAAAGATTATTAGTAGATTCTGCCATGGAACATGGTTAGCTAGTGGGTCTGTGTTGGTGGTGCTTACAAGTGTGGGTTGCCTGAATTTGAATTCTGGCTTCCTCCTTACTAGTCGTGTGACTTTTGGCAAGGTATTTATCATTTTTTGCGTTTTTATTTATGAATTTTTGGCTGTGCTGGGTCTTTGTTGCTGTGCATGGGCTTTCTCCAGCTGCGGTGAGCGGAGCTGACTCTAGTTGCCATGTACGGGCTTCCTATTGCGGTGGCTTCTCTCCTTGCAAAGCATGGGCTCTGGAGTGTGGGCTTTTGTGGTTGTGGCACAGGAGCTGAGTTGTCCCACGGCATGTGGAGTCTTCCTGGACCAGGGATCTGACCTGTGTCCCCTGCTTTGGCAGACAAATTCTTAACCACTGGATGACCAAGGAAGTCTGGCATTAATTATTTTGTACTATCAATTCTTCATCTGTAAAATGAGGATTATAAAAGTGATTAACTTAGAGAGTTTACATGAGAATTGAGATAATATGTGGAAAATATTTTAAGTAGTGCTATATAAATGTGGTTATTATTATACAAATCCTGTTTAAATTCATTACTTTTAAAAGGGAAGAAAAACTTTTAAAAGCAACACTCTCTAACATTGATGTGACTGATCTGTTTTACCTGAGTTACCATTATATTTAAAGTAAATTTTTTGTATCTATAATAAGAAAACTGATGCTTATATGATACTACTAAGAATTTGTTTCCTAGTAAATAAAAGCTCTTAGCTTTAAATTAGAGCTGTGTAACCATATATTAATGGAATTGAGAAAATGCAATATACAAATGCAAATATACATCAAATTATAAATGTGTTCTCTAGCAGAACATTTTTCCATTTCCTTATTCTAAATAGGATGAGGAAGAGTAATTTCCCCAAGTTGCTAAAATCTTGGCATTTTTACTGAAAACTTCAAATCATAGCTTTATCATTTTCTCCAAGTTATCTTTAACAGTGGTGACAATGTTCATAAGCAAAAAGAATCACTTTATGTAGTCTGTTGCATTTTACATACTCAAAAAAAAAAAAAAAAAGAAAACGAAAAAAACCCCTCAAAGCCCCCAATAACAAAAAACAAAACACAATTCCAAGTAACAAGGGAACACATATGCAATGTGAAAATATAAATAAGTATTTTATTAAATCCCATAAACAGTTATTTTAAGGCACATGTTCAAGTAATAAGCCAAACTTTATACATGTTATTTGATTAAAGAAAAATTTAGCTTTCAGGAAGGTAACAATGATTCTAAAGAGATAGTATCAATAAGAATGTTATTTGATTAAAAAATATTTAGCTTTCAGGAAGGCAATAGTGGTTCTAAATCAAAGGGATAGTATCAATAAAAATGTGACTAATGTGTAATATATTTTGGTTCCATAGGTCATTATTAATTGGAGAAGTTAGAATTCTTTAAATTGAAGTGTAGTTGATTTACTATGTTGTGTTAATTTTTGCTGTGAAAGTGAAAGTGTTAGTCACTCAGTTGTGTTTGACTCTTTGTGGCCCCATGGACTGTAGCCATACACACACACACATATTCTGTATATTCTTTTCCATTATGTTTTATCAGAGGATATTGAATATAGCTCCTTTTTCTATACAGTAGGACCTTGTTGTTTTTCATTCTATATATGATAGTTTCTCTCTGCTAATTTCAAACTTCAGTTCCTTCCTCCCCCATACTCCTCCTCTTGGCAACCACACGTTTGTTCTTTAGTCTGTGAGTCTGTTTCTATTTTGTAGATAAGTTCATGTGTATCCTAGTTTAGATTCCACATGGGAGTGATATCATATGGTATTTGTATTTCTCTTTCTGATTTACTTCACTTACTATGATAATTTCACAGTCCATCCATGTTACTGCAAATGGCATTATTTCATTATTTATTTGTTATGGCTGAGTAGTACTTCATCGTGTGTATGTACCATATCTTCTTTATCCATCCATCTGTTGATGGACATTTTAGGTTGTTTTCTTATCTTGGCTATTGTAAATAGTTCTGCTATGAACATAATGATGCATCTTTTTGAATTGTAGTTTTGTCGGAATATATGCCTAGATGTGGGATTGCTGGATCATATAGCAGTTATTTTTAGTCTTTTAAGGAACTTCCATGCTGTTTTCGATCGTGGCTGCACCGACATACATCCCCACAACAGTGTAGGAGCATTCTCTTAGCTCCACACGTTAGTTTTGATTTGCATTTCTTTGACAATTAGTGATGATGAAAATCTTTTCATGTGTCTGTTGGCCATTTGTATGTCTTTGGAGATATATCTATTTAGGTCTTCTGCCTATTTTTTTGGTTGGGTTGTTTGGTTTTTGTTGTTGAGTTGTATGAACTGTTTGTATATTTTAGAGATTAATCCCTTGTCTGTTGCATCATTTGCAAATATTTTCTCCCATTCTGTATGTTGTCTTTTCATTTTGTTTATGGTTTCCTTTTCTATACAAAAGCTTGTGAGTTTGGTTAATCCTATTTTTTTATTTTTGCTTTTACTTCTATTGCCTTGGAAAACTGACCTAATAAAACACTCATATGAATTATGTCAAAGAATGTTTGCCTAGGAGTCTTATGGTGTCATGTCTTATATTTAATTCTTTAAGCCATTTTGAGTATGATATGAGGGTGTATTCTAATTTTATTGATTTCCATGTGGCTGTCCAACTTTACCAACACCACTTGCTGAAGAGACAGTCTTTCCTGTTGCACATTCTCTCTTTGTCAAAGATTATTGACCAAAGGTGTGTGGGTTTATTTCTGAGAATGAATGAATGAATGAATACATCATAGAGTATTTATACAATAAAATACCATGAAGAAGTAAAATAATGAACTAAAGCTACACAAATTGACATGAATAATCCTCAAAGCCAATATCAAGGAAAAATACAAGTTACAGAATAAAATATGCAGAATAATACACTTATACAAAAATTATTTCTGGATAAAATCATGTGTAAGGGTAATACCTACCTACTTGAAGATAGTGGTTAGCTTTGGTGAAGGGATAAGAGAAGAGAATGGGGTTGAGATGGTTATGTAGAAAGCTTTAATACTTTATAGTATTTTATTTCTTAAATAAAAATAATCAGACCCTGTATTTTGGCCATGTATTTTGATTTTTTAATATGACATGTTTCCGACTTTCATAATAGAATACAACGTAACAAAAACTCCCTAAGTTTTTTCAAATCAAATTATAGTTGATGTATATTATATAACTCACAGGTATATAATATAGCAGTTTATGATTTAAAAAGTTATATTCTATTTTAGTTATTATAAAATATTGGCTATGTTCTCTGTGTAGTAAAATACATTCTTGTAGCTTATTTTATATGAAATAGTTTGCACCTCTTGATTTCCTACCCCTATATTTTCCCTCCCTCTTTCCCTCCTCTCTCCACTCATAACCACTAGCTTGTTCTCTATATCTGTGCATCTCCTTTCTTGTTATATTCACTAGTTTCTTATATTTTTTAGTTTCTACATAAAAGTGACATTATTCAGTATTTATGTTTCTGTCTTATTTCATTTAGCATGATACCCCCCAAATCCATCCATGTTGTCGCAAATGGCAAAATTTTATTCTTTCTTATGGCTGCGTAGTATTCTATTAGCATTCTACATACCACATCTTTATCCATTCATCTGTTGACAGACACTTAATTTGTTTCCGTATCTTGGCAACTGTAAATGATGTTGCTTTGAATATTGCATGTATCTTTTCAAATTAGTATTTTTGTTTTTTTCAGATATATACCCAGGAGTAGAATTATTGGGTATTTCTGATTTTAGTTTTTTGAGAAACATCCCTCCTGTTTTCCACAGCAGCTGCACTAGTTTACATTTCACCAACATTGTATGAGGTTTCGCTTTTCTCTGTATCCTTGCCAATGTTTGTTATTTGTGTTCTTTTTGATGATAACAATTCTGACAGGTGTTCGGTGATATCTCATTTTGGTTTTTGATTTGTGGTTCCCTGGTGATCAGTGTTGTTGAGCATCTTTTCATGTGCCTGTAGGCTATTTGCATTTCTTCTTTGAAAAATGTCTGTTTAGGTCTTCTGCCCATTTTTAATTTGGTTTTTTATTTTTTTGGTCTCGAGTTGCATGAACTGTTTATTTGTTTTATATTAACCCTTTTTGACTATTATCATTTGATAATATTTTCTCCCACTCAGTAGTTTGCCTTTTCATTTTGTTGATGGTTTTCTTTGCTGTGCAAAAGCTTTTAAGTTTAATTAGGTCCTATTTGTTTATATTTGCTTTTATTTCCTTTGCTTTAGGAGACAGATAAGAAAAAATGGTTACAATTTATTTTGGAATGTTTGCTTATGTTTTCCTCAAGAAGTTTTATGATTTCTGGTTTACATTTAAGTCTTTAATTTATTTTGAGTTTATTTTTGTATATGGTGTTAGAGACTTTCTAATTTCATAGTTTTACACACTCCTTAACTTTCTGAAGTTTAAACTTTTTTGAAGTTTCAATTGCAGTAGCTTTGTAGAAAATATACAAAATTCGTTTTTGTGTATCTTTTAATATGAATAGTATCATATGAGCCTGTATTCATTTTCTATGGCTTCTGTAATAAATTACCACAAACTTGGTAGCTTCAAAAGCAGAATGAAAAAAAAAAAAAAAAAAAAAAAAAGCAGAATGTATTCCCTCTTAATTATGGAGGCCAGAGTCCAAAAGCAGTATCGCTGGGTTGAAAACAAGCTGTCAGCAGGGCTGTGTTCCATCCAAAGGCTCTGGAAGGGAATGTGTTCATTGCCTCTTCCAGCTTCCGGTGGCTACAGACATTCCTGTTTGTGGCTGCATCACTCCAGTCTTCAAGGTGAGCATCGTCACGTCTCATTCTGCTCCCTTTTCCACACTGCCTTCTCTTCCATGTGTGTGTCTGTGTCACGTCTCTGTACTTGAGAGTTTAAGGGCACTTCACTGGCAGTCTAGTGGTTAAAACTTTGCCTCCCAGTGCAGGCGGAGCAGGTTCAGTGCCTGGTTGGAGAGCTAAGATCCCACATGCCTCGTGGCCAAAGAATCAAAGCTTAAAATGGAAGCAATATTGTAGTAAAAATCAATAAAGACTCTTGAAAAAGAGAGCTTAAGGGCCGTATTTAAGGTCCATCTAGATAACCAAGGATAAACTTCCCATCTAAAAATCCTTAATTTAATCTCATCTGCAAATACTCTTTCCCTAAATAAGGTAATATTTCCTGATTCCATTAGGACCTAAAATCTTTGGGACCATTATTCATTCTATTACAGTATCTGTCATGCAACTTGTTCCTTTTTATTTTACAACATGTCTTAGAAATTTTTTTTTTTCATATTGGTTAATATAGACCGTTCTTACTCAGTGTCATTGCTGTAGAGTATATTTAGGATGGATATTTCATTTTGTTTTTCTTTATTGGCCATGCCATGCAGCTTATGGAATCTTAGTTCCCTGACCAGTGTTTGAACTCACATCTGCTGCATTGGAAGCACAGAGTCTTAACCACTGGACTGCCAGAAAAGTCCCTCAGTTTATATTTGAATTCTGAAAGTCATGAGCGATATTTTTATTTTTCGTTTTTTAGACATGCAACAATGATTGGTGAAGGGGTTAGAGTGGTATACAATGATTGACAACCGTTGTTACATTTCAGGGCTAGGGGATAACTACTTTGTTTGGTATGCTCAGTTGCTCAGTTGTATCCAACTCTGTGATCATGGACCTTAGCCCTCCAGACTCTTCTTTCTGTGGGATTTTTCAGGCAAGAATACTGCAGTGGATTGCCATTCTCTTCTCCAGGGAGTCTTCCCGACCCAGGGATCGAATTCACATCTCTTGTGTCTCCTGTGTTGGTAGGCAGATTCTTTACCCCTGAGCCACCTGGGAAGCCCTACTATGTTTGGTGTGTTGGTCAAAGGGAAGTTAGATTTTTTTTCTATATTGTTTCATTTTTTTCCTTAACAAAGAAATACAATAATATATTACTTATTTGGTTAAAATAAATAATAAATACTAAAATAATAATTTAATATAGCTGGGTTTTGGCATTATTCCTCATTTGAACTTTTAAGTGTTTATGGACTATCCATTACTCTGAACTCCAAAACTTTGAGTCATTTTTTGGTTTGTTTTGCTGAAAAATCAAAGTCAAAATAAAACAAAAGAAAGGAATTCATTATAGCGAATATCTTAACCTGATTTCTGAAATTACTATCAAGCATAGTAGTCCCAGATCTAACGATGTGCAACTTAGATTGAACTAACTAAATTCCAACCATAATAATAGAATATTATACAATTTTCTTGCTTAACTGTTATGATTTTGGTGCTGATGAGACCAATCCCTTAAATTACACTATTGCAATAATAGCAGAAATTTGAGGAATGATTGACTATTTTGAGAGGAACTATTTAAAAAATGTAATTTAACAGAGATTGATATTTTTGTCCAAAGTGTTAAATTCATAATTATTATTTAATAATTTATGGTAATATTAATATTCACTTATATCCACTTTTTAAAAAATCAAACTAGATTATAAATAGCCCAGTGAAAAATCTAAGATTAAGTCATTTGTTTATTTAAACTAAATATTTAAGTTTTAAATAAATGAGTGAACAAGTAGAGAAAATTAGCACCAAGGGTCTCTAAGATGCTAACACTGTCTGAAGCTCTGCTTATACTGATTGTTCATTAACAAGAGAATAGCTTTCCTAGTAAGAAACCCTCACAGTGCAAACCTCCTTTCTCAGCAGTACTGTTTGATAGTAGGCAAGCAGGAAATGTTTAGAACTTGAGAGCAGGCTTACAAGTAATAAATACAAATAACTTGTGATCACATCAATACACTGTATTTTATATACACTTGGAGAAGCAAATGGCAACCCATTCCAGTACTCTTCCCTGGAAAATCCCATGGACAGAGGAACCTGGTAGGTTATGGTCCATGGGGTTGCAAAGAGTTGGACATGACTGAGTGACTTCACTTTCCTTTAATAATGAATTATCAGGAGGAGAAATTAAGAAAAAAATCCCATTTAAAATTGTGTCAAAAAAAGTAAAGTACTTAGGTATAAACTTAACCAAAGATTAGAAAGACCTCTATACTGAAAACTATAAAAACATTAAAGAAATAAATTGAAAGAAAAAGAAATAAGTTGAAGAAGACACAAATAAATGGAAAGGTTTTCCATGCTCATGGATTGAAAGATTTAATACTGTTAAAAAGTCCACATTACTTAAAGCAATCTACAGATTCAGTGCAATTTTCTATCAAAATTCCAATGGAATTTTTACAATAACAGCACAAACAATCCTAAAATTTATGGGGAAGCACAAAAGACCCCAAATAGCCAAAGCAGTCTTGAAAAAGAACAAAGCTGGAGGCATCACACTCCCTGATTTTAAACTATATAAAACAAAGGTAAATAATAAAAACTGTATAGTATTGGCATAAAAACAGGGACACTGCTCAATGGAACAGATTATAGAGGCCAAAAATTAACCTCACACATTCAGTAAATTGATTTATGACAAAGGAACTAAGAATATGCAATGAAGAAAGGAGTACCTCTTCAATTAATAGTGTTGGGAAAGCTGGACATCCACGTGCAGAAAGAATAAAACTCTACTGCTATCTTATGCTATACACAAAAATTAACTCAGAATGGATTAAAGACTTGAATGTAGGACCTGACATCATAAAACTCCTGGAGGAAAACATACACAGTAATTTCCTTGACATAGGTGTTGGTGATGAATTTTTGAATCTCAAGCCAAAAGTAAAAGCAACAAAAGGAAAGTAAGGAAGTAGGACCACATCAAATGACTACATCAAACTAAAAAGCAAGGAGAGGAGACTGTCAGCAAAAGGAAAAGGCAACGTGATGAATGGGAAAGAATATTGCAAACTGTATATCTGAGAAGAGGTTACCATCCAAAATAAAGAACTTCTGCAGCTCTCTAGTAAACAAGACAAAACAAAACTGACAAATAATCACAGTAAAAGATTGGCAGAGTATCTGGATAGACATTTTCCCAAAGAAGATGGCTAATAGGTATGTTGAGCATCACTAATCATCAAGAAAATGCAAATAAAAACTATAATGAGATATCACCTCTTACCTGTTAGAATGGTTATTATAAAAAAAGACAAGAAATAACAAGGATTGGTGAGGATGTGGAGGAAAGGGGAATTTTTGGCCCTGTTGGTGAGAGTGTTAATTGGTGCAGCCACTATGAAAAACAGTATGGAGTCTCAAAAGCTACTGTACAATCCAAGAGTTCTACCTCTGAGTATTTATCTGAAGAAAACAAAAATACTGATTCAAAAAGATGTATATATGCACTCATATGTTCATTGCAGCTTTATTTATAATAGCCAAGATATGGAAACACTTTATGCATTCACTCATGGATGAGTGGTATGTGTGTACATGGAATATTAGTCATAAGAATGAAATCTTGCCACCTGTGACAATGTGGGTGGATCTCAAAGGCATTATACTAAGTGAGATAAGTCAGACAGAGAAAGGCAAATACCATATGATCTTTCTTCAATGAGGACTCAATAAATGAATAAATTTAAATGATGTGTGCATTAGTATAGAATAGTATAGTATAGAGATGAGTTTCTAATAACATGAGAAGAAAACATACTTGAAAAGATCACAGATTTTCCCCCTCTATTTAAAATAAACTCTAGATTTCTTACCATAAGGGGATATTTCCTCCTTCCTATCTAGAAAACTGTACAAAGAGGATTATTTTAATTTGACTTAATCATTATTATATGGGGTTATTTTCCTCTATGATATCAAGACTACACCATCAAATTATTTTCAGTTTTTTTTTAAAGTGAAATGAAGCTTCAATTCTTTACCAAGATTCTTGAAATGATTCATTCCACTCAAGAGTATATATTGAGCACTCACTTTGTTCAAGGTAGAAAGATTGCTGACCAAAGAGAAGACAGAGTAGCAGTTATTGTTACTACTCACATGACTTTATAGCCTAGTTGTGCAGAGGATAGGATGCTGGCTGAGGATATGGCTCTGGCTGTAGTCCAGAGTCCCCAGGAGAGGCAGAATAGGGAGTTTGATAAAGCAAGAGCGTCTAAGAGATATTCTCATCTTTCAAAGCAGCATTTTAAGATGAGTAATTTGTTAAGTATGTGGGAAAGAACAAGATTGTGTCTTTGGAAAATCAATATCTGCTGTAGGTGGTTAGAAGTACGTGAGAACTCTGAGTCCAGGTCATGCTTGCATTATAAATACAGGAGAGTTACCAAAGGCAAGAGAAACAAGTGGGTTAGGATAAGAGGCAGTAGCCCCCAAAGTTATATTTTCTGATTCTAGGGCAATAGCTGCTTCGCCCTATGTTGGATTTACATTTCTTTTCTCTGGGTGGGTGGAAAAGATTTTGGTTTACATCTTCCCACAGGGAGAGGAGGATTTGTTGAGATCTTGATTACTACAATATTTGGGAATTTTAAACCATTACCCTCAAGCACATGTGATATATAACAAGTCTGCAAACTCTGGATTAGAAAACTTGCTTCTTCTGAGACCTACAGTCTTTAAGTGGAATTTTAAAAAAGCACATTAATTTAGTGCTTAATTTTCAGAAAGAACTAGAATATATTTCAGTAATAAATGCTGTTCAATTCAAGATGTTCCTAGCTGTGCCACTCATAGATACAGATAAGACTAGAACAACAGTCCTTCAAATATTTCTGAGTGTATTCCCATCATGTTCACTTACTGATTTAGGGCCTCTAGCTTTCTAAAAGTATGCCTCTAAGTAGGAAGACTGTCATGGGTAATGGGAAATGTACTCTAAGTTTATGCATGTTATACTGGTACTTTGTCTTGTTTAGAATTTTTCCTAGATTTGTTTTTTTAAAATAAAGCATTATTATCATTCCTACTTGCTTAGATATATCTGTACAGATCTGATAGACACCCCTTTTATATGTCTATATTCTGCCCATGGTCTCTTCTAGTATTGTGAAATCCATGTGCAGTGAACAGGGTCTCACTTTAATACATGTTTCCATCTGTAAGTATGACAGTGACAACTCATATTTCTTTTCCAACTCTTTCCAGACTCAATGCAGGTAACAAGGACAGCATTCCAGGGCTGATAAAACCAAGTATATGTAGACAGGAGTGGGTATTTTCTCCTTGGGATGGTGGTGGGAAAAATATTTGGTGCAGCTGGCCACTTGATATATCAACCTGTTGCCTCCTTACCTGTACAATTTTTTTTTTTTCAAACAGGAAGACTGTTTGAAAATTCATCCTACATAAACAGGGAAGAAACTGAACAAAGAGAGTACAGCACAGCTCAAATGGTGTATGTTATTCAATTCTGAAATTCTATAATTAAACTTTGATGTCTCTTAACTTATGGGAAGAAATTTTGATGGATCTATGATTTTAATTGATTGAATAAATATACTTTATGGAATGAAACGAAAAGGAGGAAGCCTGTGATTTTGCTGCATCCACTTGTGATGAAATGTTCAAACGAATGATAGAGAAAATCTTATTCTTCTAAAATATTTTAAGGAGAAAAAGACTCTGAATGGAGGCAAAAAGACAGTAGAAATAGCTGAGGTAAATATGTAAGCACTGAAATTTGAACAAAAAATAGAATTGAGAATATTCTCTAGGAGAATATTTTTGTCTGAGTCTTCTCGTTATGTCAACATCTGTTGGAGTATCTTCCTAATTAATATATTATTATTTACAGTAAAGAGTCAATATTAGGTCAAAACAATTTCAGGTTTTCTAATTACAACATTCAATTTTAAAATGATTACATACAATTTTATATAACAACATAATAAGACTATTTTGAAAACATATATCCTTCCAATAAAATATACCATTAACATGGTATTGAAAGGCTAACACCCAGGAAGACCAGGGGTCTCCCAATGGAGGAAATAGGCTGTAAGTGTCAGACACTTTTTCTCTCTCTCTCTTAAGTGGCAGGAGGAAACAAACAACTGTTAGATTTCTCCCCTTCTCTATACAAATTTAAAAAGAGGTTTCTCTTAAAATTCTGTGTTGTCATGATGACACCTGGCTCCACCTGAACTTAACTTTTCTCAAACCTTGAGCTAACCAATGCATTTTTCTTATGGAAATGTTTGTCTTCAGTTCAGTTCAGTCGCTGAGTCATGTCCAACTCTTTGCTACCCCATGAACCGCAGCATGCCAGGCCTCCCTGTCCATCATCAACTCCCAGAGTCCACCCAAACCCAAGTCTGTCAAGCTGGTGATGCCATCCAACCATCTCATCCTCTGTCATCCCCTCCTGCCCTCAGTCTTTTCCAGCATCAGGATCTTTTCAGATGAGTCAGTTCTTCACATCAGGTGGCCAAAGTATTGGCGTTTCAGTTTCAACATCAGTCCTTCCAATGAACACCCAGGACTGACCTCCTTCAGGATGGACTGGTTGGATCTCCTTGCAGTCCAAGGGACTCTCAAGAGTCTTCTCCAACACCACAGTTCAAAAGCATCAACTCCTTGGTGCTCAGCTTTCTTCACAGTCCAACTCTCACATCCATACATGACCACTGGAAAAACCATAGTCTTGACCAGATGGACCTTTGTTGGCAAAGTAAAGTCTCTGCTTTTTAATAGGCTATCTAGGTTGGTCATAACTTTCCTTCCAAGGAGTAAGCATCTTTTAATTTCATGGCTGCAATCACCATCTGCAGTGATTTTGGGCTCAGAAAAATAAAGTCAGTCACTGTTTCCACTGTTTCCCCATCTATTTGCCATGAAGTGATGGAACCGGATGCCATGATCTTAGTTTTCTGAATGTTGAGCTTTAAGCCAACTTTTTCACTCTCCTCTTTCACTTTCATCAAGAGGCTCTTTAGTTTGTCTTCACTTTCTGCCATAAGGGTGGTGTCATCTGCATATCTGAGGTTATTGATATTTTTCCTGGCAATCTTGATTCTAGCTTATGTTTTCTTCAGCCCAGCATTTCTCATGATGTACTCTGCATATAAGTTAAATAGGCGGGGTGACAATACACAGTCTTGCACTCCTTTTCCTATTTGGAACCAGTCTGTTGTTCCATGTTCAGTTTTAACTGTTGCTTCCTGACCTGTTTGTCTTAAGCTATGTTAATTAACTGTGTATTTACCCTAGACTCTGTCTTCTTCAAGTCGGTTCTGCTTAAGACTCAGAACCCATAAGGGCTCAACAAACTGGTATGTTTTACTCTACATTGTTCTCCTAATCTATGTTAATAAAACTATATATTTACTTGGAAACCTGTCTTTCTTCAAGATTCATGTCGATCATTTTATGGCCTGGGATGACTACCTGGTGCCAATGTTATCTCAAAATGCATGTCGTGGGTGAGGGGCCTGGTGCCACTCTGAGTTTTGAGACAACTCCTTTCTCTAGTTAACAGCTCGCTGATAGGTTTATACCATACTGCTAAAGGCTAGCAGAGGGGCACTCTTTCTGCCCCCTTCTGATGTCTAAGTCAGAAGCTTTCTCTATCTCTTTTATACCTTAATGAAACGTTATTACACAAAAGCTCTGAGTGATCAAGCCTTGTCACTGGCCCTGGATTGAATTCTTCTCCTCCGGAGGCCTAGAATCCTGGTTTCTTTTGTGGCTCAGCAACAACCTTTCAGTACTATAAATAGGTACAGCTAAAATGACTATGAATATATTCAAAGAATGGTTGTTTTGCTTATGTTATTTTTAGTGTTCAGATAATAATTACAAGGAATTACTTTTTACTTTGCTTTAATGTACCTGGATAAATTTTTTTTTTAAATTCTTTTTGAAAATAGATTTTGAGTAGAACTATTTCATAAGAAAGTCAAATTTGGCTATGATAGAGCCAATTTGTTAGTTAATAAAGAAATGTATAAATGATGTTATTTTGGTCATTTTCAACAGTCCCCTTCACTCTTAGCTGTGTCCCTATTTGGGTGGTAAATACAGTTCCTTCAAGCATATTTAGTAGTTCCCTGGTCATGCCTTAAAAATACTGCTCTAAATTGACATTCCCAGGATCCTGCTGAGATTTTCTGCCAGAGTCCACCTCTGTTCCATGAGCTGCACACCTCTGTCAGACGCTTCTACCACCTGGCACGAGCCATGGTGTCATGGCATTGGGCAGGGTGTGCCGCAGCACAGTATGGGATGCGGCTTCGTGACGCGGGTGCGGCCCCACAGCGCTGGCCACGCGTTCCCTGAGGGCTTCCTTGACCTTGACTGGACCAAAGTTGACATTCAGGTCGGAGGAGAGGTGGAAGAGACATGCTATCACCCCTTTGTCTTATGCTCTCTTAGGGGACCCAAAAGCAGTGTGATTTGTGCTTCTACAATTTGTAGTGCTTTTTGCGAATTTGTGTTTTAGTTTTTTCTTGGTGTCTGTCTCTGTGATGTGTATAAGGACTTCTGTGGGGACAAAGTGCACTCTGGTGTACCCACAATCGCTGTTTCCTTCAGGTTTTCAGAGTCAGTCTTCCTTCTAACTAGTTCCCTCCCAGGTCCCCTGCAAAGAGCCACTTGTCTGGCCATCCCCCAGGTTTACCGGACATTTCCAGAAATGTCTCACACTCAGCAGTGGCATACCTTGAGTTGTTTCCTAAGAGGCTCTTAGCTCCCTTGCAGACAGGCTTCTTTCAAATCTGTCTTAACAGCTAAAGTCTGAATCCCCACAGTGGGCACAGCCTAAACTCAAGCTGAGAGTTCCACTATACAAAGAATTTAGCGTGTAACAAAATATTTAGAACAGGTCTGTATCTTGAGGGCATTCAACAAGCATCTATCAGGTATCTACAATGTAACATGCATAGATATACAAGTATGTCTAAGTTATAGTTCCCATCTTCAAGTAATCCAATCTAACAGGAAGACTATATGCATATTAATGGGTAATTATAACACATTGTGGTAAGTTATGGAATAGGTTACATGAAGCACAATGATAACATTATAACACATAGAGGGATTTGCACATACAGAGAGAGATGCGAAAGAGGAAACTATGCATTTCTGGAATGTCAGGTATGTTTATGGTGGAGAGAAGGGGGTGAAGGTAATGGCGTGGCATGTACACTGTAAGGTGGACATAGGCCAAATATAAATACTGTATTCCAGGCTAAAGAACTTCACCAATTTAGGATCCCCGAAAGATTGAAAACATATTAAGCAAGTAAGTCAGGCAGAGAAAGATGAATATATGATATCCCTTGCATGTGAAATAAAAAAAATGATATAAATGAACTTATTTACAAAACAGAAATGGGTTCACAGACATAGAAAACAAACATGGTTACCAAATGGGATAGCAAGTATTGGGAGGGTGGGGGAGATAAATTAGGAATATGGGATAAACATATGCACACTACTGTATATAAAGTTGATAAACAAGGACCTACTGTATGGCACAGCGAATTATATTCAATATGTTATAATAACCTTTAATGAAAAATAATATGAAAAAAATATCTGAATCTCTTGCCATACACTTGAGAGTAATGCAACGTTGTAAATTAAATGGTTTAAAAAACATGACAGAGACTTGATCTTCTGTATGTTTTAGAGAAGTGACTCTTGTTGGAGGGAGTGTGTATGGAGTGGATTGTACTTGTCACCCCATAGAATGGACACAGAAAGCTGAATGGAGCGTTGTAATTATCTAGGCAAGAGTTGATGAATAATGCAGAATGGTAATGGAGAGGATGTCTCAGGAGGGTGTTTTCATTATTTAGAAGGCAGAATAAATAGAACTCAGTGACTGATTTAGCATTGTGTGTGAGAGAGGTAGGGGCCTGTGAAGACTCCTGGATTTCTAATCTGGATACCTATATGGTGACACATTGAAAGCTACTTGAAACAGGAAATGCAGGATAGGAGAAATTTCAGGGAGGAGAAACAATGCCTTCTCTGTTATAAATGACTAAAGTTAAGACAAGAATGGATAAAGGATATGAAAATGCAGGGAAAACAAGTAGAAGAGACAGAAAAGATAAATATGGGAATAGACGGGCAGAGGCTGAAAAACAATACAAGAGAAAGTAAAAAAAAAGATGCAGAGGGACTCTTAGTTTTATATTTGAGAATTCCATTTTCAGTTCTTGGTAATGTGGCATCTAAAAACGATGACTTTTAATATTGCTGCTATAGGCATTGCTTTCTATTCATGATTAAAGGTTGAATAAGATAAAGATTTAATCTCTGAATTGGAGAAAAGTGATGAATAGTAGGGAAAAGGGAGAGAAAAGTAAAGAGACCAAATTTGTGTATTCTGCAGTAAAACTTGGGTTTATCAATGATGTCAGCTCTTGCAAAGAAATTTATATCCTAAGAAAGGCAATCCGAAAGGATGCTCAAACTACCGCACAATTGCACTCATCTCACACGCTAGTAAAGTAATGCTCAAAATTCTCCAGGCCAGGCTTCAGCAATACGTGAACTGAGAACTTCCAGATGTTCAAGCTGGTTTTAGAAAAGGCAGAGGAACCAGAGATCAAATTGCCAATATCCGCTGGATCATCGAAAAAGCAAGAGAATTCCAGAAAAACATCTATTTCTGCTTTATTGACTATGCCAAAACCTTCGACTGTGTGGATCACAATAAACTGTGGAAAATTCTGAAGGAGATGGGAATACCAGACCACCTGACCTGCCTCTTGAGAAACCTGTATGCAGGTCAGGAAGCAACAATTAGAACTGAACATGGAACAACAGACTAGTTCCAAATAGGAAAAGGAGTATGTCAAGGCTGTATATTGTCACCCTGCTTATTTAACTTATATCAGAGTAGATCATGAGAAAAGCTGGGCTGGAAGAAGCACAAGCTGGAATCAAGATTGCTGGGAGAAATATCAATAACCTCAGATATGCAGATGACACCACCCTTATGGCAGAGAGTGAAGAGGAATTAAAAAGCCTCTTGATGAAAGTGAAAGAGGAGAGTGAAAAAGTTGGCTTAAAGCTCAACATTCAGAAAACTAAGATCATGGCATCTGGTCCCATCACTTCATGGGAAATAGATGGGGAGACAGTGGAAACAGTGTCAGACTTTATTTTTTTGGGCTCCAAAATCACTGCAGATGGTGACTGCAGCCATGAAATTAAAAGATGCTTACTCCTTGGAAGGAAAGTTATGACCAATCTAGATAGCATATTAAAAAGCAGAGACTTTACTTTTCCAACAAAGGTCCATCTGGTCAAGGCTATGGTTTCTCCAGTGGTCATGTATGGATGTGAGAGTTGGACTGTGAAGAAAGCTGAGCGCCGAAGAGTTGATGCTTTTGAACTGTGGTGTTGGAGAAGACTCTTGAGAGTCCCTTGGACTGCAAGGAGATCCAACCAGTCCATCCTGAAGGAGGTCAGTCCTGGGTGTTCATTGGAAGGACTGATGTTGAAGCTGAAACTCCAATACTTTGGCCACCTTATGTGAAGAGTTGACTCATTGGAAAAGACCCTGATGCTGGGAGGGATTGGGGGCAGGAGGAGAAGGGGACGGCAGAGGATGAGATGGCTGGATGGCATTACCAACTCGATAGGCATGAGTTTGAGTAGACTCTGGGAGTTTGTGATGGAGAGGGAGGCCAGTCGTGCTGCGATTCATGGGGTTGCAAAGAGTCGGACATGACTGAGCAACTGAACTAATTGATTAACTAAGATTAGTATTCCAGAAAAGTCAATTTAACTTTTTCACTAGGTCCATATTCAGTTAAGACATTGGAAACTGAGGTGCAGGAAAGATAGGATACATCTTATGGTTGCTGTTTTTATTTCTTTACAGGTAGTACCTACTAGATAGGTAGCCATATCTACTTTGTAAAGGCACAAATAAGGGATAGAATCATAGAAGACTGGAAAGAATTCACATAGGTTGGTTTTCCAAACACTGCTTCGATAATTGTTTCCACATAAAAATAATCACTCAAGCTTGCCTGACCAAATTTTCTCACATTCACAGAACTGTTTTGGTAGGATAGTAAGATTGATTTTGGAGTGAATATAACAAACCAAGGAATATTTACAAATAACTGGATCTTCTGTTCAGGGAATATATATCTTGTCAAAACTTGAACCTTACTGCAATCAACATTTTAAAACTGTTAAATAAAAACTGTTTTGATTTTTGCTGAAGAAGATCATTATGGACCAAACATATTCTCTCTGAATTTTATTGTGAAATTACCAAGGGCAGATATATTTTAAAATATGATCTATATTAGGATATCCAGTCAATACCCAATTGATTTTCAGTTCCTGAAACTGTGGCTTCAAATTTAATCAATGCAGAATAGAGGATCAGTAATTAAACAGTAATGATTTTTTCAAGTGGAAGTAGTTAATATTATTGTAAATTGCTTTGCTGTGAGTGGGTTCAGGCTCTTAATGATTTCTTAAATGATTCTGGGAAGAAAACCAAGCTTTCAATTACATTATTATTTCAGGCCTTATTATGTGTAGTTTAAACAAAGGTATGCAAACTGATCACGGAAAGGGTTTGTGACAACCTATGAATTACTTCACTAACTTGTGAGATAGCCTCTTCAGAAAAATAAAGATCCTCTGATTATTTTGATCATTCACCTGCCAACTCATATGAGATATATTAGGTTGGTGCAAACATAATTGCGGTTTCAGGCCATGTATTTTAAATCATTATAACTAGGCTCAAACACATCTTTATTAATCAAAATAGAAACCATCATAATCCGCATGTTTTTGCCAATGAGAAATAAGTCTGTTTATTCCTGTATCACAAAAATCCATTCTTTGGGATTTGACAAACTCTTGGAAAGCATTTTCTGTATCCTGCTGATTGTGGAAGCATTTTCCCTGCAAATAGTTGTTGAGATGCTTGAAGAAGTGGTAGTCAGTTGGTGAGAGGTCAGGTGAATATAGCAGGTGAATGCCATAGTTGGCAGGTGAATGATCAAACCTTCAACCAGAGAGCTCTTCAACATAGCAGACACTATGGATTCTTATTGTAGTGGATTGGAAACACTAGGGAACCATATCCATAGTTGCAGTCACCAGAAGGTAATTCTCAGGTTGTCTTTTTCTGAAGAGACTATCTCACAATTTGTTCAACTTTTGAAGCATTGATTATGTGGCATGTGGTTGGACATTGTCATGGAGAAGAACTGGGCTCTTTCTGTTGACCAATGCTGGCTGCAGGCATTGCAGTTTTTGGTGCATCCCATCAGTTTGCTGAGCATACTTCTCAGATGCAATGATTTCACCAGGATTCAGAAAGCTGTAGTAGATCAGACAGGCAGAAGACTACCAAACAGTGACCATGACTTTCTTTTGGTGCAAATTTGGCTTTGGGAAGTGCTTTGGAGCTTCTTCTTGGTTCTACCACTGAGTTTGTTGTCATATAAAATTCGCTTTTCATTACATATCACAATCTGATTGAGAAATGGTTCGTTGTTGCATAGAATAAGAGAGGATGACATGAGGCTCCCCCTTATTGAGTTTTTTTCACCTTTCTAATTTGCTTCAAATGTCGAACAACCATGGAATCGTTGATGTTGAGTTCTTTGGCAACTTCTAATATAATTGTAAGAGGATCAGCTTTGATGATGGCTCCCAGTTGGTTGTTGTCACTTCTGACGGCCAGCCACTGCACTCCTTGTCTTCAAGGCTCTTGTCTTTTTTGCAAAACTTCTTGAACCACCACTGCCCTGTACGTTCATTAGCAGTTCCTGGGCTAAATGCATTGTTGATGTTAAGAGTTGTCTACCCTGTTTTACAACCCATTTTGAACTCAAATAAGAGTTTCCCTAGTCTAAAATAAACATAAAATACACAGCAAGTAATGTCATTAGCAAAAAACAAACAAACAAACAAAAAAAAAACCCATAAAGCGAGAAATGTGCATTAAAATGATGTATAACATAACCATATTTATTTAAGAATGTATTCCAACATCAAACAGAAAAGTTCAACAATGCAAAATCACAATTACTTTTGTGCCAACTTGTACTTGCATTTATTTACTCCATAGGGCTTCCCAGGTGGTGCTAGTGGTAAAGAAACCACCTGCCAAGGCAGGAGACATAAGAAATGTTGGTTTGATCCCTGGGTTGGGAAGATCCCTTCAAGTAGAAAATGGAAACCCACTCCCGTATTCTTGCCTGGAGAATCCTGTGGACAGAGGAGCCTGGTGAGCTACAGTCCCTAAGGTTGCAAAAAGTTGGACACGACTGAAGCAACTTAGCACACAATACATGAAAAGCAAACAGTTGTGCTGGACAGAACAAAAACAGACAGGAAATGAGCAAACCTTCAACCAGACAGCTCTTCAGCATAGCAGATACTATGGATTCTTCCTGTAGTAGTTTGGAAACATTAGGGGACCGTGTCCATATTTACAGTCCCCAAAAGGTGGGGATTCCGTTCTCAATTTTGTGGTTATCTTGAAGTGTTGGCCTAAAACCTGAAGGCTGTGGTGCTTTAAAGGAACTTTCATGGTTCAATGTCAGTCGAATTGTTCTGGAGGGAAGACTGGATTAATCTGTTAGTGACACACTGCTTCTCTGAACCTTATGCAGAGAAAATTTAAGAAGTCTTCACAATTCAGCACGATTAAACTTTGCTGGTCACAAAGTGATGTGGTGAATAATGGGAAAATCAGTGAAAGGGTTGCTTTCAATATCCCAAACAACAGTCTCGGGTGGTCTGTACTTTTCAGGCTGACCACCTAAGGAAATGATGGATTGCAGTGGTGATAATTCAGATAGAACTTCACATTTCAGGCATGATAGTGTCTGATAAGCCATGCATTACACACAGCTAGTGCAGAACTAGTTGTGGCCAGTTGAAATATGGTATGGAACATGGAAGATTGTGAGCTTTTTGTTGTTTAGCCTCTAAGTCATGCCTGACTCTTATGCAATCCTATGAACTACTCTAACTCACCAGTTTCCTTTGTCCATGGGATTTCCCAGGCAAGAATACTGAAGTGGGTTACAATTTTCTTCTCCAGGAGATCTTCCTGACCCAGGGATTGAACCTATGTCTCCTGCATTGGCAGGCAGATTTTTTCCATGAGGGAAGCCCCCAAATGGTCCATTTACCCAGACATTTACAATTTCTATTGTGTTTTCTTCATTCCTAAAGGTCTGACTTTCTCTTCTGTCTAAAAAACTTCCTTCAGCAATCCTTAGGACTGGTCTACCAGACATGAATTCTCTTAGCGTCATCTGAGTATGTCTTTATTTTGACTTCATTCCTGAAGGATCTTCTTGCTGGATATGGATGCTGTGTTGACAGTCATTTCCTGTTAGCACTTTGAAAATATTGTGCCACTTACTTCTTGTCTCCATATGGTTTCTGATTAGAAATTCACAGTTATTTTAATTGTGTGTTGTTTTCGTCTGACTGCTTTAACATTATTTGTTTTTATTTTCCTGCAGTTAATTATGGTCTGGGTATGGATTTATTTGAGCTTATCTCCTTTGAGATTTATTTAGGTTTTAGAGGTCTGTACATTTGTCTTTCATCAAGATTAGGAATTTTTAGAATCATTGTTCTTAAAAGATTTTTTTCAGCATTCTATTCATTAGTCATTCCTTCCAAGTCTCTGACGACATGAACGTTAGACCTTTTGCTATTGTCTTAACGGTCCCTAAGGCTCTCATAATTTTTTCAGCCTTTATTCCTTCTGTTTTCTATTGGATCATTTTTAATGATCTATTTTGTCTTCAAGTTTATAATCTCTTTCCTACATCATATCCATCTGTTATTGAGTCCACCCAATGAGATTTTTATTTTGGTTGTCATATTTTTCATTTCTACAGTTTCCATTTTGTCCTTTCCATTCTATTTGGTCTTCTTTCTGTTTTTTATTTAACTGAAACTTTTATTTTCATGTATATCATAAGAATGCTTGCAATTGCATGTTCCAGCGTATTTTAAAGTCTTTGTCAGATAATTCCAGCATTTATGTTAGTAGTGTGGGTGTTGTTATCTATTGATTGTCTTTTACCATGTGACTTTAAATATTTGTAGGTCTTCATATTCTGAGTAGTTTTGGATTGTACCCTAAGCATTTTGAACATTATGTTATGAGACTCTGTGTCTCATTTAAATTCTGTGGAGAAAGTTGACATTTTTGTTCTAGCAGGCAGCAGACCTGGTTAGTGTCAGGCTGCGAGTTCCAACCTGAGCCTTATGGGTGATAATTCCAGTGTCAGTTCACTTTCCCGTCTTTGCACTGCTGCTCGGGTCTGTCTTAGGTGTGCACCATCCAGCAGTCAGTCTATAACCTGGGTGTTAACATATCTATTAGCTTCTTTCTCAACATTGCTGGCATGGTAGTTAGGATTGGGCCTATGTATCTTTAAATTCCCCTTGGTACTTCTGGATTTCTGGGACTCTCATTTTTTTTGTCCTCTGGCCAGAAACTTGGGACTCTAGTTACCCTGTTTATTGTGTTCTGCCACTTGCCTTGGTGACTGAGTCTGGATCCTGGCCCATGCAAACGGGAGAAAGTGGTGGGCGGGAGAGAAGAAAGATAGACAGAGCATCCAGGAGGACTTGCCTCATACTTTTGAACTGCAGCTCAACCTACCAGAGAGGAGGGTGGCCTCTAGCCCTTGTGATTTCTTGTGGCTCTTGTTGCTTCCTATAGCTGTCACTGACTACCCACCACAGGATTGCCTGGTGACTGGGGTTCTAGAGAAGGAGAAAGGGAGGAAAAACCCAGAGGATTTTCACATTGCCTTTGAGCATCAGACGTACCTTTTACTGACCCTCAAGCAAGAACCTGTAGGCTTCCTGTCTGTCTGCATCACAGTGCTCACTTCTGGGTTCTGTTCACTCCTGGCTGTGGTGAGTTCAAGTAAGGGGATACCAGAAAAGAAAGCTGGTAAACTCACCACTGATTCTATGATTCTTTGAATTCTGGTTAAGCTGTTATTTACAAAGTCTTCAAATATGTGCCTATGCATTCTGTCCAGGTTTCATAGTTACATTCAGTGGGAGGAAAGTCATGAAGCATGCTTATTCTATCTCGACTGGAACTTGAATCTCTTTTTAAATTTTATTTTGTTTTTAATTATGTAAAACATTATGTGGTTCCAAAGCCAAAACTATGAGCAGGATAAACACTTAACAAAACTATGAAGACAACAGATATCAAGTTTCTGTTTGTATTCACCCCCAGAAGTAACCATAATTTTAGTTTTGATTATCCTTTCATTTTTAATGTTAAAAATAAGCATTTATTTTTAATATAAAAATAAGCATTTATTTTTAATATAAAAATAAGCATTTATATTTGTTTTCTTCTTCTTCCACCTCTTATGCAAAAGATAACATACTACAAATACTCTTCTGCAAAATGCAGAATTTTGCAGAATTGTTTTCACTTAATTATGTATTATAATAACTCCATAACAGCATATAAAGATTTTCCTTATTCTTTCTTACTGCATTGGGTTACATTGCATGCTGGTGTAAGGCATTTTTTCTAGTTTCTTACTGGTAGAAATATTCATTATTTCTGGGCTTGGTTTTTACTAATCAATAGAGACTTTAAGCTGAACTTTCTTATTCATTTTGTTTGGGAAAATGGGATATAATGAGAAGCTTTCACAGTGTTTTTTTATAGCCTCAATCATTTTGCCTTCCAGATGTAGTTTATAACCAATGCCATAAATCTTTTAGTAATAATTCTTAGATTCATTATGTGCAATAAGACCTAGATACTTGAATGCTGGAATTTGCTCATGGACACTGTCTTTAATCACTGGGCCACTCTTGGTGAAAATGATTTGCAGAGAGCTTGAATTCCTTAAGCAGTTTCCCTACTGGTATTGTTGGGGAGGCCAAAATCCGTCAGTTTGTCAGCACTGAAATGGTAACAGAAAATAGAAATAGAACCTTTGGGAGAGAAGATAGCAGATATAATGGTGATGATTGGTAGTAATTGCTCCACAAATTGGAGTATAGCATATGGATATTGGATGGGAATACAACTGAGGTCCAGTGAAGGAGTCACTATGTCTAAGAGGCAACATTCAGCAGGATGTGAGAAACTAGAAAGCAGAAGGTCTGGGATAAGCTGAAGACAGCTCTCTGCTGCTGTAGACTTTTTCACAAGTCTTTGACTTCACTTCCATGGTCATATTTCAGCTGGCATTTAAGCGGACAGCCCAACACGTGGTGTTTCCTACCTTTCCATCTCTAGTTTAAATGCAAGCTGATTTGAAAAATAGGTTAATTTTTCTATTTCAACAATCTGAAGATGTGGGTCAGAAGGTTGTTACTCCATCCCTTTATTTTCTAATATTAATGCTTCTACTACAGAAATAATGGGCTTCCCTGGTGGCTCAGAGGAAATGAATCCACCTGCAATGCAGGGATCCTGGGTTTGATCCCTGGGTCAGGAAGATCCGCTGGAGGAGGGAATGGCTACCCACTCCAGTATTCTTGCCTGAGAATTCCATGGACAGAGGAGCCGGGTGGGCTACATATAGTCCATGGAGTCACATAGAATTGGGTACAAGTAAACAGCTGACAGTTTCACTTTTACAAAGGAAATAGTATAAACTAGGATTTTCAGGGGGCATGTAGTTCAGGATTTTTATAGTCAGTGTTTCTCTTAGGCCACCACATCAGATGGCCAAAATATTGGAGTTTCAGCTTCAACATCAGTCCTTCCAATGAATATTCAGGACTGATCTCCTTTAGGATGGACTGGTTGGATCTCCTTGCAGTTCAAGGAACTCTCAAGAGTCTTCTCCAACACCACAGTTCTAAAGCATCAATACTTTGGTGCTCAGCTTTCTTCACAGTCCAACTCTCACATCCATACATGGCCACTGGAAAAACCATAGCCTTGACTAGATGGACCTTTGCTGGCAAAGTAAAGTCTCTGCTTTTTAATATACTGCCTAGGTTGGTCATAACTTTTCCAAGGAGCAAGCGTCTTTTAATTTCATGGCTGCAGTCACCATCTGCAGTGATTTTGGAACCCAAGAAAATAAAGCCTGTCACAGTTTCCTCTGTTTCCCCATCTATTTGCCATGACTTGATGGGACCAGATGCCATGATCTTAGTTTTCTGAATGTTAAGCTTTATGCCAACTTTTTCGCTCTCCTCTTTCACTTTCATCAAGAGGCTCTTTAGTTCCTCTTCACTTTCTGCCATAAGGGTGGTGTCATCTGCATACCTGAGGTTTTTGATATTTCTCCTGGCAATCTTGATTCCAGTTTGTGCTTCATCCAGCCCAGCATTTCTTATGATGTACTCTGCATATAAATTAAATAAACAGGGTGACAATATACAGCCTTGATGTACTCCTTTTCCTATTTGGAACCAGTCTGTTGTTCCATGCCCAGTTCAAACTGTTGCTTCCTGACCTGCATACAGGTTTCTCAAGAGGCAGGTCAGGTGGTCTGGTATTCCCATTTCTTTCAGAATTTTCCACAGTTTATTGTGATCCACATAGTCAAAGGCTTTAGCATAGTCAATAAAGCATCCTGGAATGTGAAGTCAAGTGGGCCTTGGGAAGCATCACTATGAACAAAGCTAGTGGAGATGATGGAATTCCAGTTCAGCTATTTCAAATCTTGATAGATGATGCTGTGAAAGTGCTGCACTCAATATGCCAGCAAATTTGGAAAACTCAGCAGTGGCCACAGCACTGGAAAAAGTCAGTTTTCATTTCAATCCCAAAGAAAGGCAATGCCAAAGAATTCTCAAACTACCACACAATTGTACTCATCTCACATGCTAGCAAAGTAATGCTCAAAATTCTCCAAGCCAGGCTTCAACAGTACATGAACCGTGAACTTCCTTATGTTCAAGCTGGATTTAGAAAAGGCAGAAGAACCTGAGATCAAATTGCTATCATCCATTAGATCATTGAAAAAGAAAGAGAGTTCCAGAAAAACATCTACTTCTGCTTTATTGACTACACCAAAATCTTCAACTGTGTGGACCACAAGAAAGAGCCAGTAGAGATATGAAAAAGTGCTCAGATTCACTGGTTATCAGGAAAATGTAGAGTAAAACCAAAGTGTAATTGCAAAAGAATGGGTAAAACAAAACCAGAAAATTCTAAGTATTGTCAAGAATGTAAAGCAATAGCAGTGCTTGTCCACTCTTGTTTTGAGTGTAAATTAGTGTAACCACTTTGGGAAACTGGTTGGCAATATTGCTAAATTTAAATATATGCTTATTTTATACCCCGGCAATTGTACTCTTAAATATCCAGCTAAGATGCATATATACAGTCACCAAAAGACAGGTGTTATGGATCTGAATATATCAGCACTATAACTGGAAAGAACTTAAAAATTATCAACAGTAGAATGGATGAAATGTGATAAATCCATACAGTGAAATATAATAGCAATGAAAATAAACAAACTTGAACTACAAAGAATAACAGGGGTAAATATCACAAATATAATTTTGAGCTATAACAGGCAGACACAAAGAGTACGTATTGAATGATTTATTTATATAAAATTTTTAGAGAGATACAATGAATTTACCCTATTAGATACCAGGACCGTGTTTACTCTGGAAGGGGTCTCAAAGAGGTTTCTGGGGTGCTGGTAATGGTTTTATCAGGGTGTTAGTTTCACTCTGTGAAAATTCATTGAGTAGTGTACTTATAATTTGAGCTATTTTTCTGAACTTTTGATATACTAAAATTAAAAGTATGCTTTGAAAGGCAGGTATATTAAAACAAACATTTACTTGAAAAGATTCTTGAATCTAGCCTCCCATGGAACACATTTTGGGAAATGCTGACCTATTCACACTCTGCTATTGATATATATTGTTCAAGTTTTATTTTTTTAATTGAAATAACATAAGATGAAGGGATATTCCTGGGAAAACATTAATGAACACTTTTATAATTAATATTCAAGCTTATCATTATTTATGTATTGAAGATGGCTTTAAATGATAAATTATGGAGAAAACATTTAATGAACATTTGAAAACTGACAAAAGAAATAGACACATTTTAGTTATATGAATTTTAAGACAAGGTCAAACCTAGATTGTTTTTTCATTTTGGAGAAATAGAAAATATAGACTTTCAATAACTTAGTAAGAAATGTATAGAAAATATTCTTCAACAAATAGCCATTTTGTGAATTTACTTATTATAATTAAATCTTATTTTTTGTTACATCATTGAAATATGTGTTAATCTGCACTCATACTAGTTTATAAAATATTATCTATCTTCCAAGTCCCTTAATATGTGTTTTACTATTTCAGAGACATTTTTGATGGCAGAGTGTGCCTGGATGTTCATGTAGATGCTTTTCCCTTAAAGTAATTAAATAATTAAATCACTTCCTCCCGAATGCTGAAATGCCAAATGTCCAGTTTCTCTGCTGCCACAGACTTTGTACTTTGACAACCAGCAATTGCTCTATGTGTTTGACATTCAGAAATTGGAGAGAATAGGTCAGGACTGTGGTGAGTTGGTTTGCATTTTAAATAGCTCGGAGTAAAAAGAGAGCAAGGGAATGCGTCCAGTGGTAATTTCTATTAGTTATTCTCTGCAGTTCTCTTAAGACTTTTTGTTTTTCAAGAGATATTAAATGCTAGACTGATTGGTCCTACCTTGAATTTGTCTGGTAGTAATCCCTCTGGAAGATTATAGGAACCTGAAAATCTGACTATTCAAAAAGTATATATTTATAATACAGTCAAATGAGATCATTATACTTATTATCATGGTACCTATTTTTAAGAGAATTAGAATCATTTATTATGACATATTTTTTTGTGGTAAGAGCTTTAGAACATCTCTGCTTAAATTACTTTTTATTTAGCAGATTTATAATTAGCAAATTCACTTCACATAAAAATGTAATGTTTATAGTTCTTTTTACTTAGATTTACAAGGGAAAGACAGTTTAGAAAATTTAAAATATTAATTCAGTCACAAATTTTATATTAGCCCATTATACATTAATTTTTCTCTTCAGTAGAAATGTTTACATTATATTTTATATTCAAATTTTGTCACATGTACTTTTTCCTCCTTACCTGTTGCAGAAAGTGCAAATGATGCCAGTAAAATGATCAAAAGGGAGAGAAGGAAGAGAGGCAGCAAGGAGAAGCAGTGCCAGTAGCAAGGTGTCTGGCTAAATTAGCAAATTTAATGATTCATATCTGAATAACCAAGAGGCAGGTCAAGTCTCATAAAGGGATCTCCGGGGGAATTCACACTTTTGTTGCTACACAGACGTTTATGGAAATAAAAGATGAGGGCATTCTCATCCCTTGTCACTGACTTCCTGAACCAGCAGCAGTGATTGATGGAGTCTGAGTCTGTGTGATGACTTCTTGGAGGGCAGTGAAGATGGATGTGAAGTGATGACAGAGTGATGTTCATGAGCTGATGCCATCAGAATGCTTCATGGTGCCACCATTGTGGGGTATCATTACAATATGGAATGGAGAGGAGGTGTGTAGGCCTTCTTGAATGGATGGGCCTCACTGGTTAAGATTCTTAATAATTTCTTAGAGCATTCAGAACTTGATCAGGACTCTACTGTGAGGTGTCAGCTATGCTTATGCAAATATTTATAACTTAGTTGAAGCCACTGTGTTACCAAATCCAAGTTTGTACTGCTCGCCCCATGACAGATCAATAAATCAAGAGACAGGTTGTTGGGGCAAGGAATAGTGACTTTATTTGGAAAACCAGCAGACAGAGAAGATGGTGAACTACTACTGTCCCAAAGAATCATCTTACCCAAGTTAGAATTCAGCCTTATTTACACTAAGAGGGTATGCAAACTTCTTGGTGTCAGAATCCTTTGTTCTTGAAGCTATCCACAGAGGTCAGGTCATGATGTTTCTGTAAACCTCCAACAAGATAAATGTATTCTGTTTTGGAATTTTTTATCTGTATATGAATGGGAAAGTGTTATAAAGTGTTATACCTTTAAAGAGCCTTGAGAATGTACTATCCTGTATATTTCAGACTATAGACAATATTCTTAAAGTAAAGGCAATATAATACAAAGATTAAAGAAAAAGAAACATCTACTGTGGAGTCATATTTATTTTTCCATATTACAATTATGCTGTGAATAAACATCTCTTTTAGAGATTATATTCAACTGTTTGCAAGCAAGCATGTTTGTCATTTTCATAAAATCCCTTGGTAAATGAACACTCTAAGCACTGTTACTTATTTATGAATAATTTGGGTAGACTCCATTGGAATATTAAAGTCAAAATTCTGGTGCATGGAATAGGAGAAATCAGTTAAGTAATTTTTCTTAAGAAAACCTCTAATGGGAGATTTCCTTCCTAGATGAGTGTTTGTCACTTTAATGTTTATCACCTTAATCTATTTGGTCATCTCAGAAGTACTTATGGAACTTCAAGACCCTCAATCAATATGAACAATCTTTACCATAGATTCTTTATGATTACTGTTTTTTAAAAAGCTATTGTGTGAGTTTTCATACCTCAAACCGACTTTTCTTGTTTCTTTGGGATTACATTACACAACTGACAATCTGTCAGGCTAATGTATAATATTTACTGGCTCATTATCAATCTTATATCATTGTGAAAAATAGGTAAGTATTCATACAGTTGTCCCTAAGTATCCATAGGGGATTGGCCGCAGGACCCCTCTGGATACCCAAATCCACAGATTCTCCAGTCCTTTACAGAGAGTGGCATAGCATGCATGGGTTCAACCAGCCACAGAAGGAACCGCAAAATACAGTGGGGCTGACTGTGTGAAGTTACATCCAGCCTTGTCTGTATTACAATTAGCCTGTAATTGATCATGGAGAGCACCTTGGAATTGAAAATGTGATAAATCAGCTTTGGGTGTAGGAGGGAGAACATAAGCTTAAGGTTGGTAAGAGCTAGGATAAAATTCTACTTCTCTTTCTTTTCTTGGAATGTTATTAAATTTCTTTAAATTTTCTGTTTTTCTCCCCAATCAAAAACAAATAAGAGTGTTGTGAAAATTAAGTTAACTACTAAACAAAGCACCTGGCACATTACAGTTTCCCAGAATACTTTTGAATACTTTCTTTTCCTCCATTCTGCCAGAAGAACTGGTGCTAGAATCTGGGGTCAGAATGAGTTATAATGCAGGTCTTGAGTCTTCAGCTGTGGGCAGAGGAGAAGGACCAGAATCTGGGTACCAGTGAAGAAGTTCTGTGCTAGGGGTGACATATGTCAAAAAGCTGCACTAAGATCTTCTCTGGGGGTTGCTGTTGTTCTGTCACTCAGTCATGTCTGACTCTTTGTGACCCCACGGACTGTGGCACACGTGGCTTCCCTGTCCATCACTATCTCCCAGAGCTTGCTCAAACTTGTGTCCATTGAGTCTGTGATGCCATTCAACCATCTCATCCTCTGTCATCCCCTTCTCCTCCTGCCTTCAATCTTTCCCAGCATCAGGGTCTTTTCCAATGAGTTGGGTTTTTGCATCAGGTGGCGAGAGTACTGGAGCTTCAGCTTTGGCATCAGTCCTTCTAATGAATATTCAGGACTGATTTCTCTTAGGATTGACTGGTTGATCTCCTTGCAGTCCAAGGGACTCTCAAGAATCTTCTCCAGCACCACAGTTTGAAGGCATGAATTCTTCGGCCCTCAACCTTTTTTATTGTCCAGGTCTCACATCTGTACATGACTACTGGAAAAACCATAGCTTTGACTGTATATGGGCTTTTGTGGGCAAAGTAACATCTCTGCTTTTTAATATGCTGTCTAGGTTTGTCATTGCTTTTCTTTCAAGGAGGAAGTGTCTTTTAATTTCACGTGTACTGTCCACAGTGATTTTGGAGACCAAGAAAATTAAGTCTGTGGGGGAAGCAACGGTAAAATCCCTGGTGATAGAAGCCCCTCACTGGCATTATAGTATCTCTGCAGAGTCAGGGACGGCACTACCTCTTCCCAGTTTAGAGAGCTGTACTGAGGCGGTAACAAGCCCGAACCTGGGAAGTGGGAAACCCATGGGTGCGTGGAGTGAACCCTAGTACTGGATGTCAAACTGATCAAGACATGGGGTCTCCCAACAAGGATTGGTCCTGGTGAAGACAAGTCTTCCTTATGCAGTAGACAAGTGGATAGGCCTGCAGGACACACTGTCCCAGATTCGGTTGAAGGAAAATCAGGAAAATTTCAAACACACGGAGCAAACATGGTCTGGATAGAGCTTCCCATGTTAAGCAGAATAGAAATAAAACAACTAACAATAAGAATAAGAAAAAAGAATTCTAACTATGGAAGACAACTAAAAACAAACATACAAAAACCTATGCGTACATTCCAAGTGGAAGAGAGAGAAGTAAACTAGTATACAGAGCACAGAAAAAAACCCAGTCTAAAAGGAAACATTACCCAGAAAACAATTCCTGTTGATTCACTCTGCAGAGAAGCTTACTGAAAATATGGTCATTAAAACCAGGCCTCAAAGATAAGATGATTAAAAAGCAGAATGGGATAAAAAGAGAAAAATAAGAAGATAAATTTAAAACCAAAGCAACACTATTACAGATATAATAAATAATAAATAACTTAGGCACAAAGGGAATGGAAACAAACTTAAAATTTAATGTGAGGGATGGAGTCAAGGTTTGAGATAATTACAAAGAATGCAAAAGAAAATGACTAAAGGGAATAAGGAGTCACAAAGATTTCTCAAAGAAGAGATCGTCTTTTTGATTTCATAGTTTTCCTTCCAAAAAGGAGCGCCTGTAGTCACATAATCATTTTCATTTGCTTTTACCAAGACTGGAACAAGATGGACAAGATGAAGGTGTGGTTCTTCACTGAAGTAACTTCTAACTGCCAAGGGATTCTAGAAATGTCTTTTTAAATGCAGTGATGAAATTGTTTTATAAATCTCCCTGGTTATATAAGGGAAAAATAGTAATTCTGAGATTAGTTCAGCCTGGAAAACTCATCTTCCCCAAATTTTGGTTAACAGCATGTAACAGGATGGTGAATGAGACTTCTTGTTTTGGAATTGTTGCTTAAAATGCACACTGTAGAAAACTAATGAGTGTTTCCGTGTTCTGCAGAGGGCCATCAGTAAGCTCTGAGCATCTCTCTTTTGTATCCTAGTAAGAGATAATATGGACTAAAATACATTTTAAAGGCTCAAAGAATAAAACAAATTACATGAAATTTCATGAAATGGGTGAAGGGGGTCAAATGCTTCAGTAATAAAATGAGTAAGTCATGGGGATGTACTGTACAACATAGCAACTAGAGTTAATAATACTGTGTTGCATATTTGAAAGTTGCTGAAAGAGTAGATCTTAAAATTTTCATCACGGGAAGAAAATTTTGAAACTACATATGTTGATGCTAGCTATTGTGGTGATCATTTTGCAATACATACACAGATTGAATCATTATGTTGTACACCAGAAATTAATATGCTGTCATATGTAAATTAACCTTAATATTTTAAAAAAGCAAACCACATGAAAAGAGATAGCTAAAGGTGGTAAAGAATCCACCTGCAATGCAGGAGACACAGGTTCCCTCCTTGGGTTGGGAAGGAAATGGCAACCCACTCCAGTATTCTTGCCTTGAGAATACCATGGACAGATGAGCCCAGTTCATGGGGTTGCAAAGAGTAGGACGTGACTGAGTGACTGACCAATCGGCTTTACTACTCCAACTCATTCCTAGTAGAGGAGTTCCTCCTCCTACTCATTCCTGGTAGATAAAAACAGTTATGGGCTTCAAGGATATTCACTGTAGTTTTGAGTTCTTCACCAGTTAAGGAGTGCCATGGCTTTTCTCCCCTCACAGCCATCCCCTTACAAACCAACATAAATGGGCTTGAGGAGACTTCCTCACAGGAATTGGGGGTGCCTAGAAGATGCCAGCATTGGCTTCTAAGTCATGGCCTAGATGTCTGTTCCCATGGCAGCCTTGCAGGCCTGCTCTGCAGCTATGGAAGTCGTGGGTGCGGCAAACTGAGACCAACTACAAGGCCGAGAGGGAGCAGCAGGCGAGAAGCTCTTGCATCCATCGTTTAGGGCACAGAGAGGCAGAATTTTACATAGGGGGTTACCTATTGCAAAGGAACCACGTGTGCTTGCTCACCAGTGATGGTGTTTGAGGCAAGGCTGGAAGCGCTGAGTCAAAACACATGTGTCACATTAGAAGCCTAGGCAGCGGGGAGGGCTCCTCCAAGAGACACCCAATAGAATTCACATGTGCTCTCCTCTATAAAGGAAGTGTTTCAGAGAGAGAGAGCTTTTGGCTGAAAGAGGATGAAAACTGCACGGTAGGTAGTGGTTTTTGTCACTATTCTCTAAACTCTTGTTTCTGCCTCAATAAAGGAAAATTAGTCAGGAAACAGAGGCAAGAAGGAGAAGTACTAGAAGCCTGGGTTAGGAGAGCGGAATGTTTACTGGGTGTGAAATTGAAGTCTTTAACTTGTGCGGGATTAGACACTTGTAGGCCCCAGCTCAAATTTTTTTAAGAGGCAAGAAAAAAAAAAAAAAATGAAAGTCGCTCAGTCGTGTCCAACTGTTTGTGACCCCGTGGACTGTAGCCCGCCAGGTTCCTCTGTCCATGGGATTCTCCAGGGCAGAATACTGGAGTGGGTTGCTGTTCCCTTCTTCAGGGGTCTTCCCAACCCAGGGATCCAACCCAGGTCTCCCGTCTGAGCCACCGGGGAAGCACAAGAAAGGGAGATTCACGATGGTGGTTATTAAAGACAAAACCGTCCTGTTTGGACTGTGCTGAATGCAGACTCTTCAATTAACCTGTCAACACTTGTATGCCATAAATTACTACTATAGACTTTGTATAGGCTGCTAATTTAATTTATCCTTTGGTATGCCTGATAACATTTATGGTTAGAAACCACATGGTATTTTTTTTTAATAGTCTTAATTGAGTTAAACCTCAGGACAGAGGTGACTGGCTTTATAATTCTTATCACACTAGGAAGCATTTAACAACTTCATTAGTGCCAACAACTATTTGAAATGAGTGTAAATTTTACTCCTGATTCTTTAAGAATTATCACACCCCTCATGGTTTAAAGTCAAATTAATTCAGGCATTTAGTCCCCACTTTTCGAGGACATACAAAAGTAATTATCAGCCATGTTTTGGGGTTTGTGTCCATATTCTTAAAACTTTCCAAAGTCCTCTAGAGTGGGCCACTGCTTCCTCTGTGGTGCGGCCCTCTCCCCACGCAGAGGCAGGCAGAGCACAGAGCACTTCTGAGCCGCGAGTGTTTGCTTGTTTGGGGCAAGGGGAAAGTGTTAGCCTCTCAGTGGGGTCTGACTCTTTGCAACCCAGGGACTGTAGCCCGCCAGGCTCCTCTGTCCAAGGCATTCTCCAGGCAAGAATACTGGAGAGGGTTGCCATTGCCTTCTCCAGGGGATCTTCCTAACCCAGAAATTGAACCTGGGTCTCCTGCATCACAGGCAGATTCTTTACTATCAGAGCAACCGGGGAAGACTGGAGCAAGGGAAGATTGCTCTAAAAACTGTTTACACAATACCTGTGTACCATGGCTGGGGCCTTAGAATGCTTTCCTGGCCTAGTAATCTTTGCCTTCTATCTATGGCTCTGTTGGTAGAAGTGGATGGTCTGACCCACACACCTGGCTTCTTCCTCTGCCTCTCTGAGGCTCCTTTCCCATGAGCGCCCTTTTGGAATAGATTTCACCTGTTCTCTCCTAGATGGGCCCTCTTTCCTGGTGTATTGGGGGAGGTGGTGGTGTAGTGGGGGAGGTTGTTGTAGTGAGGGGGTGCTGACAGCCAGCTTTTTCTTATTAATTCACTATGTCACACAAGCACTGCTTCTGGAATCCTTGACAGATATAATGAATAGGTAAGAGGGAAAAGAAAGTGGAGGAAAAATGGTGCCAATGAAAGTGGGATGAACAAGAAAAGGTAAAAAAGAGAAAGATGGGTTAACTTAAAAGAGAAAATCAATCAAGGGTGGTGGAGTGACATCAGAAGTCGCTTCAAATTTCTGTGTGTAACTGGCAGTTGTGGACAGCCCTGCTCTGCTTCTGGCTTGCACGATTGAATGGAGCTAATTGAAAGGATGTCTGAATGGCGTCACTATGATTTTATAACAACCTAAGCCTCTCTCTGCTGTGTGAAAATGAGCGAGCACTACATTTTGCTAAACTGTTAGCCTGCTTTGGCAGCTGTTACACTGTGATAAATGATTGTGGAATTAATTAATTGAAGAGGTTATTATACTATTAAAATTATTTCCACCGAGGAGTAATGATGAAAATTCATTGTTAGCCAACGAGTGTCCACCATTCGCTAATGGATAATTTCTCTCCTAGTATCATAGATTTTTTTTTTTGAAACACATCTCTATTAGACCACATATTAGAGTTTTATTTGAAGAGGTGCCAATTTTTTTTTTTTTATCATTCCATTAAAGAAGTGGTTGTAATGAAAGGAGGGTCAAGATCTCCCATTTTAAATTTTCCATCTTACCTTTCAGTACTATCTCATTTTCCCTCAGTAAATTGTCAACTGATTCAGTTAGAGTTGAGCTGAATCTACCAGTTCACTGCTGTTAAATTTCTTCATGTGCGTGGAACAATTACTTACTAAAATGTGGGCATCAATTTTTATTGATAAGAAGGCATCATCTTTCCTTCCTGTAGTTATTAGAGAAGTAAGTATTCCTATTAATTGCTGTTCCATCAAGTATTTTTAAATGTTCTTTTGAGCTCAACTCTCTTTCAGAATACCTGGAAATTATAGCAAGAAGACTTGGTAACTTATTATCTTTCCCTTATTCTTTAATAAGGGAAATTGTCATATGACAAGTGGAATTCTTCTTTTCAATAGTGTCTCATTTATTGTCTTCACTTTAATACAATAAATCAATTCTTTTTATTCTTATAGAGCAGATTCCAATTGACACCCATTGTGAGCCAACCGTCCTACTGTTTCTCATCCTAGTGTCAGCTTCTGAATCTTCACTAGTGGAATTCTGAAACAACGACCCTGTGAACTCACTTTAGGTAGTCTGGACAGTGAGCCATGACCCAGCAGGAGGGGCTCCACCCGAAATTATCCCACAGGACTGGGGGTCCCTTTTCCTTTGTCAATCGGGGCTGTACCTGTAGACATCGTCTCCAGGTGGTGGGCAGCTTGCTTTCCCCAGACAATGCCTAGGAATAGCTGGCACCCCATACAGTGGTTCTAGTGTTTTCTCTCTGAGAAGAGAAGTCACAGTCGGGTGGGGGTCCTTTCCCTGGAACATGAATGGATGCTGCAGTTGCATCCAAGTACCTGGTCTTCGGTCACTTCTCTTTGGGGATGGTGGTTGGATGGAGGACTGGGGTCTTTTCTTTTTAGACCCTGGTCTTCTGAGTTTCCCCAGTGGAGCCTGTGTGTGCTGTAGAATGGAGGGAGCCAACTTATGGGACAGAAAAATACGGTATATTGGTTCTTAGAAATTGTGACAGTAGGTACTACATCACTTTTCTGGTTTCTTGGAGGAGAAATTTCCCCTAAACATGCCAGGTCTTTTACTCCACACCTTATTCTCTCCAGCCAGGGCTAAATGAATTATTGGGCTGGTAGGAATTGATTAATATTTATCAGTTGTTAGGAGCTAACCTATCAATAGTCTTAGATGAAAGGCATTCGGGATTTCTTTCCCCTTGCCTCTCTACTCTAGAGGAGGGAAAAGAGTGACTTGTGTAAATGTCTTGCTCTACAGACTCAGGCTTTCCAGTGGGGTCTGTTTCTAGGGCTGGAGTTGGAGGGCAGAGAGAATTTAAGCCTAGCTGGTGCTCACACTAAACTGTTTCTTCCAACTTGGCCTTTACCAGCGACAGGGAGGGCAGTTTGGATGCCCGTTTACTTTGTACACTTGTGTCATTTTTCAGTTGGCTGTGGACCGAGGGGAAGAGCTTGGCATTGACTGGGCCCCCTTGGATTCCAGCAGCTCCAGCATCTTCTCTGGTTGGGAGCTCCTGTGGAGTTGAAGCATCACCTCCAGTGCTGTTCTTCTGCACTGATTGATTTACTGTTAGTTGGAAGGTGCTGCCATAGGGGGAGATTTCAAATCCCAAATGTTTGAGACCAAGTGTTTGGATCTGGTGAATTTGAAGATTACACCCCACTAGAAGCATTTTCCATCCAGGCTAAATAAACAAGCTAATAGATCTTCTTTTTGCAGCCCAAATGCTTTACTCAGCACCATTCTTACTGGGGCAAAGATAATCTATCTGGAAATGAATAATATTATCTGTGAAATATAGTCATAGGTATTTCATGGTCAGTTAGCTTAACTCTATCCTGACTGTTGAGGAGCTCTGATGGTTTCAGGAGTTTTTGTGGAGATAAAACATAATTTAAAGATGTAACCAAGCATGTAAAATCTAGCATTAAAAATGTAAGTCAGACAGAAGGAGAAATATCATCTGACATCCCTTTAATGCAGAGTTTTAAAAAAATGATACAAATGAATTTTATTTATGTAACAGAAAGAGACTCACAGACTTAAGAGAATGAATTTACGGTTGCCTGGGGAAGAAACAAAGGGGTGATGTAGGGAGTTTGGGATCGAAATGCATGCTCTGCTGTTTTAAAAATGGATAACCAACAAGGTCCTATTGTACAGCTCAGGAACTCTGCTCAGGCTTGTGTGGCAGCCTGGGTGGGAGGGGAGTTTGGGAGAGAGTGGATACGTGTATCTGTGTGGCCAAGTCCCTTTGTTGTTCACCTGAAACTATCACAACTTTGTTAACTCTATACTCTAGTATGAAATAAAAAGTTTAAAAAAAGTCTAAGCTGAAATTCTATTAAACTCTAGACATGCCATAAATAAATGACTTAATTACCAAGTTGGTTTGTTGGGCAGGGAATTCAAATAGAAGAATCTTGATAGTTTCCTAAAAGATAGAGTCTACTTAAGATGACTTGATATTAGCAACAGATAGCTGTTTCAGATATAAATTCCTTGTGAGGCTAGTTCTAAGTAGTCTGGACACAGCTTCTTTGTGCATTGTTAGGCCTTAGTGCATAATTATCTGACTATATTCTGAGCTTTGAAAGACGTGCTTTGAAGTTAGACTGAATAAACAGGAAAGCTGTTTTATTTTTTTTTATTTTTTTTTTTAACAAGCAAGGAACACTTTATTGTATGCATGTTCTCAAAAAAAAAAAAAACCACAAAAACAGAACCCACAAACAGGAGCAAAGAACAAAGGTTTCTAGCTCTCTGGGACACACAGGGCACCCTATTTTATAGAAACGTAGCTAGTAGTACAAGACAAAATGTACTAATCAACATTGCCCTTTGCCTCCCTAGTCAAAAAAGTCTAGAGAGAAAAACACTTTAAATTGTGTTCTAGTATAAATTCATTGCACAATTAAACATCAACTTACTCAAAGAATTATTGTGTAGTAAACTGCAGAAAATAGAGTAGGCGTTCAATGATCTGCTGACGATTAACAATTAAGCAATAGACACACAAATACAGCATGTATTACTTATTTGTTAAACTCACATTTATAATGAGCAGACGGTTTATCACAGAAAAAGAAACACAGAAGTACAGAACAGACTTTTGAACTCCGTGGGAGAAGGTGAGGGTGGGATGTTTCAAAAGAACAGCATGTATATTATCTATGGTGAATCAGATCACTAGCCCAGGTGAGATGCATGAGACGAGTGCTCGGGCCTGGTGCACTGGGAGGACCCAGAGGAGTCGGGTGGAGAGGGAGGTGGGAGGGGGGATCGGGATGGGGAATACGTGTAACTCAATGGCTGATTCGTGTCAATGTATGACAAAACCCACTGAAATGTTGTGAAGTAATTGGCCTCCAACTAATAAAATAAAATTAAAAAAAAAAAAAAAATAGTAACTGGTTTCTTACATTTTAAGAGATACCAGAGCCAGGAATGAAGTAGGAAGTAATTAATGAAAATTGATTTTAGAAAATAACTCCTTGAATCTGAGCCACTGTGATTTTGTTCCATACTCAGGCCAGTTTCAACAGTTTAAATCTGTAGGTACTAACAAACTGAATGCTGTAGGGGGAGAACAAAGTGACACCACCTTCTAAAGTATAAAGTAGTTAAGTTTCGTTTATGGCCTCTAGGCAGCAGGACAGAACTAAGACACAGTAAACAGATTTACAGTGTAATGAATGGTCTGCTTCCATCTAATGCTATGGGAGTATATTCCTATCACTTCCACCAATAAAGAGCAATTTTAAAACACGTTTAGAAGGAAGAATTGGCAAGTCTTGATCACGAACCTTTTGTTGTTGTTGTTCAGTCACTAGGTCGTGTCCCACTCTGCGACCCGATGCATAGTAGATCTAAACAAAAGGATCTTAACATTCTGTTCTTCGTGAACCCCAAGAGGGACTCTGCAGGAGTATTCAGGAATGGAGAAACTGGTAAACCATTATTTGAAGAACTATATATTGTAAATGACACGATTAAGAGTAACGCAGTCAAAATAAGGCAATAACCAGAAGTCTATACTTTCTGCGCCCAATCACTAAAATTTTTACCCACCTCTATAAAAAATATTACCCCATTTACTACCTTGCGTGTGACAGAGACAAGGCAAGCCTACCATATGTATGTTTAAAACAAAAAATGGCAGTAAGCTTTGGTGAAAAGAAAATATATTGAAACTTTCTCCTTTCCTTTTTCAGATACCTGGCTCCAATTCTTTCTGACACAGACCTCTCCCTCTTGACTTATGTTAGCTTCACCCCTAAGGAGGCGCTGGATCAGCCTTACGCTCTCTATGAAACATTAGGTTTTTCATTAGGAATCTTTTAAAATTAAAAAAAGTCAAAAAGCTATGGCATATCCTTGGCAGCCACGGAACTGCTCAGGACACCACAGACATCATAAAGTCACATTTTACAGAGGCTGAAGGAAAGCAAAACCGTTGTGTAGCATTCTTCAGCATGGCAAGGAGTAGCTCATATTCTCTTTTCCTTTCAGGACTTCAGAGAATCCCCAGCATAGCACCTATGCATGTATGAGCTGAACCATTAACTAAACTAAGCTGACATTCAACACTACTGTTCAAGTTACCACCACTCGATTTTTCTCCTGGATTATGTCAGCAACACACATTCTGCAAAGGACCTAAGGCAAGTTTTGAAAGAAAACATCTTTTTCAGGTGATATAACACAAAAATTACAGGGAGCAACAAAACCCTTCAGTCTTATTTCTGAAGGCAAGTCAACGTCTACTGCAGATCATTCTAGAACATGATGACCTGACCTCCTTTCCTAATTTGTGCCACTGGCCATTAAGACATCTTAATTGCCTGTCTTAAACTGTTATTAAAAACACATTTTCATTAACAACTGTTATTTAAAACTGTTTAGTCCCTTAGTTATGTCACACAGAATGATGCTGTCTTGGTTTGATCCCCTAAAAGCAATGCAGTAGTATTTTTCTGTATCCATTAGTAAGACTAACAAAAATACTGCTGCTAGCTATTTCAAAATCTATCCTTAAAATAGTCCTAAAGTAACAAGATACATCATCTGCCATCGACGTGAAGTCGCTCAGTCGTGTCCGACTCTTTGCGACCCCATGGACTGTAGCCTACCAGGATCCTCAGTCCATGAGATTTTCCAGGCAAGAATACTGGAGTGGGTTGCCATTTCCTTCTCCAAGGAAAGCTGTTTTAAAATGAGCGAAAATGTACATTTTTTTTTTTTAAGGCTCACGTAAATCAAAGTAGTCTCTTGGTGACCCAGAGTTATCATTGAGTTCATTTTACTGAAATGCTTTTCATGCAAAAATAAAATCTTTTTATGACAAGTGCATGGCTTTCCTTGTAGGTGAATTTGTTATTATGTTTGAATACACTGCTAGAAATCATATTGCCTGTCTATAGGAAATGTGGATAGATTAAATTTGTCCAGGTTCTCTGTAGAGGATTAAACAACTTTGAGAAAGTGATATGAGAACAGTAAGGAAAAAGAATCTCTCTCTCTCCTTTTCTCATTTCAGTGCCCTAGGAATTCGGTTAAGCCTTAAGACTTCTCAAGTTTGCATTACACATTATTATTTATGCCCTTTATTTCACTATACTTTTATTCTTCTCTGATATTCTCATTTCTTTTCTTCCTAAATATCATCAGTTTTTATCCATAGCTTTATTGTGTCACATTGCATTTTTCTAGACTGTGACTCCTTAAAGGAATTAGAGTGTAACTGTTATATTCATTGAACAAGCCTGCACAGCATAGTACCCAATAATTATTTATTAGCTAAATAAATGTGCTATTAGTATGTGAATAGGTAATTTGTTATACAGAAAACTTCTTTGTATTCTGCTTTATGATTTTATATTACAGAAGACTATTTTGCATATATTCTAAACCAGAAACATCATCCTGATATTCTTTCCTCTTCAGCAAAATAGGTTTAATTGCAAGATATGCTTCATTGCAAAGTTCCAGTGATGATTCACTGATTTTCATTATTGCACTGACACCTCACTGTACTTGCTCCATTGCTCATGCCATCATCACGAATGAAGAAATACTTTCAAACAGTGGGATGGACCATGTGATTTATCTAGTCAGCCTAACTGGAGACTGTTGAAAGAAAAGTAATTAGCTATTTCCTGGAAGTTTAGTAGAATTATTTTTTTCCCTTTTTACCTGGGTGTAAAATATCAATACATCTACTTATAGTACTTTTAAAGGTTCTGGATAAGTGTTTTTCTACAAGGAATATAATTTGCATGTCTTAGAAATGACTCAGCCTCATATTTATCAGTTCAGTTCAGTCGCTCAGTCGTGTCTGACTCTTTGCGACCCCATGAACCACAGCATGCCAAGCCTCATATTTATAGGATTCAAATATATCTGACAGAAATGTGGTTTCTTATCTCTGAGAGGACAGAACTTCAGAGTATGGACAATGACATAAAGATGCCATTTGAGTGTAGACGAATGTCCAGTATGGAAAGAAGAGGACACAGCTATATCCATATGACACTCCCCACCTTTGTTAAGCATCCTCTAGGTCTTTGCCGAATAACCTTCTCTGAAAATTTTGTCTTACAGAATTTCATTGCTGTAACCTGTACATGAGACGCCTCAGTGATGTGAGAAAGGCTAAGGGGTATGTCTATTGTTAAGAGCAAGCTTGTTTACAAGTGTTTTCAAACATATAATTATCAGAAGTGATGGACTTCTGTCGTGTTGATTCCATTTCTGTGCCTCCTCACGAACACATCCAAGAGTATTACTTCCTAGTTTAGGGAAGGTATAATTTCACTGTGGGAAGAAACATTTTGACACTTTAATAAATCTTATTATTGGAAAACTGACATTTTGGTTTATAAATAAACTTGGGGTTTCCAAGGATATGATTTAACTGAAAAATACTGTATTTGAGCTTCTGTCAGGAAAACATGTTGAGAAAATGCCAGGTACATAAAGTTCTGGTGCTTTCCTCATTAAGTACATTTTCTTATCACCATGTTGTGCTCTGACCCGCCTGTAAGTACTCCTGCTCATTCCCAAGGCCTGAAAAGTATGCTACACAGAGGCTGCCGCTGGGCCAGGAGCCTTTGAGTCTTAAGATGCCTCTACGGAGCAGTGCAGTAGCAAGATAGGTCATGCAGAAACGCTGAGTAGTTTCCTTTTATATATGTATGGTTTGGGGCGTTGCTATTCTTTGCCTAGAATTTATAACTGCTGTATCAAGATAATCTTTTAGTTAAGGGATATTTGGAAGCTTTTTATTTTAAAAAGCTGGGTCACTGTAATCAATAATTTACAGAATTAATTTAGTAGTGAAATTCCTTTAAAAATACATGAAATTTTTCAGAGTGAAATTTACATTCCCTTTGTGGAAGGGCTGTTTTCCAGTAAATGTAGTCAATAAATTTATCTCTGAAGGCGCAAATGTGTGCATAAGAGCCTTGAAACATCTGGTGAAGCGGTTTCTTTGAGAAAAGCCAAAATATAGTGCTTTGAGGCTAGTCAACTATAAGAAATCTCCTTTTGATATGAAATTAAAGTGTTTTTATTGTTACAGGGAAAAAAAATCCCTTTCAAATTTTTGAGTACCCAGTATCTCTTTAAAAAAATAAAATAAATTAAAAAATAAAACTGGTAACAGTATGTTTCAGTTCTCAAAAGCTCTATAAAAATAATATTAGGGATTATGTATAATCTAAACTAATAAGCATGACAGATTAAATGTTAACCCAGAAGACTCTTTTATATTTCACAAGATTAGAGACAAAATATGAGGTTTTTAAAAAATTGATAGTCATGTAAAGAAAAATTTAAAAATGGTCATTAATGTTGCATAGTAAATATGAATTTTGTCAACATATGTTAAGTATATACATATTTAATAAATAGCTGTTAGTATCTAAAATAGCCCCCTTCAAATTTTCTAAGCATAAACTCTTCAGGGGCAGAATTAAATTATGGATAAGTGAGTTTTTGTACTAGCAAGTGAACTATGAAGCAAAAATCCTCTTTACTCCTTCCTCTTTTTCTCTTGTTCCTTCTGCCCTTTCTTCTGCCTTGTCCCTTTCCCACTTTTTTCCTTCCTTCTTTTTTCTCTTTCCCTTTTTCCTTTCCCCCCTCACATTTGGTATCAATGGTTATTCACTCGAAACATACAGGTGAAAAGATAATGTTTCTGTCTTCCTGGAACTCGTGATTCACTGAGAAAGCACTAATCAGGCATCCATTAATCAAAGTCATAAGTAACTTAATAGTACATGGAAATCAGAGAGAAGAGACAGTGAAGAGTGTTAAGAGTGTTCTCATATTTAGGGTAACACAATCTGAAGCTAGAATACTTTGAAAGAAGGGAATGAACTTGTCAAGGATTTGGGGAGGAGGACAGGGGATTTGAGAAAAGGGGACATCATATGTAAAAATTTGGAAGTGTGAGATAGTGTAACTTCAAGCCTCTCTTTTGGGTTTCAAATACAGATAGCGGAGGTTGGGGGACTAGTCTGAGTAGGTAGGCATGGGTTATGTTTTAAAGGTCTTTTGTTTAGAAAGGGATTTATACTTTATTGTACAGAGGACAGCATACTTTGCCTGAAATAGCCAGGTAGTACGTATTTTTGGTTTTGTGGGCCATGTAGTCTCTACAACAAGGACAACTTGTCTTTGTAATGATAAAACAGCATGGACAATATGTGAATGAACAAGGATGCATTCTAAAAACCTTATGGATGCTGAAATTTGAATTTTAAATAATTTCTGCATGTCATGAAATTTCTTTTCTCCAAGCATTAAAAATGGAAAAACTATTCTCAGCTCATAGATTGTACAAATTGGACTCTAGTTCCGATCTGACCCACAGGCTGTAGTATGCAGACCCCTCCTACAGTAGATGATGAAATTTACTGAAGAATTTCAATCAGGATGGAGGCATGATCATATTGGTATTCTAGAAAGCTTTATCCAGTATGGCATGTTTAAAACCATCCTCTGAGGAATCATACGGGAAGTTGCTCTATGCAGAATGGGTCCCAAGAGCCAGTAATCTTAGGAAGTACTCCAATTTGTATCTTTTTCTTAGAGATTCACAAAGCACATTAATGTGGTAAAGGCACTGAGAAGGGGTGCAGAGAAAAACTTGTTTATGTTGTTAACTTGATGTTCGCTACATTTACAGAAACTTCTTTGGAACATGACTTAGGAAATGTTATTTTAATGGAAATTAATAGAGAAGTGAAGTGAAGATCATTAGGAGCAATGAAGCAGAAGTTCATTGCAAAATTCCCTGAAAAAATATTGAGGGAACAAACCAGGGTCTAATGGCAGAATATAGAAACTTTATTATTATCAAAGAAACACAAAATCTAGAGAAAAGGGGGACAACGTTAAGTATTTTTCTATAAAAATGGGAAAAAATAAATAAACCACAGTCTTTATATATGTGTGGCTTCTTATACACAGTATATAAAAACAGCACACTTAGAAAATAAAAACTAATGGAGAGAGAAGGAATAATTGAGGACTTAAGTTGAGCTCCTGGCTTTCTATTTTATCTACCAAGTGCAATGGGGTAGAGCCTGTAATGCTCAAATGGTCAAAGGAAGATCACCTCAATAACATTCCAACATGCAAAAAAGAAAATTATGAAAGATTATTTTTTAAAAAAGTGGATTAATTTCTAAGACTATGTCAATCAGGGTTCTTGGTTGCCAATGACAGAAGCTGATTGGGTAATTTAGGTTGAAAAGAAACTTACTATAAATGTGTTAGCTCACAGATTCAATACAAAGGTAGAGGGCCTGGCTTAGAAAGCAGGCAATGAGCACAAACAGCAGAAGCCACAATTTGGGTTGCCTCTTGGGGCTGATTTCTAAACTTGTCTGGTGTCTTCACCTTCTTCTCCCAATATCCGAAGTCTTGAGGAAGAATATCAGTTGCCTGAGTAGCTAGCCTACTTGCCATGCTTTTGTTCTGCATCCCAGGGCTAGGATCCTACCTCCTTCCTTAAGCTCCCCTGGTAGAGGTGGGGTACTCTATCCTGCCAGTCGCATAACCAACTGAGAATTCTCCACAGATAGAAAAGGTGTTTGTGTTGCCTCTCCCCAGATGACAAACATCTGCCTCAACACACAGCAAGGGAACTATTTGCGAACATACCTGAAATCTGAAGTATATTATTCTCATTATTATACAGATGAACTGTACTAGCTGGGTCACAGCACTTATTTAGAGGATAAGTAAGCTAATATGAAAAATTAAATATCCAAATACAAGTGTGACTTGATAAAACTTGAGCCTTTGGGACACAGTAGAATTAGAACAGTTGGGTTTTAGTGAATAGGGTTCAGTGATTTTCTCAAATACCAGAGAATCAAAGAGTATCTAAAATCTAATTATTTCAACAAAATTTCCTGAAAGAACCTAAGAATTAAGATTAAAATAAGTGCTATATGATTTTCTGTGGATTAAAAAAAAATCTAATGATATAAAACAAACATCATTGTATTCTAGGAATTTAGGAACTTTGACAAAATATTGATGTTACTGAGATAGTTTGAAACTTTGTGTACCTTCATTTAGCTCTGATATTGTTTAACACTAATGTATTAAGTTTCACCCTGTTTACTCTAAGTTAATATCATCATTGCTTGTTCAGTTTTTCTTCTGGGATTTTGGAAGAAAATTTGAGTATGAACTACCAAAATTAGTAAAATAGGTATCTGAAAATGAAACTGTTATAGGTGACTGAGCTATTTTTCTTGGAGATTTATTTCAAGATATAATAACTGAAGATTCAAACTTAGTAAATTTTTTGCCCTTAACTTTGTTAATAACTGTTGGTCTCTATTTGTTTCCAAACAAAATTACAGAGGGGAGTGTGTAAGTTAAACCTTGTAGTAGAAATAAAGACAGAATTGTTTCAGAGAAATGTATGGGCATGCTTGTATCTTTGCCCACTTAACCCTGGCATGAAAGTGAAAGTCAAAGTCGCTCAGTCGTGTCCAGCTCTTTGCAACCCCATGGACTTTAGAGTCTGCGGAATTCTCCAAGCTAAAACACTGGAGTGGATAGCCTTTCCCCTCTCCAGGGGATCTTCCCAACCCAGGGATTAAACCCAGGTCTCCCGCATTGTGGGCGGATTCTTTACCAGCTGAGCCACAAGGAAGGCCCAAGAATACTGGAGTGGGTAGCCCAAACCTTCTCTAGAGGATCTTCCTGACCCAGGAATCGAACTGGGTCTCCTGCCTTGAGGCCATTTCTTTACCACCTGAGCTATCAGGGAAGCAGGTTAGTAATATGTGAAGTGGCTAATTTAGCATGTGCAAGCTTAGCTACACTCGAATGCAGGACCATTATCCTGGTTCATCAACCTCTGGTGAACATGCACATCTGTTCCCCACCTCATCTCTAATGTACAACTATTTAGTAGTTTAATATCTAGAAACACTGTGGAACAGAACTTAGAAGTAATTTTCATGAGGGTACATTGATAGGCCTGTTTACTTTTAAGATACATTACAGCCAAATGCTTAGTTGTCATCCTAACTCATCAGCTGATTTGCTGCAGCAGTGAAAAAAGAACACAAATTGATCAAATTTCTGAAGGGCTTTCATGCTATCCTCTAACAGATGAGCTAAAGAAAGACTATAGAAATTTGTGAAAAATGTATTCTAATGAAGACATCGTCATGTTATTTATATAGATAATGATAGTTTTAGAGACAGTAAGTACATATTTCTAGGGTTAAAATTTACTGTTTTTTAAAAAGATTTTTAAAATTGGAAGATAATTGCCTTACAATGTTGCGTTGGTTTCTGCCACACAACAGTGTGAATCAGCCATAAGTATAGGTGTGTCCCCTCCCTCTTGAACCTCTCTCCCACCCCATCCCACCCATCTAGGTTGTCAGAGCACTGGGCGGGTTGAGCTCCCTGTGTTATTCAGCAATTTCCCACTAGCTATCTATTTTGTGCATGGTAATGTATGTTTCAAGGGTACTCTCTCAATTCATCCACCGTTCTTCCCCCACTGTGTCCACAAGTCTGTATTCTGTGTCTGTCTCTACTCCTGACCTGCAAACAGGTTTGTTGGTACCCTTTTTTAGATTCCATATATATATGCTAATATACAATATTTGTTTTCTTCTATCTACCTAACTCTGGATTAGGGTTACACTTTAAATCACACGAACATTTATCAAGCATCCAGTATTTGCAGAGCATGCTGCTGAGTGTAAATGGAAGATCAATGAGAATTAGTAGATAGAGTCCTTGTTTTGAAAAGCCTTTCCATCCCTCTCTTCCTCCTTTCCTTTCTCCCCACCTGCTTGCTTGCTTTCCACTAGTCTACTCAGGGAATAAACCTGCTGCCCCATCTTTTGGTTGCACTTTCACCCAGTATAATCCTTGGATTTCCCTTTTCCCACCGCCTTGCTCTCCTCTGCTATTCTGCTGCTGTTCCTTGTGCTTTAGAGAAACAGGAAGGAAGGAATAGAAATAATTAACAAGTGAGAAATGACTAACATTCTAGGACTTTTCAAAGGCCTTACAAATCCATTAGAAAAGAGCAACCAGAAATCTTACTGAATGGCTACTCTTTATTTTCGAGTGAGAGGACTAAGCAACTCACATTCCCTTTCCTCTTATGGTCAGTACCACTGGGGATGCGGGGAGGGAGAGGAGGTGAGCTTTGCTTGCAACACAGAATTAAGCAAATCAGTAAGGGGTCCATTTTCATTAAGGGGACAGTTTTCTTTTGTAAGGACTCCTAGACTGTGTGCCTTTATTCTTATGCTTCACACAGAATTAACAGTTTTGAGAAGCTGCTCATAAGATCTTCCTGGAAGATTATATTAGTACCTTTGCCTTCTTCAATGCGCTTGACTCCAAGTAGCTTTGTCTGGATTTAAAAATCGAATACACATTTTTAGGATTGAGATTCAGTACAAAAATGCAAATTAAAAGCATGCTATGACTTTAAAAAATGTACTTTGAGTTCTGAACCCATTCTAGGGAGAGTAGTACCATACAAGTTTTTCCTGTATCCGAGGCACTGGAGAGAGTATAGCTTCCTATGGTCAAATAGTGAGATGAATGGCACTCCTGTAGGCATGCTTTTCAAATGCTCATCAAGCAAACATATGATGTTTATAGATAATGATCTTGGGTTCAATCCCTAGGTCGGGAAGATCCCCTGGAGGAGGAAATGGCAACCCACTCCAGTATTCTTGCCTGCAAAATCCCATGGACAGAGGAGTCTGGTGTACTATATACAGTCCAGAGGGTCGCAAAGAGTCAGACATGACTGAACGACTGAGCTCATATGCATAGCTAACAGGTCTGGAAAGTTCTTTAAAGATGGCATCTATTAACATACAAATTAAAATTAACTGTCTATCATTTCATTACATAAAAAGACTGAAAGTGTTTTCACAACAATTAGATATTATACTTAAAGCAGTCTGACTCAGTATATTGGTTAGATGCATATAGTACACTCTGGCCAACATTGGGCAGGGCACCACTGAGAGACAGGCTGACATTGTCCAGATGAATAATGATCATCTGGCCTCACATATATGCAACCTCCTGTTGTGCTCTAGGGTAATTTATATCTTTAAGAATGTTTCGTGCCTCCCAGAGCAATATGGGGAGGTCAATCTAGAAGATTCTCCAATTTAATGCAGTGCCAATTCAGTTTGATTTTTCTGCTCCTTCTTGAAAAAAGGATGAACAATTCTAAGTGATGTTGACTTTGGTTATTATGTAATTATTTGGAATGAATTACTTAATTGTATAAGTAAAATAACTGGCCACTTCTATTGTGTAAATCATATTGTTACTATTATTTTGGTTCACTAAGGTAGAAATTAGAATACTTGCACTCAAATGACCCATATTTCAGCCCTACCTAACTATTCTTAGTCTGGGTCACTTGACTATTTTTCTGAAATGAGATGGACTATAAATAATTACTGTTTCCTGTGTGCTTGGGAAATTACTAATACAAATTCTTCAAAAGTGAGTTTTATCATTTACAAAGTGGGAATGACAATAATATCCTACCTCCTGGAATTTGTGATGAGAAGGTCATGAAGTAACAAATGTTATGCAAACTATAAGTAAAACTAAAGTACAAGCTGTATGGTGTGTGGTCCTCACATCTTTGCCTTTGTTGGGTTCTTCAAGAAACAGATGCCGAGGTAGAAATTTGTGTGCAGTTGCTTTTGACAACAGTTAGGGCTTCCCTGCTGGCTCTGACGGTAAAGCGTCTGCCTACAATGCGGGAGAACTGGGTTGGATCCCTGGGTCGGGAAGATCCTCTGGAGAAGGAAATGGCAACTCACTCCAGTACTCTTGCCTGGAAAATCCTATGGGTGGAGGAGCACGGTAGGCTATAGGCCATGGGGTCGCAAAGAGTCGGACATGACTGAGCGACTTCACTTTCACTTTCTATGAGAGAAGGAAAAAGCCAGGATTGAAAGGAGGAAGAAACTGAACAATGATACAGTTGCAGACAAGGCTTTAGCACGCTGCAAGGGGGCACTGCATTTCTTTGAGTCCTGAAATGAGGCAAGGGGCCCAGACTTTTGAACCTCTGAATCAACATATGGTTAGATGTGGACTGCCCTTGGATGAAACAGTTCCTGTAGGTAGATGAAAATTCCTAGGGAAGGACTCATCTGTGAATCCTCCCTGGGAAACACAACCAGTTGCTGGGGAAATGAGTGACTGGGTCCTGCAGGGAGTATCTTGTTGGTGTGCTGTATCATCCATCCTGGTGCACCAGTCAAATCCCATCTGATCCATATCATTAAGATCCCCCTATTGAAGAACAGCTTCTCCAGAGTTCTCGTTGGTCTCTTTTACTGGGGAGAAGTTGACAAAAAGAAGTTCAGAGATGTACTGTGTAGCTTCAGCTACTGCAGCTGGTCTCAGGACTATGCAAACAGACAGACAAAACAAAGCAAAATCCAAAAAGCCCTACCACACCCAAATCATCCTTTTCCACTAGTCATTCTAGACTCTCTTGTATCTTCAGTTAACACCTCTACTGGCCAGCTGGTTTACACTGTAAAGTCACCCAGCCCATTGATGGGGATTGTTTTCTCAGAGTGCTTTCTTCACTAGTCCATTTACTGTCAAAATGGGGCAAGAGAGTCCTGACAGGCATCCCAGTGGATTGCTGCATACCAGATGTGTTCTTCTATTGTTCTATTCTGCACCTAACCTTGATGATCAGAATAACTTATCCCACCAGGATGGTGACTCCTTTCCTTGCCTCTTGGTCTTTTGGCACAAGAAACCTCCAAGACTGGGCAGAATATGCAGCTTAAAACTTAACCAGAACTCGTGTTATATCCCCAGGTGGAAGCAAGACATATAAATCCACAGAATCTGAAGTCGTAGCACAGGAAACACATGTATTTCCTACAGCAAGTCCCCAGGAATGATGGTAAGTGGGTCACTTCTGCTTTTATCCATTGTTCCCCCGACCCACATTTTCTAAGAGCTGGGAACACAGCACCATGTTCTTGTTCAGTTGCTAAGTCGTGTCTGACTCTTCACGACCCCATGGGATGTGATGGGACTGGGTACCATGGTTTTAGTTTTTTGAGTATTGAGTTTAAGTCAGCTTTTTCACAGCACCATAGTAGTTATTTATTTATGGAACACTGTATCTTGGATGATGGGATCCATGCCTTATATGATATCATCTCTAAGATAGTACCACAGGTACTTCTTCAAAAGGTTTATTCATTGTATTATCAAGCAGCAATTTCTGGGTGGTTTAGTATATAATAGGATCAGTGGATATCTTGGTCACATGTCCATTGCCTCCCGTCTTTATCCATAAAGTGGGTTCCTTGTTCTGAGGTGGTTAAATGCATCAAGTGTCAGTGAACCGGACTAGAAACCCTAGATCACCATGGTAGGAGATAGAACAGGTTCAGAGAAAGCGGGCCTGCTGCTGTGATGCTGCTGCTGCTGCTGCTAAGTCGCTTCAGTCGTTTCCGACTCTGTGCGACCCTATAGAAGGCAGCCCACCAGGCTCCCTCGTCCCTGGGATTCTCCAGGCAAGAACACTGGAGTGGGTTGCCATTTCCTTCTCCAATGCATGACAGTTGAAAAGTGAAAGTGAAGTCGCTCAGTCATGTCCGACTCGTAGTGACCCCATGAACTCTAGCCCACCAGGCTCCTCTGTCCATGGGATTCTCCAGGCAAGAACACTGGAGTGGGTTGCCATTTCCTTCTCCAATGCATGACAGTGAAAAGTGAAAGTGAAGTCGCTCAGTCGTGTCCAACTCTGTGACCCCATGGACTGCAACCCACCAGGTTCCTCCGTCCATGGGATTTTCCAGGCAAGAGCACTGGAGTGGGGTGCCATTGCCTTCTCTGCAGTGAAGGTACTACATAGAGTGAAAAAAGTCACCCGTCAACTATGTTTGAGCAAGAGGTCCCAGAAGACACTCCGTTCACCAAAGCAATCAGGATATTCTGCCGAGAAGGGTACTAGTATTACTTAGAAGCTTTCTTCTCTCTGTGGGTCTGAGCTATTGGTAGGCAATGCTGTTGATAGAACTGGGCTTCTTGATGACAGTGGGGATAATAGGATCCTGAAATAAGAGGCTAAGTAAATGTCAGTTGCTTTGGTGTGGCTGTGGATGCAAATTTGTCTCAGGGAGGAGGGCATGGCCTTGGGCAGGGAAGCATCTTTCGGCTGAGGATAATGCCTAGGTAAAGACTTGGCTATGAGCTGTAAATAGTCAACAGGCGAAATCCCAGCATCTGGGTAAATAAATGCATTGATTATGAAGGTTGAGGGAACTGTGCATCTCAGCATAGTATCTGTTTCAGCCTTCAGAAACAGGTGGACAAGGCCACTTAGTCATTTTTAAGTAAAAGGTGAAAATGGCACAGCTAGTACGTAGGCAGCATAGGTTACTGGAGATGCTTAGTGTCAAGATAAGCACATCTAAAAAATTCTTGTGTTGCCTCTTGAAAACCTAATTAAAGGCCAAACCAAGCTGCTTTCTGTACAATATAAGTGACAAAATGCAAAAGTTTTAAATAATTAAATGAAAGTTATTAAAAAATGTAACCGCTGACCAGAGAGTTTACCTGTCCCATTGGAGAACAATGGTTAAATGGTTAAAATGAGTCTAAGCCAACTGACTTCAACGGGAAGGTGGTTTAAGAGAGGTTTGCAGAAGGGTTAGGTAAGAACAAAAAATCATCAGTCCAAAGAGATATACAGACCAGCCATTTACTATTAAATTCCGTGAGATGCAAACATAAACAATGCTTGCTTATTTCTCCTTTCATAAATTAGAGGGGAAGTCGTATGATGAATGGATGGGCCAGAGAACAGATTGCTTGCAGGATATTTGGTAAGGTGACATTTGATTTTTAAGAAGTCAATGATTTTCATTATTATAGACATTGTTAAGTAAATGTTTACTGGGACAAATAGTTTTTTTTTTTTCCCACCAGTGTTTTGAACGGCTAGCATTTCTTCAGACTAGTGCTTGTCATCTGAATATTCTTGTTTGCCAAACTTTTGCTATCACTAAGAAAGGATTATTGTTTATCTCTGCCCTGGGTTTTCTAAAATTAGTGTCTCCCCTGATTGAAGTTCAGTGGTAAACTAATGTGAGTAAAATGTAGCCTTATAGTAACAAGATGCTGGTCTTAACTTGAAACAGGATTTAATTCCAAATACTTGTAAGTATTTTGACTCTGACAGCATACTCTCTGACTCAAGTTATCACATTTTTGTGCTATTGATTTATTCATTCAACAAATATTGAAATATGAAACACTAGAGATGTGCCTGGCAGTCTTTTTTTATTCCCATTTGAATTAAAATGAACAAAATTTGAAAACCTTAGCACAGATGATTCCATTTTACAACTTTAGAAGCCCATATATTCCTCCAAATATTCTGGTATTCACTCAGGGAGCAAACTTTTGACAGTCTTCTCTAATTTGATGTTTCTTTGAGGGAGCTGACATTTTCTCATAGCTCTTGTTTAATACTGACACTGTGCTTTTAATTACAGGAGAAGCCACAGGCAAGGAAATGTAATTATAATAAAACGAATTACAGACCCCTAGACTATTTCACCTTTTGCTGCCTGGTGACGATTTGTATATTCTCACTATCAAAGCATCTGATGCTTATTTCTAACCTCCCTATTTGAATGAGGTGAGGATAAAATCTGATTGCAAAATGACCTGTTGTGCTATCACAAGATGAATCTTTGAGACTGACATTCAGTATGTGAGATGGAGTGTGATGTGTTACCCTGCTTCCTTCAAGGTGCAGCCACCTGCAGAGAAAGAACTGCCTGCCTGGCTTTTAAAGTACTATAGTCTTCCTTTTATTTTTCCCCATGGTTAAAGAAAATTTAAGAAGAAAGATGTAAACGCTTATATTGCTCAGTTGCTCAGTCATGTCTGACTCTTTGCAACCTCATGGACTGCAGCATGCCTGGCTTTCCTATCCTTCACTATTTCCCAGAGTCTGCTCAAATTGGTGTCCATTGAATCAGTGATGCTATCTCACCATCTCATCCTCTGCCGCCCTCTTCTCCTTTCGCCTTCAATCTTTCCCAGCATCAGGGTCTTAGCCAATGAGCAAGCTCTTTGCATCAGGTGGTCAAAGCATTGGAGCTTCAGCATCAGTCCTTTCAATTAATCCTCAGGGTACATGCATTTTTGTATATAGTTTTGAGTATATTTACTTATTCCAGCAATTAAGTGATTTTATTTTATTTATTTATTTTTTAATTAAGTGATTTTAAAAATTAGCAGTTAAATTCATATTGAGTGCTGCAACATAATTATTATCAATGTTTGTGTGAAGTTCCACTGAATAGACCACTTGGACAAAAATGACAGTTAAAGGACAACTCCTTAAAATTTTCTTACTATAAAGAGCATTTACCCATTGTGAAAATGGTTGCCTCTCAGATGAGGGAGTTCTGGAAGTGATACAACTTTTTACCTTCTTTAGACAGTTCTCATTTGGCAGGTTTTGGTGAGTGGATTTAGGCAGATATTGAAGCTAATTAACTGCCAAGTTACTTAATAGAACAATTTGTTCTCCTGATTATTCTGTAGTCACTAATTCATTCTTGAAGGATTAAATTTCATTATCTCACTTTTTGGAGAAGCTGTTTAAAAGGTCTTGTCTTTGCAAGGACATTGAAATGTTCATATACTTATAGCACATTTTAGCGTTTTACTGGCTCAACTTGGAACACATTTCCTTGTGGAGTTATAATATATCAAAAACAAGGTCAGATGCTTCAAGACGAGAGGAAACTCAGAAAGCTGGTGGTGATTCTCAACTGATGAAATGACAAATCTCACTCACTGAAGAGTCACTGTCTGGGGAAAAAGTAAGGGAGGCAGGCAAGATATAGGATTACTTTTTTTTTTTTTTAATCAAAAAGAGAATAGCAGCAATTAGAGTAGAAAAGGAAAGAAGATCTCTGGGGAGAATGGGAGGTAAAGGGTAAGAAGCTGAAAAGGAAGAAGAGGAGAACAACTACCAGAGAATAATCACAAAAGCACTATTTATTTCTGTAGATTTTAAACCTTTTTGCTAGCTTACCTCCTAAAATAATAAAGCAAAGCAAAACAAAAGAAACTATGTACCCTAGCATTCCAATTTAGGTGGAAGCCTAAATTTGTCATCATAATTTTACATAGCTGTGAATAATGTAATTTCCAAATTTTGTAAATGTTGACAATTCAGATTATCAATTCAAACTCAAAATTTACATGTGTCCAATGCATGTTCCCTGATAGCTCAGCTGGTAAAGAATCCGCCTACAATGCAGGAGACCCCAATTTGATTCCTGGGTTGGAAAGACCCACTGGAGCAGGGATAGGCTACCCAAGCCAGTATTCTTGGGCTTCCTTGGTGGCTCAGTTGGTAAAAAATCCACCTGCAATGCGGGAAACATGGGTTTGATCCATGGCTTGGGAAGATCCCTTGGAGAAAGGAACGGCTACCCACTCCAGTATTCTGGCTTGGAGAATCCTAAAGTCCATGGGATCACAAAGAGTTGGACACAACTGAGCAACTTTCACAAAGCATGTTTTTTAAGCATATCCAAAACCTTTTTGAACTGTAATGTTGGAGAAGACTCTTAAGAGTCCCTTGGAGAGTGAGGAGATCAAACCTGTCAGTCCTAAAGGAAATCAGTCCTGAATATTCACTGGAAGGACTGATGCTAAAACTGAAGCTCTAATACTTTGGCCACCTGATGTGAAGAGCCGATTCATTAGAAAAGATCCCGATGTTGGGAAATATTGAAAGCAGGAGGAGAAGGGGATGACAGAGAATGAGATGGTTGGATGGCATCACTGACTCAATGGACATGAGTTTAAGCAAGCTCTGGGCAATGGTGATGGACAGGGAGGCCTGGTGTGCTGCAGTCCATGGGATCACAAAGAGACAGATATGACTGAGTGACTGAACAGCAAAGAACTAATTAGGAAAATTAACTCACTAAGAAATACATTTCCAATGAAAAATTTTGAATAACATTTACCAAGTTCATTATTTATTTATGGGGCTTTGATCAGTTGGGAAAATGGGTCTTGTTCTAGTGAGTGGGGCCATACTCAGTAAATGTTTAATCCCATTTTCTGTTGATGGGTGGGGCTGTGTTCCCTCTTTGTTTGACCTTAGGCCCAACTACAGAAAACTAAGATCATGGCATCTGGTCCCATCACTTCATGGCAAATAGATGGGGAAACAATGGAAACAGTGACAGACTTTATTTTTGGGGGCTCCAAAATCATTGCAGATGGTGACTTCAGCTTTGAAATTAAAAGACGCTTGTTTTTTGGAAGAAAAGCTATGACCAACCTAGACAGCATATTTAAAAGCAGAGACATTACTTTGCCTACAAAGGTCCATCTTTCAAGGTTATGGTTTTTCCAGTGGTCATGTATGGATGTGAGAGTTGGACTGTGAAGAAAGCTGAGCACTGAAGAATTGATGCTTTTGAAATGTGGTGTTGGAGAAGACTCTTGAGAGTCCCTTGGAATGCAAGGAGATCCAACCAGTCCATCCTAAAGGAAATTAGCCCTGAATATTCATTGGAAGGACTGATGTTGAAGCTGAAACTCCAACACTTTGGCCACCTGATGCAAGGAACTGACTCACTGGAAAAGACCCTGATGCTGGGAGGGATTGAAGGCAGGAGGAGAAGGGGACGACAGAGGTTGAGATGGTTGGATGGCATCACCAATGATGGGCATGAGTTTGAGTAAACTCCAGGAATTGGTGATGGACAGGGAGGCCTGGCCTACTGCAGTCCATGGGGTTGCAAAGACACAACTGGTTGGACACAACTGAGTGACTGAACTGAACTGATCAATTGGGAACTGACAATTTAATGATGACTTCATTCAGAAAAAGAAAATTTAGCATTTACCATCCTATTGGCACTGGAAATTTAATTTCAACTTATACAAATATTTTTCTTGGAGAAAATGATTGAGTAATGAACGAAAGACTTCCAAGCACAAAAGTAAATTTTCTTTGGAAAGAAACTGTGGGAAAAATGAAATACAAGTTCACAAAAGGAAAATAAATGAAAAAAATTGACTTAAGTAAAAATGAATATTTATACATTTTAAATTTATAGTTTGCTGATAAGTTATTGTATTTAAATTTCTTTGTTGTTCAGTCACTCAGCCATGTCTGACTCTTTGTGACCACATGGCCTGTAGCACACCAGGCTTTCCTTTCCATTACCAATTCCTGGAGCTTGCTCATGTTCATTGAGTCGGTTATGCCGTGCAACCATCTCATCCTCTGTCAACCCCTTCTGCTCCTGCCTTCAATATTTCCCAACATCAGAATCTTTTCTAATAAGTCAGCTCTTCACATCAGGTGGCCAAAGTATTGGAGCTTCAGCTTTAGCATCAGTCATTCCAGTGATTATTCAGGATTGATTTCCTTTAGGATGGACTGGTTTGATCTCCTTGCAGTCCAAGGGACTCTCAAGAGTCTCCTCCAACACCACAGTTCAAAAGCATCAATTCTTTGGTGCTCAGCTTTCTTTATAGTCCAACTCTCACATCCATACATGACTACTGGAAAAACCATAGTTTTGACTAAATGGACCTTTGTTGGCAAAGTAATGTCTCTGATTTTTAATAAGCTGTCTAGGTCTTATATCTGAATAAATGCTACTGCTAAAAGGGGAAACACTAGCATATTTTTTTCTGTAGATGTGACAGCTGAGACCTAGTTCATATAATAAAGTAAATTGGAATAGAGTTGTTATAACAGTGAGTGCTATTTACTTATTTCTTATTCCTAAATTCACTCTCCTCTATTCTCCCGTGGGTTGCTGCTGCTGCTGCTAAGTCGTATCAGTTGTGTCTGACTCTGTGCGACCCCGTAGATGACAGCCCACCAGGCTCCTCTGTCCCTGGGATTCTCCAGGCAAGAGTACTGGAGTGGGTTGCCATTTCCTTTTCCAATGCATGAAAGTGAAAGTGAAGTAACTCAGTCGTGTCCGACTCTTAGTGACCCCATGGACTGCAGCCTACCAGGCTCCTTCGTCCATGGGGTTCTCCAGGCAAGGGTACTGGAGTGCGTTCCTGTGGGTTGCAGGGGGATGCAATTCAGAAAAGTGCATTTTCCAGCCCCCTCTGCCTGTTGGATTCCAGAGGGAGACTAAAAGTCAGTAAGAGGGAAAAGGGTAATTCCTTCCTGTTTTCTCTGTACTTCTCAGTGATTCGCCAACTGCAGTTGGTTATTTCTTTTCCTTGTCCCAGAAGCAGCCCCGCAGTGCCCTTCTCCTTAGAGGTACCACAGTGGTGACAGACTATCCCTTCTTCCTCAAAGATGTGTGTACTGGCTCTTTGAGGTCTCTCTTCTGAGGATTCAGTAAACTTATCTCTTCTGCTTTATCCCTCTAGTCCTTTGAGGTTGTAGCTGCTTTCTACAATTACCTCTGAATTACTTCATTTTCCCCCCACTAATAGTGTTAACAGCAGTGAAACCAGTCCCTATACTGAATCTCCAGTCTCCTATTTGAAATGTCTAGTTTGGTTTTGCTTTTTGACTGGACTCTGACTGACATAGTAGGTCATTCAATTCTTTGAACTCCTTCCAGATTACAAGCTGAATATTACACAGCAATCCATCATTATAAATTATTTTTAAATTGACAATTGGCTGACAATTTGATTAGGTTCTGCTTCAGTTCTTTTCATTTCTTTCTTTTTTTTTTTTTTGAAAATCAAGAACTGACTTAAAAAAGTGTATTACTCAGTCATTCAGTTCAGTTCAGTCACTCAGTCATGTCCGACTCTTTGTGACCCCATGAATCTCAGCACGCCAGGACTCCCTGTCCATCACCAACTCCCGGAGTTTACTAAAACTCATGTCCATCGAGTTGGTGATGCCATCCAGCCATCTCATCCTCTGTCGTCTCCTTCTCCTCCTGCCCCCAATCCCTCCCAGCGTCAGGGTCTTTTCCAATGAGTCAACTCTTCACATGAGGTGGCCAAAGTATTGGAGTTTCAGTTTCAGCATCAGTCCTTCCAATGAACACCCAGGACTGATCTCCTTCAGGATGGACTGGTTGGATCTCCTTGTAGTCCAAGGGACTCTCAAGAGTGTTCTCCAACATCACAGTTCAAAAGCATCAATTCTTCGGCACTCAGCTTTCTTCACAGTCCAACTCTCACATCCATACATGACCACTGGAGAAACCATAGCTTTGACTAGATGGACCTTTGTTGACAAAGTGATTGTCTCTGCTTTTTAATATGCTATCTAGGTTGGTCATAACTTTCCTTCCAAGGAGTAAGCGTCTTTTAATTTCATGGCTATAGTCACCATCTGCAGTGATTTTGGAGCCCCCCAAAATAAAAAGTCTGACACTATTTCCACTGTTTCCCCATCTATTTGCCATGAAGTGATGGGACCAGATGCCATGATCTTAGTCATTAGGACTATTCATTTTTTCAATTATTGGAAGGTTTTCAAAATATAAATTTATCAAGACTGATTAAATGACTATTAAGATACCACTAGTTATAGCTACATTTATTTATTGTACATGTTTGAAAACACTGGAACCTGTTGTTAATTTCAGTACTTGTTTGTCACTATCATATTTTTGATAAAATGCTTTAATCCTGTCATGTACTCTAAATATAATTTTGACCTTAGATGAGCAAAGTTAAATTATAAATTTATGAAAAGTGTTTGCCATTAACCTAATTGAGAAGTCATCATCTGCCAATGAACAAAATCTGACCCATTTTTTTCTGTGAAAAACTGATTTTTTTTTTTCAGTTTTTGTTAGTAAAAAGTTGTTTTCAATTTTTTTCTGTTAACAAGTAATGTCAGGAAACACTTGATTTCTCTAATATGTGGAATATTTACTATGTTTTGTTGAAAAAGATCTCCAAGGAACTGTAATGGAAAATAAAATTGTTAATTCTCACATTGATCATTAAAAATGTGAAAGATGGTGGGGGAAAACAGAGAGGCAGCAAAATTATTTCAAGTTTCTTAAAGGGAATAGAATAATTTATTTTTCTCTTCATTTTCTACTTTGAAAAAAATACTTCTTAGGGATTATCTCTCCTTTGATTGAAAGGATATTAAAAACTAAAAATTCTCAAAATAGAATTTTTTCATTTTGCAATGATGTCTTTAAGGTGTCACAACTACTTTATTTGAGAGAAGAAATACACTTACTGGATTTTTAAAAGGTGGAAATGTAACGTCACATTACTGTACATGCAAAATATTGCTCTACTTTAGTCTCTAAAGAGTAGCAGGATATTCTGGGAGAATCCTGAGTATTGAATCCTGAGTACTGATTAGTTAGATCACTGACTGAGTCTAACTACAGTACTTGATAGGAAATTCATCAAGGACTTCAAAATTCATGCCTTTTCTATACATTGCTTTTCAGTCACTCAGTCATGTCCTACTCTTTGTGACCCAATGGACTGCAGCATGCCAGGCTTCCCTGTCCTTCACTGTCTCCTGGAGTTTGCTCAAATTCATGTCCACTGAGTTGGTGATGCCATCCAACCATCTCATCCTCTGTCTCCCCCTTGTCCTCCTGCCCTCAGTCTTTCCCTGCTTCAGGGTCTTTTTCAGTGACTCAACCCTTTGCATCAGCTGGTCAAAATATTGTTGCAGGATAATAGTGTTAAGGATAAAATGAAGAAATATATGTAAAGCACTTAGGATGGTGTTGGGCACATGGTAGACATTTCACTAAGCTGGCTATTATTAGAGGTTGCTTCCTACCTGGTCTTTCACACTGTGGACAGAGAATGTGGATCATAATGGTTGGGTATGATACACCCCATTCATCTTAATATTCTGCTGATCATCACCATTTTCCTTACTCTTTCTGCCCTCTTCTGTTCTCCTTTGGGACACATTTCACTCTAGCTTGTCAGGTGAGCCTTCATACAGTTATCTTCTCATGGAAGTTTTTGTCTGCCTCCAACACATCCTCTAATAGTCAACCTTTCTCTATTGTGTGTCTTTGCATGCCTCTCCTGTTTCTTGCTCGAGTACCTGTTATTTTCCTGGATGCTGTTATCTTTCCTTTGTTTTTGCTGTTTAACAATTTCAAATCCACTAACCACTATGAAGTATAGGTATCATTAGATTATCTAATTTTATCTAATATGTAATATGGCTGAAGGTGTCACTTCCCTCTTAAAAGAAATGATTTGCTCTTAGATTTTTTATGCAGTAAAATATTAGGATGTTCTCCTATTTGTGGATCTTTACTTGTATCATCACTTCTTCCATGTAAGCAGATGAAAAGATAAAGAAGTAAACTTGAATATTTTGTGCCTAAAGACAATCATATTTTAAAACACAGTTGAAAAATGACAACAACTTTTTCAACTCAAATTGCTTTCCTGGGGTTAGGGCGTAGGGTGGCTTTTAGTTCCCTTTTAATTGCACCTCAAAAAAAAGATATTTTGGAAATTTAAAACACTTCCAAATGTCAGAAATGGGAAAGCCTCAGTACTTTGGTGTTAAGAGTGGCAGATGAAACTATATTTTTATTACCATCCTCATGCTGCTTTTGGACAAAAGATTCCTTCTGATCGCCTTCTGCCTAGACAGACCTCTTTCAATAAGGACTGGCAGAGAGGATAGTGAAAAGCTTCATATAAAATGTCTCTCTCCCCTTAATTCAGAAACCACACCAGGGTAACCCTGACCTTTGACTGTGACTGTAGTACCCCAATGGAGTTAGTTGCTTTTGAGGGAAAAAAAAAAAGTCCCCATGAACATCACTAGGAAATAAAGGGTAAAGGAAGAAAAATTGGGAGGAAATTATATAACCATCTATGTTGGTTATGAACCTAGGAGTTTTCAAAATTTGAAGCCTACTCTTTAGAATTACATTTTCAGGGACATCAAAGAAAGCCTATTTTTTTTGAGTTCTTGAAATAGCTCATGTGAATTTCTCTAACATCTTCTGAACTTGCACACTGATTCCTCTCACATCTGCTGGGTATATAGATAATGTTTTCTCTTCAAAATACAGTACAGCAAAAATGAAAATAATTACTATGAAAAGCTCTTTCTCTGTTTCGGTAGGATTACAAAGTTTCCATCTCCATAGTTTCTATTTCAATTTATCTCTTGAAATTAAATCTTTTTCTTTTGAAATGCCAGGCTCCATTTAGGGGTAATAGTTTCTGACAGTTCTAAGCTTTTACCAAAACTTCTTGGTGAAAATGTGTTGGATGATTTCTTAGTTCTTAATAGCATTATTTAAAAATGAAAAACAAAAGACGAGACAATATCCTATGAAGTCAACCAGAGCACTGACATTTTCTAGTGATGAGAACAGTATCTTTCTTATAAATTTAATTAAGTTTATAAGATCTAAGTTTAAGTACGTTTTTGGTTATACATGTAGTACTACAATCACACTGAAAACATAAAATGAATACTTAAATGTGGATGATCACAATTAATTATAAGTCTTGTGTGTTTTCTTCTAAGAAAGGATTAAAAAGTGCATTTTTTTTTAACCTAAGCAACTGTTATGGCTATAACAGTTATTTGTTCCCTTTATTTGTGAAAACTGTTGGTTCAGCTCTCTGTTGGCCCTGGGCAAAGACTGAAGCATGAATTGGAATGAAATTTGGGGCATCTAATGTGGCTTTCTAAGATCCAGCATTCACAATTTAAAAAAAGTTTTAATGTGGAAATATATATATAACAATTTACCATTTAAATCATTTTTGATTCTACAATTAGTGGCTTTAAGTACATTCACATTGTAAAGCTATCCATCTCCAGAACACTTTCATTATCCCAAACATAAACTGTACCCATTAATCAGTGTTTCCCCATTTCCCCTTCACTATCACTGTGCTTTGTCTCTATGGATCTGACTCTTCTCTGCACCTCATAAGTAGAATCCTATGATCTTTGTCCTTTTCTGTCTGACTTGTTTCATTAAGCATGATGTGTTCAAAGTTCATGTTTTAGCAAGTGTCAAAATTTCATTCCTTTTAAGGCTTAATAATGTCCCATTGTATGTGGCTAACACGTTTTGTTTATCCATTCATACACTGATGGATACTGGGTTGTTCCCAAGTTTAGGCTATTATGAATAATGCCTCTATGAACACTGGTGTACAAATATCTTTTTGAGCCCCTATTTCAATTATTTGAGATATATACCCAGAAGTGAAATTGTTGGGTCATATGGTAATTCTATATTTATTTTCTTTCTTTTTTAATTGAAAGTCACAAAACTTATTTATTTTCAGGATGAATGGCAATGCCGATTTAAATGGGGTTGAATTTATATAAATGTACAATCCATTTGCAATAATTCAGCAAATGAACTCTTAATCTTTTTTTTTTTGTGTGTGTGTGTGTGTGTGTGTGTAGTAGAAATTTTATTAAAGTGATAGTGAGCAAAAAAAAGCTTCTGGCACAGACCTCAGAAGGGTGTAAAAGATTACCCGCCTTGCTAGTTTTTTTTTCCCCCCATTTATTTTTATTAGTTGGAGGCTAATTACTTTACAATATTGTAGTGGTTTTTGCCATACATTGACATGAATCAGCCATGGATTTACATGTATTCCCCATCCCGATCCCTCTCCCACCTCCCTCTCCACCAGATCAGGTGGAGAGGGACATGAACACTTAATCTTATGCAGTTTGTTCTACATATATTTTACATCAAAATTTTGTAAGCAAACATTGAGCTAATTCACTCTGAAGTACTTTTTATTTTTTTATTTTTTATTATAAATTTATTTTAATTGGAGGCTAATTACTTTACACTATAGTAGTGGTTTTGCCATACATTGACATGAATCCTCCACGGGTGTACATGTGTTCCCCATCCTGATTTTCTAAAGAACCTCAATATTGTCTTCTATAGTGGTCAGACTATTTTACATTCCCACAAACAAAACAGAAAGGTTCCAATTTCCCCATATTTTCATCAACACTTATTTTCTATGTATTGCATGTGTGTTTATAATAGCTATCCTAATGGATGTGAAGTGATAGTTTGCAGTTTTGATTTGATTTCATTGTACTAATGATTAGTGATGTTGAGCATCTTCCATGTACTTACTGGACAGTTGTGTATTATCTTTGGAGAAATATCTACCCAAGTCCTTTCTCAGTTTTTATTTTATTTTTGACTATGCTGGGTCTGTTTCTGCAAGGGCTTTTCCTTAATTGCAGTGAATGGGGGTTACTCTCTAGTTGTGGTGCAAAGACCTTCTTTCAGTTGATTTTCTTGCTGCGGATCACAGGCTCTGGGGCACGTGGGTTTCAGTAACTGCATCTCCCGGACTCTATAGCGCAGGGCTTTATAGTTGTGGTGCAGGGGCTTAGTTGCTCCATGGCATGTGACGCCTTCCAGATCCAAGGATGAAAGATGCATTTCCTGCACTGGCAGGTAGATTCTTTACCACTGAGCCACCAGGGAATCCCAATTTTTTGATTTGTTTATTTTCATTGAGTTGTAGTAGTTCTTTATATACACTTGATCCTTGAACAACACAGATTTGAACTGTGTGGGTCCACTGATCTGCTGATTTTTTCCCCCCAGTATATGTACTACAGTACTAAGTGTTAGTTGCTCGGTCATGTTCAACTCTTTGCGACCCCATGGGCTAAAGCCCACCAAGCTCCTCAGTCCATGGAATTCTTCATGCAAGAATACTGGAGTGGGTTCCATGATCTTCTCCTGGGGAGTTTTCCTGACTGACCCAGGGATCAAACTCAGGTCTCCTGCATTGCAGACAGATTAATTATTGCCTGAACCACCAGGGAAGTCAACTACAATACTACATGATCCACAATTGGATGATTCTGTGGATGCAGAACTGTGGATACAGAGGCCCTACTGTAAAGTTATAGGTAGAGTGTTGACCCCACATTGTTCAAGTCAACTGTATTATAGATATTAATCCCTTATCAGATATATGATTTTCAGATAACTTCTCCTGTGGATTTTCTGTTCACTCTTTAGATGATGTCCCTTGAAGCACAAAAGTTTTTAATTTTGATCATCTAAAATATTTGTTTTTGTCTGTGCTTTCGGTGTCATATTCAATAACTTATGGCCAAATCCAATTATATGAAGCTTTCTCCCATATTTCCTTAGCATGAGTAATTTGAAGAAGTGGGGAATTTTTAACTGTGTGCCACTCAAAGGTTTTTGTACTGAGGCCAGTGTAATCCACAAAAATACATTCCAGGCAAGAGAAGAAGGAATTGAGCTGGGCAGGAAAGTAGGGCTTTCTCTCAAGTCCTCAGAAGACTTCTGCTTCAATCTATTGGTCAGAACAGCAGGCCACATTGCCACTTTTGCCTGCAAGAGAGGGTGGTTGGGAAATAACATATAGGGATTTTGTAATTGTTTGTTTTTTTAAGCTGGCCATATTACCATCTAGAATGAATAGCTAGGCAACATGATGACTGCTTATTTAACTTATATGCAGAGTACATCATGAGAAACACTGGGCTGGATGAAGCACAAGCTGGAATCAAGATTGCCAGGAGAAATATCAATAACCTCAGATATGCAGATGACAACACCCTTATGACAGAAAGCAAAGAACTAAAGAGCTTGTTGATGAAAGTGAAAGAGGAGAGTGAAAAAGTTGGCTTGAAACTCAATATTCAGAAAACTAAGATCATGACATCTGGTCTCATTACTTCATGGCAAATAGATGGGGAAACAATGGAAACACTGACAGACTTTATCTTTTTGGGCTCCAAAATCACTGCAGATGGTGACTGCAGCCATGAAATTAAAAGATGCTTGCTCTGTGGAAGAAAAGTTATGACCCACCTAGACAGCATATTAAAAAGCAGAGACGTTACTTTGCCAACAAACGTCCATCTAGTCAAAGCTATGGTTTTTCCAGTAGTCATGTATGCATGTGAGAGTTGGACTATAAAGAAAGCTGAGCGCCAAAGTATTGATGTTTTGGACTGTGGAGTTGGAGAAGACTCTTGAGAGTCCCTTGCACAGCAAGGAGATCCAACCAGTCAATCCTAAAGGAAATCAGTCCTGAATATTCATTGGAAGAACTGATGCTGAAGCTGAAATTCCAATACTTTGGCCACCTGATGTAAAGAACTGACTCTTTGGAAAAGACTCTGATGTTGGGAAAGATTGAGAGCAGGAAAAGAAGGGGGCGACAGAGGAAAAGATGGTTGGATGGCATCACCAACTCAATGGACTTGAGTTTGAGTAAACACTGGGAGTTGGTAATGGACAGGGAGGCCTGGCATGCTGCAGTCCATGGGGTCGCAAAGAGTCAGACACGACTGAGTGACTAAACTGAACTGATGATGTCTGCTGCTGCTGCTGTTGCTAAGTCACTTCAGTCGTGTCCAACTCTGTGCGACCCCATAGACGGCAGCCCACCTGGCTCCCCTGTCCCTGGGATTCTCCAGGCAAGAACACTGGAATGGGTTGCCATTTCCTTCTTCAATGCATGACAGTGAAAAGTGAAAGTGAAGTCGCTCAGTCGTGTCCGACTATTAGCGACCCTATGGACTGCAGCCCACCAGGCTCCTCTGTCCATGGGGTTTTCCAGGCAAGAGTACTGGAGTGGAGTGTCATTGCCTTCTCCAGATGATGTCTGTAACAAGTCTTAAATTTGTTGGTGTATTTGAAACTTTCTCAGCAGAATCGTTTAAAAGTTTGAGGCATGTAGACTGTTTTTCTCTAGAGTCCAGTGTTGACATTTAATATGACCTGTTTCTATATTTAAGTCTTTCTGGGGGGCCGAGGAGGGGGATCAGGGTATGGTCCAGTGACACCTAGGGCAGAATGGGTACTTATATCATGTTCTTTTCTGGATGTTCATAAAGTGCGCCTTTGGACCACGCTGATGAATGATGAATTTGCATTCTTTTTCCTAAGAAGAACAAATATTGCATTTAAAAAATTTTAGTGTCTTTGGTTGAGTTACTGCTGTAACTATGGGTATTGTGTAGAGCTCAGATGGTAAAAAAATCTGCCTGCACAAAGGAGACCCAGGTTTGATTTCTGAGTTGGGAAGATCTCTTGGAGAAAGGAATGACTACCCACTCCAGTATTCTTCCCTGGAGAATTCCATGGACAGAGGAACCTGGTGGGCTCCAGTCCGTGGGGTCACAGAGTGTCAGACATGACTGAGCAACTAACAAAACACACATTCTGTAGAGCACCAAGCAGACTGCTTGCGTTGCAACCAACACTTAAATACAGTTCTCTGGGTGCTGGCCCGCTATTGTGGGGTCTCTCACACCAAGCAGGATATACTTAATCAGGCCAAGTGTAGAAAGCCTTTCTTTCTGTTTTTTTTTTTTTTTTTTGATGCATGATACCTCAGGCTTTGCTCTATGCCTGCTTCCCTTGGAAATTCACTCTATTCTTTAATCTGGTTTCGATCTTTAGGCATCAAATACAGCTGCTCATTGTGAAAGTACTCATGTCTGACTGTTTTTCTCTATAGAATCTTTGGATATGAATTTCCTTTCTGAATCACAGAGTTTGTATATTACCTTCTTCAAAATAATAGGTTTTCAATAACAAGATATTGTTGGAGTTGTTTTGTTACATTTATTGTTTGTATATTGAGTTATGAAGAAGAGAAGTTAAACAGAAAGAAATTCAATGCAAGAGATAACAAGACATGGAGAAAAATAGCGAGTGTTTCTGTCCCAGGATTTTTTTTTAAAAGACTTGAGAGTAATTTATATTTTAGGAGTTTGCCTCATCTTTGGTCTTACATGAAATGTATTCTATCACCTCTCTGTATAAGGAATCCTCACATATTTACAGTGAACTCTTTTACAGCCTTCAATTTTGTTCCATTTAATTTTCCCTTAAAGATCTTCCTGAACCTTTTTTTGACTATTTTATAGTACCCTGAAGTTATGGCAATGATAACATGTGTGGTTTCCTGTGCCTGCATGGTCCTCACAGCTGTGACCACTACCTTTAAATGGAAACTTCAGTCTGCAACCTTTAGCCTTGGGAACAATAGAGCCCTTAATGAAAAGAAGCTCAAGAAATTTAAGTGTAGTAGCTCAGCCTTTTTATCCTTTTGCCTTATTTTACTCCCATTTTTCACCTTAATCCTAACACCTGGAACTTGGCTGCTTTTTCTTTATGCACAATGCCCCCATTTAAAACTGTTTCAAGAAAATGAGTCCCTGTTTCTCATCTTTCTTCCCCATGCTATGCCTTCTCTGGGATTAAGTTCCTGTATTTAATTTCTGGGCCTCAGTGGCTGATCCCCTGTATTTCAGCAGACTTAATTTCTGTAAGTACTGTGGGAACGTAGAGAAAGCCTTAGAAAGATTAACCCCTTGTTGGTTTGAATGAGGCATTTTCCTTGAGAAACTGATTTGGGAGAGGAACTCTTTTAATTCAACCTTTCATGTTCTGCAGAGGTTTGACCCAAGAGTACATGGAGTGATGAGTTAGTGCAGAGAAGTTTGAAGTTAACAAATAATTGTCTCATAAAGTATACATACTCCTTTCCTGTTTTTTGTTGTTGCTCTATTCCAACAAAAACTGACATGTATTCCTTTCACACAATGCAGTGAACAGTTTATGCTGCCATAATGTTCTGATTTGAAACTGAGTGTGATTGAGTCTTCCCTATAAAATTATATATTTTGCTATACGTTACCTCAGTACATGCTTACATACAACTACTGGGAGTACTCTGCTGTGGAGTTTTCCCATCACTTTTTTTCCCCCTTCACTTTGGAACTTTTAACTAGGGTGGCCAAAAGGTGTTTTTTAAATTTTACTTTGGCCTAGAATCCTATCTTCTCTGCAAAGTGATTATTCAGAGTTCCAGGTCGTAAGCTTTTATTTGTTTTTATACTGTAGCATTACATCTCCTTTATTTTGTTATATTTGGCTTCCCAGGCAGCACTAGTGGTAAAGTATCCACCTGCCACTGCTCAGAATCAAGAGATATGGGTTTGATTCCTGTGTCAGAAAGATCCCTCTGGGATCCCAGTATTGTTGTCTGGAAAATTCCATGGACAGAGAAGTCTGGTGGGCTGCAGTCCATAGGGTTGCAAACAGTCAGACATGACTGAGCATACATACATGATAGCTTTATTTAGTTTCATTCTGAGTTTTTTTTTTTTTTTTAAATCTTCAAGTTTTCTGGCTTTGAAATGTTGCTGTGATGATGAGGGAGTGTTTCAAATATGTTTTAGTGAAAAAAGTCATGTCTACATTGTGTTCTGAGCTGGAAACAGATTTCCCTTCGGACAGATGACAGATTTCCTCTCTATATCAACAAGCAAACCATTTTTAGGGTAACCTGGGGGTTTGTTTCTCTGCTCATCCTTTTATTCATTATTCATTCAATAAATATTTATGAAGTGTCAACTAGGGCCAGAAGTTGTTCTAGGCACTTGGGATTCAGCAGTGACCAAATTCTTACTTGTGTACAGCTTACGTTCTAGTTCAGTGGTGTTCAAACTTTGCTGCATATTACAATCACCTAGGGAGAATTTAAAACTCCTAAGTCTTGCCCTGTGCCAATTAAATCAGAATCTCTGGGGGTGGATACAGGCATATTTTTTGTGATGATTCTAGTGTACATCTATATTTGAGAACCATTAATCTACCTCAGGAGTTATCACATTATAGCATATGCCATAATGTTCAGAAGGGTGTATTACAGACAAGATTGAGCACATTCTGTCTATGGTGGTAAGGCCACAGACAGAAGGGCTTGTTATAATTCAGAATAAAGTTGGTCCTTGAGCAAGGCTGGGGTTAAGGACACTGACGCAGGAGGCAGTTGAAAATAGACATAAAACATATAGTTTGGCCCTTGGTACCCACCACTTCCACCAAATGGAGATCTTAACTGCGATTACAAATGAAGAGAAATCCAAGAACAAGTGGATCCTTGGAGTTCAAAACCATGCTTTTCAAGAGTCCCCTGTAGTTTCTGATTCAGCAGTCTGGAGTTAGGCCTAGGAATTTGCATTTCTAACAAGTTCCCTGGTGAAGCTGATGCTGTTGGTTTTATGGGCTAAACTTTGTGAATAGCTGATACAGAGCCTTGATACTCAATGCATGGTAGTAGATCAGAAGTACAGGCTTTCCAGAGGATTTGTCGGAAATGTAGACACTCCAGGGCATCCAAGACCTCATGAATAAGAGTCTATGTTTTGATAAAATCTCCTGGTGATTGAAATGCACATTAAAGTTTCTGATCTGTTTCTCTGCACTCTGTCACCTACATGTCATGTAGACTATAGACTTATTCCTTGAATCTCGGATGTTTCCTTTATTTAAGTTGATATTACACATATTACATGCATGTGTACATATATGTACACTAAGCACATACTGGTGATTTATAATGAAATAATATGCTTTTTCTTATGTTTTACTACTACAAAGGCCCTGTATTGATAGTAGTAAATACAAATGAAAAATAACAGGCTTAATGCTCCCTGTTGAAAATAAGGAAATAAATTCTGCCACTTCTTTCTTAAAACATTTGCTTTAGAAAACTGGTAACTTAATTCTCCATCTCTTTAAGATATGTAAAACTTGAAAAAAGCTAAATAAGCTTCTAACCAGGACCTGGGAACTGTATCTTTGAAATATAATCAAGAAAGATATTGCCCTATCTTCTAGTCTGTGTGAGAGGAGCTTAACTTTGGTGGCCCCTTCCTCCAAGCTGCAAAACCACCTCTTGTCATAAAGAGAAGTTAATGTTTGGATAAAGCCAGCTGACTAGCACAGATGGTCACCCTGACCACCAAATGAGTTTTGAGATGATTATGTATGACAGTGAATCAGCTCTTCGCATCAGGTGGCCAAAATATTGGAGCTTCAGCGTCAGTCTTTCCAATGAATACTCAGGGTTGATTTCCTTTAGCATTGACTGGTGTGATCTCCTTGCTGTCCAAGGGACCCTTAAGAGTCTTCTCCAACACCACAACTTGAAAACATTGATTCTTCAGCTCTCAGCCTTCTTTGTGGTCCAACCCTCTTATCCGTACATGACTACTGGATCCTGATACTGGGAAAGCTTGAGGGCAGGAGGAGAAGAGGGTGGCAGAGGATGAGATGGTTAGATAGCAGACTCAATGGACAAGAAGTTGGAAAAATTCCAGGAGATAGTGAGGGACAGGCAAGCCTTGCATGTTACAGTCCATGGGGTTGCAGAGTTGAACATGACTTAGTGATAGAACAACAGCAACATGTATAACAACGGTGCTACTGAACCCTCTTACTTGAGGACTAATCACTGTTTCTGTTGAACGTGTATGCGATGGTTGTATCTGCTTGGCTACATGAAAGGTTAAAGTTCTGCGTATCTTTGCAGTCTCTTAGTGGATTGCCTATGATGTATAACACATTCTGGCTTAATGTTTATTCGATGATAAATTATCATTTTTTAGGAGATTTAAAAAATTGTATTGGACTATAGTTGCTTTATAATGTTGCGTTAAGTTTCTGGGGCACAGCAAAGTGAACCAGCTGTATCTATACATATATCCCCTTCTTTCTGGATTTCCTTCCCATTTAGGTCACACAGAGCATTAAGTAGAATTCCCTGTTCGGTACAGTAGGTTTTCATTAGTTATATTAGACATCGTTTCCAATGATACATTTTTTTCCTCATCTACCTTTGTGGAAAGTTTGTCTGGGTGATGAAGAAATTATTTTTAGTAATATTTCTCAGGTTCTAGCCAGTATTAGCTTTCCAGACCCCTCTCATCCCCTCATCAGCCACAGCACTCATTATGCATATGACATTTTTTGAGGGGAGTGGAGATAAGAGGGAGTACCCATAGAATGTATTACAAAAACAAAAGATTAATTCAGATTCTATTTTTGAAACTTAAAAAACCCTACTTAATTATGGAGTTTTAAAACTACATATAAAAGTAGAGAGATTAATATAACGAACCCCTCTTGCTCTTCTCCCAGCTTCAATAATTATTAAGATTTTTTTCCAATCTTGTTTCATCCACATTTAGGATTGTTTTTTGCCCAAAGTGTTTTAAAGTGAAATCTAGATATTTAACCTTGAAATACTTTAATATGTCTCTAATTATATAGCCATACCTATTCACAATAGCCAGAAGATAGAGTACAAATGTCCATCAATGGATGAATGGAAAATAATTTCTGACATGTATATATATACATACAATGGAATAGTATTTAATCATAAAATGAACAAAGACTGCCTGCACAATGTGGATGAACTTTCAAAACATGCCAAGTGAAAGAAGTTAGATACAAAAAGTTACATGCTGTATGACTCCACTTATATGAGCTATTCATAATTGATAGGGACTCAGAGACAGAATGCACGTTGGTGGTCTCCAGGGACTAGGAGGAAGGAAGAATTAGGAGACACTGCTTAATGGGGAAGGGGTTTCATATCAAGTGTTAGAGTGGTTTTGGAACAGTTGGAGGTGGTTTTACTACCCTTTGAGTAGAACATTTTTAGTCTTTCAGGATCTCTTATAGGATAATAACAAGTAAAGATGTGATCTTTGAAGAAAGAAGCAATTACAAATGGTGAAAATTTATAATGAGAACAAAGATTGTTTGGGAAGAGAAAATTCTGGGAGATTCTTTACATGGCAAGGTTGGGGAAGACCATTCCTACTTTATTTTCTAAACTAAGGTCTAGACATTAAAGAGAAGCTTCTAGCAGTCAAGAGTCTTGAAGTCAGAAAGAGGTTGGCATGTTTGAGTAACTGAATGCAGGTGTGAGTCATGGACGTGTTGGTGCAGGTTTTCCCTCCAAGTGGATTGGGCTTGAATAAACGGGAAGTAAATATTCAGTTCATGAAAGAATGAGTCATCATCACCTACTCTTCTCTCAAATCATGGTGGAATAAGAATGTTTATGTAGACTGGGGTAAGGACAACTACATTTTTTAAAAAAAATCACTCTGAGCATCCTTAACTGGATGAGACAAAGTATGAGAAATGTTTAATATTGGATATGTGCTAACACATATACTAGGTATATCTATGCTTATATCCAGTATACAATATGGATATATACTAGGTGTATGTCTAGTATATAATGTGGATAATACTAGGATATAGTAATAAAACAACTTGTGAAGAGGAGAGGCTGGAGAAACTGCAAAGCAAGAACATCACAGGAATCTAGGGTCTGAGAAGAAAAAGAAGGGATTGGAGGCAGAAAGATGGGGATACCAAGGGGAACAAAACCATCATCTCTAGTTTGTGGTGGATAGAAATGGGCAGGGTATGACCTCTGCCTGCTCTATCTGTGTGCATATAAACAAATCATTTTACTCTGGAAGCATCAGCCTATGCTGGTGCAAATTATAATTGGAATTATAATGAAATGGGAATTATAATCATACTTATCCTATAGGGTTTATGTGGGATTTAAATGAGATCATGATTAAAACTGGCTCAGTGGGGTGCCTGACACAAAGTAGACTCTAAGTGCTTGCTTGCACTATGGATATTACGATTTCTTTCTGCTCAGTTTTCTAGACCACCTCAAATTTATGTTTTGGTCTCATGTTTTTATACCCTGAATTCATATTTTGGCTTTCTCCTTTCTTGGCTTTAAAAAATGCCCTATAGAAAAAATTGTGTTTAACTTTCTGAATGATCAAGGTTTTGTTTTCAACCTTGTAGTACATTTAAATAAATGAAAAGCTTCTTTGTTACTAAAACCTATGTTACTGACTGTAGTCAGTACATTCAGTACTGATGCTTTTGTGTGTGAAAGCTCTGCAATACTTAGCATTCATTAAGTACCAATTGCAAGCAAAGCATGGTATTAGAGGCTTTTGAAGATATGGAGGTCAATTACAAATAATGTAGGTTTAATAGTTCTAGCACTTTTCCAACATTTTAAACTGTTATCTCATTAGACTCATAGCACATTTTACAAGTTATTACGTTTTATGGATTTTTCTTATATGCAAAAACAGAAGTTTGGAAAGGCTAAGTCGGTTGCCTGTGAGTAGTAAATTGTGGTAATAGGATCTGTTTAATTTCTGTTGTCTTTCAAACTCAGTGCTCTCTTCATCACATAAAAATCCAAGTAGGTAGACCATACTCACTTAGCAACTGAAGCTAAGCATAACTTCTCAACAAATCTATAAGCTCTAAGCAATGGGAGATACTGAATATAGTACAAACTCACCAAGATTTTATAGTCTAAAGACATATGCTCAAGTCTCAACTCTGCTGTTACTATCCTTGGGGCCTTGGATGAATCTGTTGACCTTGTTGAGCTTTAATTCCCTCATCTTGGTGTGAAGGTAAAATTATATGGTACAGTGAAGCCACGGATATGGCTAAAATGCTCACGAATGTAACAATGTCTCCCTGTTTACAGATGTTGACTTGCTACTTAATCCTAATTTTTGAGAATTTTCATGATTTTTCTATATTACATTTAAAATGTTTAAGAAATGTTTTATATAACTGATATAGGACATATTAAATATTTTCATAAAAGGCAGTTTTGCCACAAAATACTTTTATAGCATGCAAATAACTTATTTTTAAGCAACATTGTTTATCCTATCATTTATCCAAACCCATGTGATAAGAAAGCATGTTACAATTCTGCCCTAACCTGTGTATTATTCTTTAGATCTTTCGTAAACTTCTCTCACTCTGCTGCTGCTTTGGATTATAGAGGTTAATTGATCTTCAATATGATGAGTTGTTTCAAAAGGCTATTTTTGTTAGGTCCTCAAATACTTATAATAATAAAGTGTTATTTCCCTCTGCCATTTGGGTACTTCAGTTGCCAGAAACAGTCAATGAACTTCTAAAAGTGCTTGTTAGGGAATGTTCTGCTAATTGCTTTTGATCTGCCTTAAAAAAGAGCAATTAGCAACAATTCAAATTTTATCTTTGGGGACATGAACATTCTCATGACCAAACTTGACTTTTTAGTCCTAAAGGTTTATTATAGAGAAAATAATGCTTCTGATCCCATGAACACGTTTGATGAGTTAGGCTGATGTTTTTCTCAGATCTTTTTCCCTTTGAGACACGTAGTATAGCATTCCTTCGTGAGGGGTTAAGTTTCACACATGTTTATATTTAGTACCTATGGGAGTCTAAGCTGATGATTAATAGTTGAGAATCATTTTTAAAAATGTATGACTGAAGGCAGAATATAAAGTGCCGATTGGTTCATTAAGCAATTCAATCCCAAACTGTAAAAAGTTTAAGTTTAATCCTGCCTGAAGCCTGACTGATCCTGTCATAAACACTTCTCATAAACCTTGCACTTAAACCTGGTCTTGCAGTTTTATTAATCTAACAATAATTCAAAGTGACATCCCATGTAGTAATATAAATCTATAAGATGGATGTCATAAAGCTTACACCATGACAAAACCATGGGTAATCATGTAAAAATGCAGGTTCTTTTAGTTAGGTATTCTCTCTGAATTGCTGCTTTTGCCGTGTTTGAACAGATGTGTTGACTGTAACACTGTCTGAATGTGTTGGTATGCCTGAAGGAAAAGAAATTCAGAGAGACACTGATGATAAAAAGTTCTGGAGTTTGGAGAGCCTTATTTGCAAAACTCAGGGAGCAAGTTAACAAAGACATATTTGTGAAGTTTACATTCCCTGGGAAGATTCCCTTTCTGTGTTGCTATGTGGAATTTTATCTCTTGGATTTAATGGCTACATTGATATTCTGTGGAGGTATGAGGGGCCCTGAGGAATAGGTACACTTTCAGAAACTCAAATGACGTCCCAGCTGTCAGATTTTTGGTCAGATCCTTAGTTCTCAGTCTAGGGGTTAGATGAACTCTCAAACTAAATCATAGCAGACTTAACCTTAGAAATATTGTATTACTACAATCCTGTTATTTGGAACAGAAGACTGTGTTTCTATTTTATATGGGGAAGAGAGACATTTCCAAGAATAAACTTTGAAGAAGGAGTCCATAAGAGCTAGCGGGTTTGTTTTCAAAGCCTTGCGATAGTTGTTCACTAGCAACAATCTGCTCTCAAATAAAAGTGAGCCTTGAAGGAGTGTTCAAACACCAGCTATTGAACCCATGGGACACTTAACACGTTTATAAGGTAGGTGTTGGGAAAATATCTGAAGCCACAGGATTTTCCCCCCAGAACATGCTTCATGAATCTGTTGTCTACTTGTGAGAATAAAACCCACTTTGATTTCATTTGACGGGGAATGAAAACCAAGGTTGCATTATACCTAGTGCCTTAACAGTGTCAGAATTATAATTCAGAAAGAGGTCTGTGTAATTATTTGAGGATCTTTTCTCCTAGATTTTGAATTCCTTTAGTGCTTAGTACAGTGCTTAGCACCTAGTATGTGCCCACTTAGCACATTTTGTGATTCAACCACTAAGGTCATATCTAAACAACTGGAAAGAGAAACACAACATTTTGAGAGTTATCCACTTTATTGACAAATAATTGACATTAAAATTTCATTCCTAAGCAGTTATTTTTTTAAGGAGTGCGAGGTGTGTATCTGTGTGTACAGGGGGCCCTTGTGTTACTTTATAGGGGCAATTAGTTGGAAGACAATAGGCAATGCATCTTTTATTTAGTAATTGATTGAAAATGTAGTAAACAGAAATTTCACTTTCTTACCTGGAAGTTTAAGGCATTCACATTGGCTTGTATGTATTGTGTACTTCCCTTATCAGATGTGTGTCTCAAGTTTGCATTCCTTTAGTCTTCCAAATATAGGAACACACAGCAATAATGTGAATTTGAACATCACAGACAATTGGCAACTGGCTCCAATTTTCTGCCCAACCCTTGATCTCAGACATAGCAGGTAGTATATGGGTGAAGGACTAACATTCTTCATCAGCAGTGATGCTGAGTTTTGGGAAACATGGATGAGGATGAGACACCCCCGTGGGGGATCTTCAGGCATCAGGCAATATCCTTCTTCCAAACTAGCAAAGTAGAAATTAGGAATCCATTTTCATTTTTTTCTAGTAGTCTCCTGACCCGTTCTCCTTGGTTCAGGCTGAAATCCACCCCCACCCCAACCTTCCCATCCCTAAACTGCCATATTCTTGGAATCCCTGCTTCTATCTTCAAAAGCTCTTTGATATTACATTGGAACCAAAGTGGTTTTTTTTTTTCCACTTAATTTATAGCCTTATGTTAGAGCTTTGCTGGAGTACAAGTAGCTTCATTTATATAGCAGCCACAATCATTTTGTCTAAACAATGAAAAAGTAAGTTTCAATGACTATTGACTATATAGCTGATTTTCAGTTGAAATTATATGGTCTATTATCATTAAGAAGCAATTTTATAGTAAGTAAAAATGTAAGCTATGCCTAATGCAGAATTATGATAGCTGTATAATATGACCAGATCCCTAAACAAATAGGTATTTGCTATTTTCCTTCTGTCACATTCATGTGATACAATGACCTTTTCGAATTTGACTTCAAGGTATAGTGCAAACAATTCTCTTATTTACATTCACTTATTATATTTAAAGCTCTTTAGATGAGCATTGAACTACTAGAGAACCAACAAATATCAAAGCCAGAATCACAACTGAATTTATTATCCTAATTAATTTGCTTTCCCTATAGAGATACTTTTATTCAAATGAGAGGACAGTTGTAATACACGACAATAAACAGTGCAGTAAACACTTTCACTGCAGTTCTTATATTTACATAACCCATTTAGTTGAATGCAAACAGCTAACTAAAATAATTGGCTATTTTCCTTTAACCTTTAAAATATGACTGCTTGAGAATCAGATTCACAGACTAAGAACCAATTTATGGTTACTAGCAGGGGGATGGTGGGAGGAAGGCATAATTAGAATTTGTTATTGATATCACACTGTTATATTTAACATGGATAATCAAAAGGGACCTACTGTATAGCACATAGAACTCTGCTCAATATTATGTAATAACCTAAATGGGAAAATCAGTTGAAAAAGAATAGATACATGTATATGAATAACTGAATCACTTTGTTGTATACCTGAAACTATGACAACATTGTTAATCAACCGTATTCTAATATAAAATAAAAAGCTAATATACGACTACTTGAATTTTTATTTTTATCTGTTCATGGAGGAATATCTGGCCTTTTCCTGTGTCATTTTCATGTTAAGAGGGTAGGAGAGGGAAAAGATGGACTCATCCTTAGGGCAAAAACAAATCTCACCATTCCTTTTTCTAAACCAGTATTAATTAGTAGAGAAGAGAAAGTTAACAGTTGGGAATCTTTAGAGTTTTTGAATGAATAGGGCTATGCAGAGAGAACTTTCATTCAGAAATAGAGTGGGACTTTTATAGTTCTCTTTTCATCATTGCTTTTGGATAAGAACACGAATTTGCCACCTGTCTTTCCAAATGGTGTTAAGGTAGGGAGGAGCAGTATTTATTCACAAAAATAGATTTGACTTGCTGTCAAAATTTAATATAGGAAAGCCTATTTAAATTAAAAAATCTCAAAGGGCCTTAATACATTTTTTTCCTGTTCTGAGGTCATAAATATTTGTAGAAATTTCTTATTGGTATCCTAATGGTTCCATCTGCCACCCATCTTCTCAGAGCAATAGAAAATCCTGATAATTTAACTTTAAACTGTTTATTAAACTTATATGTATGTACAAACTTTAGTCTTTTTGGTGTACAGTTCTAACAGTTTTTTCATCTGAACACAGTCCTATAACAACCACCATGATCAAGATATAGAAGAGTCCCATCACCACAAATTATTTCCTTATGTTGCCTCTGTTTAGTCAATCCTTCCTCCTGCCTTAATCCCTGGCAACAGTGATCTTCATCTGTATTGTTTAACCTTGTCTGGAATGTCCTATAAGTGTAATCATACAGTATACCGCCTTTTTAGTCTGGCTTTTCTCACTTAATGTATTTCAGATTCATTTATGCTATTGCATGGCAGTAATTCAAACATTTTTATTGCTAATATGTCATATTCACTGGCTTAAAGATACTAATGTTTTTTGTTTTTTTTTCCCCCCAGCTTTGAGCAATTGTGAGGAAACTCACTATAAACTTCTTGTGTTCTCAATGACAGAGTAATTTCACTTGTGGGGTCTTTAAGGATCACTCCAATGTGATGGTAGAATTTACACTGAGGCATATGAAAAGATTGATTGCACTCACAGTTACTCGAAGAGGGAAGCAGGGGGCCCTCCTCCCGGGAGGAGCTCCCAGGAAGAAGGCTCCGCCAGGCAGACGGGGAGCCAAGAGGGGGAGGACCCGTGGGTAGATGGCTTTGTCAGGGGTCAGGGTGGAGTGCACAGAAAAAGGTGTGAGGGATTTTATTGGTGCATTGAATGTCACTGGGTCACAGTCAAGGGAGGGCAAGAAGGGGAACTTGGGGCGGGGACAGCTTTATCATCCTGGTTCTGGTCACCTAGGAAGGGTCCTCATGCAATCTGTGGGGCTATGGAAGCACTGGGAAAACGTGAAGTTTTAAAAGCTTACAATATGCTTCTGCATGCAGGTTCTGATATGACTACTACATAGGCAATTGACAAATTTTATATATAATATATACACATGGCATATGTACAAATTTTTTCAGATTATTTTCCGTTATAGGTGATTATAAGATACTGCATACCGGGACTTCCTTGACTGCCCAGTGGTTAAGACTCTGCACTTCCAGTGCAAGAGGCATGGGTTCTATACCTGGCCAGGGAAATAAGATCCCACACGCTCCACAGTTAGGCAAAAAAGGAAAAAAAAAAAAGATTTTGAGTATAGTTCTGTGTGCGCTACAGTGAATCCTTGCTGTTTATGTTTCATATGTAGTAGTTTATATTTGTTAACTCCATACTCCTAATTTTTTCCTTCCCTCCTTTTCCTATTTGGTAACAATAAGTTTCTTTTCTACATCTGTGAATCTGGTTCTGTTTTGTATCTTGATTCAATTGTATTATTTTTAAGATTCTACAACTTTTATAATCTTTCATTTAGTATAAATTCTCTAGGTTCATTCATGTTGCTGCAAATGGCAATATTTTATTCATTTGTATGGTTGAGTAATATTCCGTTGTGTATATACGCCTCAACTTATACCCGTCATCTGTTGATGGGCACTTCAGTTATTTTCATGTCTTGGTTATTGTAAATAGTGCTGCCATGAACATTGGGGAACCCTTTTTTTTCCCCTAAAAATAAAGTCCCTGTTTATCCTAACATACTTTTCTTTGAACTGTGATTTGTCTAGTCTTTAAAGAAAGCTGAGTGTCAAAGAATTGATGCTTTTGAATTGTGGTGTTGGAGAAGACTCTTGAGAGTCCCTTGCACAGCAAGGAGATCCAACCAGTCCATCCTAAAGGAAATCAGTCCTGAATATTCATTTGAAGGACTGATGCTGAAGCTGAAACTCCAATACTTTGACCACCTGATGCGAAGAGCTGCCTCATTTGAATAGACCCTGATGCTGGGAAAGACTGAAGGCAGGAGGAGAAGGGGATGACAGAGGATGAGATGGTTGGATGGCATCACTGACTCAATGGACATGAGTTTGAGTAAATTCTGGGAGTTGGTGATGGACAGGGAGGCCTGGTGTGCTGCATTCCATGGGGTTGCTAAGAGCCAGACATGACTGAATGACTGAATTGAACTGAACTGCTTTCTTTTATTTAGTGCTGCATTTTCCCCTCTTTTACTTTTAACCTATTTATGTCATTCTATTTGAGTTTCTTGTAGATATAATTTAAAAAAATCCTATCTAACATGCTATCTTTTACTTGGTGTATTTAGACCAATTCTATGCAGTGTAATTATGGATATAGTTGGATATAGATGCATCTTTTTAATGTCTATTCATCTCTTGTTTTATTTTCTTCCTCATTTTCTGCCACCTTTTAAATGATTTCAGTGTTTTTGTTCTTCAGTCGCTAAGTTGTGTCCAACTCTTTGCAATCCCATGGACAGCAGCCCACCAGGCTCCCCTGTCCTTCACTGTCTCCTGGAGTTTGCTCAAACTCACGTCCATCAAGTCAGGGATGCCATCTTATCCTCTGTCACCCCCTTTGCCTCCTGCCCTCAATCTTTCCCATCTTAATTCATTTACCTTTTGATGATATTGCTTCCTATTTTTAATAGATTGTAGTAGGGAATAAAGTGTACACAGCTTATCTTTTATAGTCTACATAGAGCTGTTATTTTATTATTTAGATAAAGGCTTGATGGATTTAAAGATTATCATACTAAATGAAGTAAGCCAGACAGAGAAAGACAACTATCATATGATATCACATATATGTAGAACTTGAAAAAAGATATAAATGAACTTATTTACAAAACAGAAATAGATTCCCAGATGTAGAAAGCAAACTTCTGGTTCTTAACATATAGACACTACTATATATAAAATAGGTAACCAATAAGATTTTAGATTTATGTGTATATACACGTATAAATAATGAGTCATTTTGCTATAGACATGAAACTAACATGACATTGTAATTATCCAATATTATTCAGTAAAAAAATATATTGAAAAATTAAATGTAGAAGACTTGCAATCATATAGACCCCTTTATGACTCCCCCATTGTCATATGTGTTTCAACTATATGTATTGAAAACTCATCAGAAAATGTTATGATTGTTTTTTATAAAAAATACATTATTTTTGAGAACTTAGGATAAAAACATTGTCCAAATATTTACTATTTCTGTCACTTTTCACTCATTTCTCAAGTTCTAAATTTCTCTTTGGTAACATTTTATGAATAGAGTTACAATGGCTGCTTTAAAGTGTTGGGCTGATGATTCTAATATCTAAGTCATCTTGGGATTGCAATTAGTTGATGATCTTTTCCACTGAAGATTGATCAAATTTTTGTAGTTATTTAAAGCTTGAGCAATTTTCAATTGCAGTAACATTTGTAGTAATATTTTAAATGTTACATTATGTTTTCCTTAGTCCTCCCAACAATGCTGGTTTTTGCATTCCCTTCCCTACCCCTTAACTTTTGCAGGCATTCAACCTACACCAGGTTAGGTTCAGACCATCAGTCATCTCTGTCAGTGGAATTCATAATGTCAGTTCGGTTTTCAAAGCTTTTGCTGCTTTCACTGCCTTCTGTGCATGTACCGCTCAGGGCTCATTTTGGGACGTGGGTCATGTTTGTGTTATTTGGTGGTTGTAGCCGATGCTTTGCTAATCTGGGTTTGTGTTGTGAATGCAACACATACATGTAGGGGTGAGTCTGAAACTTGTGCTGGATCATAGACAGAATTAGAGCATTCCCTCCTCTCTCTACTTCACAGGAATCAGCCCTACTATCTTTGACATCCTGCTTCCTCTTTCTTTGTTCTCTTTTCAGAAAGATAAGAATTCTCTGAGATTTTTGATGTCTGTGTCCATTGCAGAGTTCCATAACTGGAGTCATCCGCAGGTCAAACTGGAAAATGAAAGATGGTGTATTAATTTGTAGGGCTGCCATACACATCACCACAAAGTGAGTGGCTTAAACCACAGACATTTGTGTTTCACAGTTATGGAGGTTGGAACTCTGAAATCAAGGTGCTGCCAGGGCCAGTGCTCCCTCTGGGGCCAGTGAAGGATCGATTCCAAGCCTCTCTCCCAGCTCCTGGTAGCTACTTGGTTGAAGCAATATCATGCCAGTCTTCACATGGCATTATTTCTGTGTACGTGGTTCTCTGTGACCAAATTTCCCCCGTTATCTGAGAACATCAGTACTAACAGACTAGGGTCCACCTTAATGACCTCATTTTAGCTTGTTTACCTCTAAAAATACCCTTTATCCAAATAAAGTCACATCCTGAAGTACTAGGGGTTAGAACCCCAACATATCGTTTTTGGGGGGATAGACTTCAACCCATGACAGATGAAGGGGAAGAAAATCTCCAGGAAATTAGCCACTGTAGTCACTTCAAGTTTTGACAACACTTTTCAACTGACTTATCTGCCTTTCAGAGTTTTCTGGTAGATGTTTTTGGTATTTTGTCCAGAGATTTTATTTGTAATCAGTGGATAGGTTGTTGTTGACTTCCAACTAGAAGCTGTAACTTCAAAAAAAAAAAAACAAGTAAAAGTTCTTTTAGTTTTAGTCTGTGCAAGTACTTCTAAGGATCAATCCAGTATGGCAGCCACAAATGAGAACCAGAGTTGAAATGAGGGGCAGGTTAAATGTTTATTTGGAGGACAGTTTTGAGTTAGGAAGCCAGCTCAGGGTTGAGGTGAAGTTTATTCCAGTCTCTGAAATGTTATGACTTAGAGCAACTCAGATTCATGCTCCCAATTCTTTTTCAGTCCTGCTGCTCTTGATTGATTTTCTTGGGCTAAGAATTTAGCAGTAGAATTAGGACTAGAAAAATAAGTTGCATGTTATTTCAAATGCTTCCAATTTATAGTAAAGGTCACTTCAATTTATCATATACATATTCATTTCCTGCTTTCTGGGATTACAAAGATACATTAGAAATCATTCCTGAGTTTAAGGAGTCATAGTCTAGGAGTGAGATGTGTGGAAGGAGAAAGGTGGTATTGTTGTGCTATGTACTCTGAGGGACAGAGGGCAGGATTAGGGCTGGAGGCTAGGAGAATAGGTAATATCTAAACTCCTTGTAAGAAAAGCTATAACAATATTCTGGGAGGTGGGTCATAGAGGATCCTGCTGTGATTCATGTTGGAGAGTGTTTTGCCTATGTTCTCCTCTAGGAGTTTTATAGTTTCTGGTCTTACATTTAGATTTTTAATCCATTTTGAGTTTATTTTTGTGTATGGTGTTAGAAAGTGTTCTAGTTTCATTCTTTTACAAGTGGTTGACCAGTTTTCCCAGCATCACTTGTTAAAAAGGTTGTCTTTTTTCCATTGTATATCCTTGCCTCCTTTGTCGAAGATAAGGTGTCCATAGGCTCGTGGATTTATCTCTGGGCTTTCTATTCTGTTCCATTGATCTATATTTCTGTCTTTGTGCCAGTACCATACTGTTTGATGACTGTCCTCTATGACCCACCTCCCAGAATATTGGAAATAAAAGCAAAACTAAACAAATGGGACCTAATGAAACTTAAAAGCTTTTGCACTACAAAGGAAACTATAAGCAAGGTGAAAAGACAGCCCTCAGATTGGGAGAAAATAATAGCAAACAAAGCAACAGACAAAGGATTAATCTCAAAAATATACAAGCAACTCCTGAAGCTCAATTCCAGAAAAATAAATGACCCAATCAAAAAATGGGCCAAAGAACTAAACAGACATTTCTCCAAAGAACACATACAGATGGCTAACAAGCACATGAAGAGATGCTCAACGTCACTCATTATCAGAGAAATGCAAATCAAAACCACAATGAGGCACCATTACACGCCAGTCAGGATGGCTGCTATCCAAAAGTCTACAAGCAATAATTGCTGGAGAGGGTGTGGAGAAAAGGGAACCCTCTTACACTGTTGGTGGGAATGCAAACTAGTACAGTCGCTATGGAGAACAGTGTGGAGATTTCTTTAAAAACTGGAAATAGAACTGCCATATGTAACCCAGCAATCCCACTCCTGGGCATACACACTGAGGAAACCAGATCTGAAAGAGACACGTGCACCCCAATGTTCATCGCAGCACTGTTTATAATAGCCAAGACATGGAAGCAACCTAGATGCCCATCAGCAGACGAATGGATAAGGAAGCTGTGGTACATATACACCATGGACTATTACTCAGCCATTAAAAAGAATTCATTTGAACCAGTTCTAATGAGATGGATGAAACTGGAGCCCATTATACAGAGTGAAGTAAGCCAGAAAGATAAAGACCATTACAGCATACTAACACATATATATGGAATTTAGAAAGATGGTAATGATAACCCTATATGCAAAACAGAAAAAGAGACTCAATGTACAGAACAGACTTTTGGGCTCTGTGGGAGAAGGCGAGGGTGGGATGTTTTGAGAGAACAGCATCAAAACATGTATATTATCTAGGGTGAAACAGATCACCAGCCCAGGCTGGATGCATGAGACAAGTGCTCGGGCCTGGTGCACCGGGAAGACCCAGAGGGATCGGGTGGAGAGGGAGGTGGGAGGGGGGATCGGGATGGGGAATACATGTAAATCCATGGCTGATTCATGTCAATGTGTGACAGAACCCACTACAATATTGTAAAGTAATTAGCCTCCAACTAATAAAAATAAATGGAAAAAAAAAAAAAAAAAAAGAAAAGCTATAACAAACCTAGACAGTGTATTAAAAAGCAGAGACATTACTTTGCTAACAAAGATCCATCTAGTCAAAGCTATGAATTTTCTAGTAGTCAGGTACAGATGTGAGAATTGAACCATAAAGAAAGCTGAGCCTCAAAGAACTGATGATTTCAAATTGTGGTGCTGGAGAAGACTCTTGAGAGTCCCTTGGACAGCAAGGAGATCAAACCAGTCAATCCTAAGGAAATCAACCCTGAATATTCATTGGATGGACTGAAGCTGAAGCTCCAATACTTTGGCCACCTGATATGAAAAGCTGGCTCATTTGAAAAAGACTCTGATGTCGGGAAAAATTGAAGGCAGGAGGAGAAGGGGACAACAGAGGATGAGATGGTTGGATGGCATCACCGACTTGATGCACATGAGTTTGAGCAAACTTCAGGAGACAGTGAAGGACAGGGAGGCCTGGTGTGCTGCAGTCTGTGGGGTGGTAAAGATTTGGACATGACTTAGTGACTGAAAAACAGCAACAAACCAAGAACTGAAGGCTTTCATTATGTCGAAGAAAAAAATGGGAGGGAATAGAGAAGCGTAAGTAAACAATTCAAATGAGCTTTAAGAGTATGAAGAGAGTTCTGGTACAGGTTTGAAAATATTGTTTATCACAAAATGTTATGTATGGCCCTAAGATTTTGTTGTTTTGTGGCCAAGACAGAGATAAACAGGAGCCTTAAAAAACCCTTAGTTGGAGGAAGTCTATTTTAGGGAAAGGACTGAAGTATTTGCTACAATTTTGGAAATTTTCTTTTAAGGATTGAGTTGAGAAAGATCACACAAGATAGAAATACAGAATAACCTCAGGAGAATTATGCCTATAGGCACCTTTCTATTTATTTGATTCATTACATTCAATAATTCAGAATGGTTTATTCACAGTTTGATGGGATTGTAATTGGGCAGGGGAGGGGAAGTCATTTATAAATGCCAACCCAAGTTAGGTTGCACCTTCAAGTCTTTGAACTGGAAATATTTTGTTTGAAGTTAATTGGAGAAGAGTATTGGATAAGGCTTTGGAGAAAGAATGGAAGTTTCTATGAAAGTTGGCGTTCAGGACTTGTGTGAAACATATAGGACAGAATTTGTCTAATTTTGCTCTTGCCATTATTATCTAGTGAACCACAGTGATTATTTATCATAAAATAAGTGTGCTGATAGAAGTGTTTGAGCTGTTCTTTTCTAGCAAGCTCTTTTATACTGTTTGATAGCCTCAATTTCAGATACTGCATGCTAAAGCTTTATCAAATGATCATGTGCAATCACCTTGAAAACAAAAAGGTTGTTTCTTTATAGCAGTGATCTCCAACCTTTTGGTGCCAGTGGCTGGTTTTGTGGAAGACAATTTTTCCATGGACCAAGGAGGGGTGAGTGGTTGCGGGATGATTCAAACACATCACATTTATTGTATGAAAGTGAAAGTCAAAGTTGCTCAGTCGTGTCCAACTCTTTGTGACCCCATGGACTATACACTTCATTGAATTCTCCAGGCCAGAATACTGGAGTGGGTAGTCTTTCCCTTTTGCAGGGGATCTTCCCAATCCAGTGATCAAACCCAGGTCTCCCACATTGCAGGAGGATTCTTTACCAGGTGAGCCACAAGGGAAGCCCAAGAATACTGGAGTGGGTAGCCTGTCCCTTTTCTGGGCAGATCTTCCAACCCAAGAATTGAATCAGCATCTACTGCATTGCAGGCCAATTCTTTACCAATTGAGCTATCAGGGAAGCCCACTTATTGTATACCCTACTTCTATTATTACATCAGCTCCACCTCAGATCATCATGCATTAGATCCTGGAGTTTGGGGACCCCTGCTCAACAGCATCAGGGTAACCCATAGCCTCAGAAGAATAAGAAGGAATAAGGAAAATGGATTTGGGGTTGGGGTGCAGAGCCATTATTATCCCATCTATCATCTGGGCAGATACTGATCTCTGGTTTCTCACTTAAAATCATGTTATTTAAAAATGTTTTCAGGTGTAGAATAAATCCCAGACCCTAGAATTACTGCGAGACTCTAATAGTGCTTCTTCTTTTACCTACCATAGCTCTCTAACCTGATCCACACAATTAATAATTCAGAATCTCTTATCAATCCCTACACAAAATATACTGCCATTTAAAAAAAAATCCCTGCTTTTGCGTATATTGTTCCTTCTGCTGGAAATGCACCCTCCGACTTTGTCAACCTACATGGAAAATCTAATCATCCTTCATTCCTCAGTTCAAACAAATGTCACTGCTTTTTCTAGTGGCTGTTTGGCTTTCCTAGGCAGAGTTACTTTATTTTCCCTATAAACTTACAAAAGTGTGGTCATACCTCTTGTATGGTCCTAATTAAATGGCATTTTAGTTTATGTTTTTAACGTTCTTTTGAGCCTTCTTGTCTGTCAGCTCCTTTGGGATTGTGTGTCTGTGTTTTCCTATTGTAGTAGAAGCCAAGTAAATACTGACAAATATCTCAACAAAATAATCTTTGTTGGAATAAATGAATGAATGAATTACTATATATCATACCTAAGAGAAAAAAAAAATTCTATTGAATAGACCTCAGATGTATTATTAGTGTTCTGGGTATTTGCTAGTCCAGATCCACTCTTTACATTCTGCTCTGTGCCCAAGCAGGCCGAGCTTTATATACAGAATTAATGTGGTCTCCTGCTCTCTGGATTGGGTTTGGTTTAGTCATTGAGTGCCACTGATAGACTATCAGAGGATAATAAAAGAATGGAGCTAGGTGTTTGTTCCCCTACCTTCCCTGTTACTGTGTCTCATCCGCCTGGCTACGTTCCCCTTCCTAAGGTTACCGCTCCATATAACAGTGAACTTTTTTGCATTCTAGTCTCCAGTCCTTCCTTGACCCCTGGTAACGGTCCCTTGACATGGCTAGAGCCTGGAAGATATACCATATCTTATTTCCTTCACCAAATCTAAAACTTTGTAAATGGTCCTTTTATTAAATTCTCCATAACTGTCCAGTTTGAGTGTGCCTACTAGTATAAAAATCTTTAGGTCAGATTTTCAAATGTTTTATGGAATAACTTCTCTCAGGTTATTAGTCACTAAGTATGTGATAGAACAAAACATGCCTATACTCACAGACATAGAAAACAAACTTAGGGTTTTCAAAGGGGAAAGGAAGGGGGATAAATTAGGATTTGGGATTAGCAGATATAAACTATTATATATATAAAGTAAACAACAAAGTCCTGCTGTATAGTACAGGGAGCTATATTCAATATCTGTGAATAACCATAACGGAAAAGAATATGAAGAAGAATGTATATATTTGTATGTATACTAAACCACTTTTCTTTATACCAGAAACAAAACATTATAAATAAACTATACATGATTTAAAAAAAAATCAGAGACCTAGGATGAAAATGAAGTGAAGAGAAAATGTTAAATAGCATCATTATGGAGTTAAGACATAAAGACAAAAGATCTTGAATGTTACAAAAAAATTTTTTTTTGTTTGGTATTACAGTACTTTGCAGGCTTTATTTAAATGTTCTGAATGTGAGGTATAGCGTATAGTGTCCCTAAATGTATAGATCTCTATGTATTTAACCACTTTGGAGTTTTCTTTGGTTGTCCTATTTTGTTTTGTAGCATAGCCATTCATGTCTTTCAAAACTAGGTGTTTTTATTTTTTGCAAAGTGAAGTTGCAAAAACTGCTGCCTTAACTCACCAAGGACAAACTGTGGTAAAATACCAACTAACACACTCATCAGTTTTCCTGTTTGTGGTGAAGAATATTTACTTTATTCTAATAAAAATCTAGGACCTTATATCACCATTTGGATACTGAATTGATTACCTGCTTTTTTCTTTAGCATTAAAGAATGTCTTAAACTAGCTTCTACTACATAACTGTAAGGGTTGGAGATAAAACCATCATAAGTAAGAGTTATAAGGATGTAAATATAGACTCTCATAAGTTATTCCTTTTTGAAAGCAAAATAAATTGAGTACTATAAACTCCTTGTTAGCAGATGTGAACTTGGGAGACTCTGCTAATTTGTTTTACTGCCAAGCTCATAACTATATATATCAAGACTGACAATATTTGCAAGGGCGTTTATTACTCAGATTTTCTTAGCAGGAATTAAAAAATCCACATATGTAATAAATTATTTCCTCTTGGACTGAGAAAATAATTTATTTTATAATAAGAGAGATTTATCAAACCTTACTAGGTCATAAATTACAGATTTTGATCAAAGTGTCAAATTGTTCTATGTTTGAGAACATAAATGGCCATTAATAGTGACAGTGATATTAAGCCATTTAATTTAGAAACTTTAACATACTGAGAAGTAGTAGTAAATCTCATATTTATCAGCATTACTTAAATGAATTCTTAGTAAACTTGCTTATGTGCTCAAAAATTTCAAGTCCAAGCTTTTCAGTTACTTTGGTAACACTTTTGAAATTGTAATGCTCATAGTAAAACACTTCTAAATTTTTTTAAACTGGAGTTATAAAAGGAACACTGTTTATTATTATTATTAATTTTTTTTGGTGAACCAAGAGGCACTTGTCTTGAAGTTTGTCAGCTACAGTAGAGCTAAAAGATGACATGTGGGGCAAAGAACACAAAAATATTTTCTAGAATTATAGAGTGTTCCTGATATGAGTAAGAACAATAGGATGGAAGCAATGATTAAAATTGTAAAGAAAACTTTTCAGCTAGAAAATAGTTGAATAAAACAAATTTGACTTGCATATTAAAGTGCTCATCATATTTTAGGCAAAATCCAAGTGGTACCTAGTAATATTTTTTCCTTCTTTATAATTAAATTTTTAACTGAGGGATAATCACTCTACAATATTGTGTTGATTTCTGCCAGACATCAGCATGAATCAGCCATAGGTATACATATGTCCCCTCCCTCTGGACCCTGCCTCCCCATCCCACCCATCTAGGTTGTTACAGAGCCAGTTTGAGCTCCCTGAATGACCCAGCAAATCCCCATTGGCTATCCGTTTTACATATGGTAGTGTGTACGTCTCTATGCTACTCTCCCTGTTCATCCCCCTCTTTTCTCCCCCGCCTCCCCCATGTCATAAGTCTCTATGTCTGTGTCTCCATTGCTGCCCTTAAGTAGGTTCATTAGTACTGTCTTTCTAGATCCCATATGTATCTGTTACTATATGATACTTGCTTTTCTCTTTCTGACTTACTTTACTCTGTATAATAGCTCTGGGTTCATCCACCTCATTAGAACCGACTCAAATGCATTCCTTTCTGTGGCTGGATAGTATTCCATTGTATAAATGCACCATGGCTTCTTTATCCATTCATCTGTCGATGGTCACGTAGGTTGTTCCTATTTCCTAGCTATTGCAAATAGTGTTGCAATGAATATTGGGATACATGTATCTCTTTCAATTTGGTTTCTTCAGGGTAGATGCTTGGTAGTGGGATTGCTGGGCCATATGGTGGCTTTATTCCTGATTTTTTTTTTTTTTAAACTAATCCTCATACTGTCTTCCATAGTGATTGTATCAATTTACATTCCCACCAACAGTACAAGAGGATTTCCTTTTCTCCACACCCTCTCCAGCATTTATTTCTTGTAGATTTTTTAATGATGGCCTTTCTGACCAGTGTGAGGTGAAATCTCATTGTAGTTTTGATTTGCATTTCTCTAATAATGAGCAAAAAGGTGTTCATTGGAAGGACTGATGCTGAAGCTGAAACTCTAGTATTTTGGCCACCTCATGCGAAGAGGTGACTCATTGGAAAAGACCCTGATGCTGGGAGGGATTGGGAGCAGGAGGCGAAGGGGACAACGGAGGATGAGATGGCTGGATGGCATCACTAACTCGATGGACATGAGCTTGAGTAAACTCCGGGAGTTGGTGATGGGCAGGGAGGCCTGGCGTGCTGCAATTCATGGGGTCGCAAAGAGTCAGACACGACTGAGCAACTGAACTGAACTGAATAATGAGCAGTTGAGCATCTTTTCATGTGTTTATTAGCCATCTATATGACTTCTTTGGAGAAATGCCTGTTTAGATCTTTTGCCGACTTTTTGATTGGGTTGTTTGTTTTTCTGATATTGAGTTGTATAAGCTGCTTGTATATTTTTGAAATCAGTCCTTCATCAGTGTTTCATTTGCTACTACTTTCTCCCATTCTGAGAGTTGCAAGTGACACCTAGTAATGTTATATCAAAATACTTATAGAGGTGATTCTATAACTCTTAAAAAAATATGTACCAAGAAATAAGAATCAGTTGGCTTCTGAATTCTCTGTCATAGTAAAGCTGGACTTTTACACCCTGTCATTCAAGGGTTCAGAAAACAAATTACGTAACTACTTTTCTTAGAAATATTTCCTGAATAAGTTTCTCAGTCAAGTGAGAGAGGACTCAAAATTAAGAATCAAGATGAGAACGATGCTCTAAAATTTGTAACTAATAGTGCTGAATTCTACTGAGCATATTCAGCAATAGCCATGTGGCCCAGTAGATTGTGCATTTCAGGAGGAGATAGATAGATACCACAGAATTTGTCATTACCTTTGGGTTGACTTTCAGTGTCAACACACTGCACTGTATCACAAGGCTTGAACTGTGTCATCAGGAATTACACGTGCAACTCTGCAGGAAGAGGAAAGCTCAAGGACCTGAGATAGTCTTCTGTCTTCTAGTACAGTGAACCAAACCAGCATCTGCGTCCAAACTGAGCTGAGATCAGTGCCTCAGTTTTATCACAAGGTGTAGGGAATTAGTCTGTATTTGATTAGAACATCTAACTTTGCTTGGGTGCCAAAGTAAGAGTACTATTTCCTTTCAGATATGTATTATAAAACAAGAGTCACTTGCAGACATTTGTATGCAGACTCCACTTCTACAGCATGTAGAGGCTGTGTGTGTGTGTCTGTGTCTGTATGTATGTACTCCAGAAGGACCATGTTGTTCTGGACAAAAACAACTTCTTGCCTGAGATGCTGAAGCTGAAACTCCAGTACTTTGGCCACCTCATGCGAAGAGTTGACTCATTGGAAAAGACCCTGATGCTGGGAGGGATTGGGGGCAGGAGGAGAAGGGGATGACAGAGGATGAGATGGCTGGGTGGCATCACCGACTCGATGGGCATGAGTTTGAGTAAAACTCTGGGAGCTGGTGATGGACAGGGAGGCCTGGCGTGCTGCGATTCATGGGTTCGCAAAGAGTCGGACATGACTGAGCGACTGAACTGAACTGAACTGAGAAAAGGCTAGTGAGAGAAGTTTCCATGAGCACTGCTTTGCATGTAAAACACTTTAAATCGTGAGAAGAAAATAAAATAGCAGCCGCACCAACTAGATAAAACCAAAGAGCCTAGGGAGAAGTTAACTGAACACAAAACTATTTGGGGAGTTGGAATATTTTATTTTTTGTTCCTCTCTTCTTTTTTAAAAAAATTTTTGAGTTGAGATATTAATAAAAGACATTATGATGGAGACTACACCAGGAAGATTGCAGTACAATTTTACTGTGTTGTATCCATCCCAGGTGGAAGCAGTAAACTAATTCACTTTCTCCCACTGGATGACTTTTGTAAGAAGATCTCTCTAACCTAATCATATGTAAGACTCTAATGGATTTAAGCATGGTACAAGGAATGAATGAAGTCTATATGCTATTGGTTTATAGTTAGTTGAGGCAAATCTAGCAGTATTCCAAAGGGGCAATTTTTCCCACATTTCAGTAGAGCAGAAAAATCACTTAGAGTGCCAGTTGTATTTATTTATTTTCTGAGATTTTGATTTCAGAGATTTTGGAATAGAAGTACAGAAGTCTGCATTTTTGATAAACACCCAGTTAATTTTATCACAGAATGTGTTTTAAAAAACATTAGCAGGATGGTATTACTTTTATGCTATAGTTTCTCTATTTGTAAAACTAGGTCAATAATTACTTTAAATTTTCACAGTGAGGACAATAATTAAGTTTTAAACATTATGATGATAGTTACATTAAAAGATGTGTGTGTGTGTGTGTTGCTCAGTTGTGCCTTCCTCTTTGCAACCTCATGGACTGTAGCCTGCCAGGTTCCTCTGTTCATGGAATTCTCTGGGTAAGAATACTGAAGTGGGTTGCCATTTCCTTCTGCAGGGGATCTTCATGATCCAGGGATCAAACTCAGGTCTGCTTCATTGCAGACAGATTCTTTACCCTCTAAGCCACCAGGGTGGTTGTGACTAAATGAACTACTTAGGTGACTCTCTTAGCATTGAATCTGAAGCATTGTAAATGTTTGATCTTATTTTAATAAACTTATCTTTAAAATGGGGTAATACTTATGCTGGGGCTTCCCTGGTAACTCACTGGTAAAGAATTCGCCTGTTAATGCAGGAGTCGTGGGTTTGACCCCTGGGTTGGGAAGATCCCCTGGAGAGGGAAATGGCAACCCACTCCATTAGCAGGTAGGGAAAATCCCATGAACAGAGGAGCCTGGCCGGCTAAAGTCCATGGGGTTAAAAAGAGTCAGACACTACTTAGTGACTAAGCAACAACAAAGAAAAGTTATAGACCTGGATGTACAGCACATAAATTATATGCCTGTATTTATTGAAAAAAGACTAGAAAAATAATTAGTAAAATGTTAGAAGTTGTCACTGGCCTTTTTGATCTTTTCTCCAACATTGTTCAGTATCTTAAGTATGTAATCACATACTACTTTCATAAAAAGTTTAAAAAATGAAGGCAGGCAATAACTATGTTATATTTTCCATATTACTGATCCCTGCCTTGCTGTATATTTTCATGATCTTGAGTGTGAATAAGGTTGTACTGTATTACTAACTTAGAAAGAACATTTCTGTGTCTTGCAACCTTCTATTAATATTTTATTTTAAACTACTCTATAGACTCTAAAACAAGGAGAGCAAGAATTTACAGCAGGGAACATTTTGAAGACAAGTCTGTGAATTCTTTATAAATTTTTTAATTTCTTTTGAGAAATAAATAAAAAACTTCCATCCTTTAAAAAGATGTATCCATGAGAAACCTTACATAAAGGGAGCCCATTCCTCATGGGAAGAATATGTGCTTTATCGCTTGTATGGTTTGTATCACTTGCTATCTTGAGAGATGCAAGTAGTTTGAAGGGGATGAGTGGTAAATTATCCAAGACTTTGAAAGTAATAAAAGAAACCATGGTCTGAAAAACGTGTTCTAGACGTGATTTGCAGATTTATTGTAGTCATTTTGGAAGCACTGAAACAGGCCAAATGTGTGGAGAAATTATTTCTAATGCGTACTGAAATTTTAAAGGCGATCAGATGGCTGAGGTTTGTGTTCCATGGAAAAACTGACTTTGAATACTAGGTTTGGGAATTGGATAGGAAATAGAGGAGATTCATGTTTTGAGCAAGTTTGAGCAGCAGAAAGGCAGGGTAAACTTGTAAAGAGGAAAGGAAGATCTAAGGAGATTAAAGTGAGAACTAGCTGAATAGAAAAGTAAAATAGATCTTTTGTTCATTACTTCTTTAACTGAGAACAGAAAAGGCTCAAAAAGCGTTCATTGCAATCTGGGTAAAATTACCATTTCTTAAAATGTAAAACCAAAAACTACAGCTATGCACAGAGTATTGAAGTAAGAAATAGGCATAGATATTTAATGGGAAAAAATCATACTGAAGAACTTGTTCTGTTTTCTTATTGTTTACTAATAACTGTTGAACTCACATATTCTGAGTTTTCTGAAATATGTGACCAGTGCTCTTTTATCTATAAATCTGAGAGTTCTGAATGGTATACATAAGGCTTTTAGATTGGTTTCCATAATTCATGTCTTGCTTGTTTCAGAGAACAAAGGTAATTTAAATTTGATGGCAGCAGTGGTGGTAGGATATTATAAACAAACCAGTGCACTGCAGTTTCAAAAACTCTAGCCCTTCTTCCCAACAGAATCCCAAAAGAGTTAAAATGGAAGCTATTTTAGAAGTTATCTTCCCCTTCACGAAAGAAGTCTCCTTCATACCATTCTTCAAAAGATGGCCATCTGATTTCTGCTTGAATCAAGATACAATGTGTCTGTTATCAACCTTGCTTTTACCATTCTAGTAATCCTATCAAAAATGAAAGTCTGAAAGGTTAATTGCACATGAAATAGTCATAGGAAATTTAATAGTTTTCTGGAATTTTTTTTGGTGGGGGTGATATCAATATTAGACTCAGATTATAATTTGTAAAATTGCTTTTTCCATCAAGACTTGGATCCTTTCACAGCTCTTAACTTGGTGATTTAGTAATAGTAGCCAACATCATCTCAGCTCTGACAGTATTCTTTTCATTTCTCCAGTTGCACCTTCAGGCTTGCCCACTCTGATTGCTCTGTCACATTGCTACCAGAATAATTTTACTCAAAACAACACTGTTCCTAAAAGTCTCCTGCTAAGGTCATTCAAAGACTCCTCATTAGCTTCCAGATAAAAATTCAAACTCCATTATGTATGGTATATAATGTGTCCATAATCTGGATATTTCTGTATCCATTATTGATTGCTGCAAGAACACTGCATTATAACACCCAAGCTCAGTGGCTTAAAATGACAAACATTTACTTTTTTAATGAGTCTGTGGATCTTCTGGGGAGTTTTGCTGCTCTAGTTCAGGTTTAGCTGACCTCACTTAGACCTCATGCATCTGTGGTTAGCTGACAGGTGCCTGGCGTCAGGCTCTTGGTTGGTGTGATGTAGTGATTAGGCTACAAGTCTCCTTATACAGTAGACTCACCAGACCTTGTTATCTGGCTGGTGGGCAAGGTTCCAGGAGAGGAAATAGAAGGTCACAGACCTCTTTAAGGCCTACACTTCGTCCTGGTACACTGCCACTTCTGTTGGATTCCACTGGCCAAAGTAAATCATAAAGTTGGCTTATAGATAAGGGGTAGGGAAATGGAATTTTGATGGGAGAAACTGCAAATACATGTAGCAGAGGCTGTGGATACAGATGAGGGTGAAAACTGCGGAGATTTTGCCCCCAGCCTGTTACACTTGCCCACCTCTCCATCTTTGATTCTTGCTAAACACATGCTAGCAAAATAATGCTCAAAATTCTCCAAGCCGGGCTTTAGCAGTCTGTGAACCGTGAACTCCCAGATGTGCAAGCTGGATTTAGAAAAGGCAGAGGAACCAGAGATCAAATTGCCAACATCTGCTGGATCATCGAAAAAGCAAGAGAGTTCCAGAAAAACATCTACTTTTGCTTCATTGACTATGCCGAAGCCTTTGACTGTGTGGATCACAACAAACTGTGGAAAATTCTGAAAGAGATAGGAATACCAGACCACCTTACCTGCCTCCTGAGAAATCTGTATGCAGGTCAAGAAACAAGAGTTAGAACCAGACATGGAACAACAGACTGGTTCCAAAGTGGGAAAGGAGTACGTCAAGGTTATATATTGTCACCCTGCTTATTTAACTTACATGCAGAGTACATCTTGTGAAATGCCTGGCTGGAGGAAACACAGCTGGAATCAAGATTTCTGGGAGATATATATCAATAACCTCAGATACGCAGATGATAACACCCTTATGGCAGAATGTAAAGAGGAACTAAAGAGCCTCTTGATGAGACTGAAAGAGGAGAGTGAAAAAGTTGGCTTAAAACTCAGCATTCACAAAACTAAGATCATGGCATCTGGTCCCATCACTTCATGGCAAATAGATGGGGAAACAGGGGGAACAGTAACAGACTTAATTTTCTTGGGCTCCAAAATCACTGTAGATAGTGACTGCAGCCATGAAATTAAGACATTTGCTCCTTGGAAGAAAAGCTATGACCAAACTAGACAGCATTTTAAAAAGCAGAGACATTACTATGTTGACAAAGGTCAGTCTAGTGAAAGCTATGGTTTTTCCAGTAGTGTAGAAGGAAAGTTATGACCAACCTAGATAGCATATTAAAAAGCAGAGACATTACTTTGCTAACAAAGGTCTGTCTAGTCAAGGCTATGGTTTTCCCAGTGGTCATGTATGGATGTGAGAGCTGGACTGTGAAGAAAGCTGAGCACCAAAGAATTGATGCTTTTGATCTGTGGTTGGAGAAGACTCTTGAGAGTGTGAGGCTGTCACGGCTAATGCCATGGCAGGCAGCCTAGAGTAGGAGTAGGCCTGGTTTCCTGAGGTAACATAATTATCAGGCCTCCTGGAGCCAGCCAATCAACATATGCCTAGCCAGAAGAAAGGGAACCTATCAGGGAAAAGCTGAAAGCCCCACGTAGGGCCAACAAAAATTACCTTGCAACTGTGTAACCAATCCGCTTATGCCAACTACCCACTGTGTAACCAATCTGATTGCGCCAACTACCCACTGTGTAACCAATCCGATTGCGCCAACTACCTGCTGCTTGTTTTGACCTAATAAATACCCGAGAGAACTGGGGCTCAGGGCCTTTCGTCCTCACCCACCTGGTGAGGGCCGGAGGCCCTGGCTCGAGTCAGTAATAAATTCCCCTATTGCGAGTTGCATTGTTTCAAGGAGTCTTCTTTCCCGACCGGGGACTCGGACTACGGGCAGAACAGAGAGTCCCTTGGACTGCAAGGAGATCCAACCAGTCCATCCTAAAGGAAATCAGTCAATGAATGAATATTCATTGGAAGGACTGATGGTGAAACTCCAATACTTTGGCCACCTGATGTGAAGAGCTGACTCATTAGAAAAGACCCTGATGCTGGGAAAGGCTGAAGGCAGGAGGAGAAGGGGATGACAGAGGACAAGATGGTTGGATGGCATCACTGACTCGATGGACATGAGTTTGACCAGATTTCAGGAGATGGTGAAGGACAGGGAAGACTAGCGTACTGCAATCCATGGGATTGCAAAGAGTCAGACATGACTGAGTGACTGAACAACAATAGATACTATGTGCAGATATTTGAGAACAGTTGGACAAGAGGCTTAAACTCTTTCAAGACTTACTGTCTTACTAGTTATTCACCTGCAAAGACTTCCCTTAGAGTTGCAGACAGAAGTGAAATCTCTTGCCCATTTACTTTTTTGAAGTCAGGAACTTTATCTGATGTTTCTTTGAATTTTCCTAAGAGACTAACATAGTACTTCATATAGATGGATTTTTTTTTTTTTTTACCTTTCAGATGAGATTGAATTAGATAAAAGCAAATCAAAGTTAGCCATCCCCAAAGTCAAGGGGAGAGGGGCATAGCAAGCCTGTCTGAGGGCATTTTTGTTCTTGGAAATTGTTTGGCTAAGGTTGATTACTCAAATTTCTGAGCTTATATTCACCAAACTAATAGAGGTGTTGTGCACAGCACCTCTGTCCCCCACATGCTGTTTGCATAGAACATGGTGTAAGAATATTTCTATTGTCTGCTTTAAATTGCTCAGGATTTCAAATGTTTTTCTTGAATTGAAAGATCTATGTTACAGGTGATACTTTGATGGTAATTGTGAAAAATTTCTGCACCTCAAATAGACTCAGACATAGAAGTCTATAATCAGGCATACCATACTTTTCTGTGTTCCAATATGATTTAAGTCTTTTTAATTTTACAAAAGTCCTTTTATTTTCCAGCAGCTTTCCCAGTGTATTTATTAAGTTTGTTGAATAAGAACTAAATTATTACATCCTGAGAATTGGGGTTCTTTTATATAGTGGAATATTGATTAACACCATATTGTAAAATAACCTCCAAGTAACCCTAACCTTATGATTATACAGTGGAAGTCAGAAATAGATTTAAGGAACTAGAACTGATAAAGTGCCTGATGAGCTATGGATGGAGGTTTGTGACATTGTACAGGAGGCAGTGATTAAGACCATCCCCAAGAAAAAGAAATGCAAAAAAGCAAAATGGCTTTCAGAGGAGGCCTTACAAATAGTTGTTAAAAGAAGAGAAGTGAAAAGCAAAGGAGAAAAGGAAAGATAAACCTGTTCAAGTGCAGAGTTCCAAAGAGTAGCAAGGAGAGATAAGAAAGCATTCCTCAGCGATCAATGCAAAGAAATAGAGGAAAACAACAGAATAGGAAAGACTAGAGAAAGTTAGAGATACCAAGGGAATATTTCATGCAAAGATGGGCACAATAAAGGACAGAAATGGTAGGGACCTAACAGAAGCAGAAAATACTAAGAAGAGGTGGCAAGAATACACAGAAGAACTGTACAAAAAAGATCTTCACAACCCAGATAATCATGATGGTGTGATCAGTCACCTAGAGCAAGACATCCTGGAATGTGAAGTCAGTGGGCCTTAGAAAGCATCACTATGAACAAAGCTAGTGGAGGTGATGAAATTCCAGTTGAGCTATTTCAAATTCTAAAAGATGATGCTGTGAAAGTGCTGCATTCAATATGCCAGCAAAGTTGGAAAACTCAGCAGTGGCCACAGGACTGGAAAAGGTCAGTTTTCATTCCAATCCCAAAGAAAGGCAATGCCAAAGAATGCTCAAACTACCACACAATTGCACTCATCTCACACTCTAGTAAAGTAATGCTCAAAATTCTCCAAGCCAGGCTTAAGCAACATGTGAACCGTGAACTTCCAGATGTTCAAGCTGGTTTTAGAAAAGGCAGAGGAACCAGAGATCCAATTGCCAACATCCGCTGGATCATCAAAAAAGCAGGAGAGTTCCAGAAAAACATCTATGTCTGCTTTATTGACTATGCCAAAGCCTTTGTGGATCACAAAGATTTTGTGGATCACAATAAACTGTGGAAAATTCTGAAAGAGATGGGAATACCAGACCACCTGACCTGCCTCTTCAGAAGTCTGTATGCAGGTCAGGAAGCAACAGTTAGAACTGGACATGGAACAACAGACTGGTTCCAAATAGGAAAAGGTGTACATCAAGGCTGTATATTGTCACCCTGCTTACTTAACTTATATGCAGAGTACATCATGAGAAATGCTGGGCTGGATGAAGTACAAGCTGGAATCAAGATTCCTGGGAGAAATATCAATAACCTCAGATATGCAGATGACAGCACCCTTTGGCAGAAAGTGAAGAAGAACTGAAAAGCCTCTTGATGAAAGTGAAAGAAGAGAGTGAAAAATTTGGCTTAAAGGTCAACATTCAGAAAACTAAGATCATGGCATCTGGTCCTGTCACTTCATGGGAAACAGATGGGGGAACAGTGTCAGACTTTATTTTTTGGGGCTCCAAAATCACTGCAGATGGTGAATGCAGACATGAAATTAAAAGATGCTTACTCCTTGGAAGGAAAGTTATGACCAACTAGATAGCATATTATAAAGCAGAGACATTACTTTGCCAACAAATGTCTGTCTAGTCAAGGCTATGGTTTTTCCGGTAGTCATGTATGGATGTGAGAGTTGGACTATAAGGAAAGCTGAGCACTGAAGAATTGATGCTTTTGAACTGTGGTGTTAGGGAAGACTCTTGAGAGTCCCTTGGACTGCAAGGAGATCCAACCAGTCCATCCTAAAGGAGATCACTGCTGGGTATTCATTGGAAGGACTGATGCTGAAGCTGAAACTCCAATACTTTGGCCACCTGCTGGGAAGAATTGACTCATTGGAAAAGACCCTGATGCTGGGAAAGATTGAAGGCAGGAGGAGAAGGGGACAACAGGGGATGAGATAGTTTAACGGCATCACCGACTCAGTGGACATGAGTTTGGGTAGACTCTGGGAACCAGTGATGGACGAGGAGGCCTGACATGCTGTGGTTCATGGGGTCGCAAAGAGTCGGACATGACTGAGCAACTGAACTGAAACCACGGTATACAAGGAATACAATCCCGGAAGGAATTTATGACTATCTGATTCTATTATGACTCAATGACTGTTAATCTTAAAAAGGAACACAAGCTAAGTCAGTCTTTTTAGAGTACAAAGAAAGCACTGCAGTTGCAAATATTGGCCATTCATAAAAGGCAACAGATTAAAACAAAATACCAAAATATGATCACTTTTATTTTGTTTCAAAAACTACTATAGGTTTTGGTTTAATTAAAAATCTAGACTGATAGTTCTCTGGCTGTCTAGTGGATATGGCTCTGTGCTCCCACTGCAGGGAGTATGGGTTTGATCTCTAGTTGGGGAACTAAAATCTTGCATGCTGTGTGGTTTGGCGAAAACAGAAAAAACCTTTGACTCTTTATTGGATAAAATCTCATCTTAAATAATATAATATTATGCTACTGCCTCGACATAATGGGCTTCCCTGGTGGCTCAGACTGTAAAGAATTCACCTCTAATGCAGGAGGCCTGGTTTCAGTCCCTGGGTTGGGAAGAGCCCCTGGAGAAGGGAATGGCTATTCACTCCAGTATCCTGGCCTGGAGAATTCCATGGACAGAGGAGCCTGGTAGGCATTGCAAAGAGTTGGACACGACTAAGCATGCACACACTGGTATAATAAAACTAGTTTTTAAAAATCACTGTGTCTCAAACTGAAGGGTTTGACATGCCATGACGTTCTGTCTTGTTTATGTTAAGGCACTGGGGACTTTGCCTTGATAAATTGTGTTTTTTACTTTACATAATTCAATGAAAAGATGATCATATTTTAGACCCTAGCCATAGGATTTCAAAATTTGTTTTTAGCAGAAAAATATACCTGAAATCATGGTGTTCAGTTAACCTGTGATGACAGACTTGAGTGAGGCTTCTTTTACTGCTGTAAATGACTGTTTCATAATTTGGTCACATAAATGCAGATTTCATTCAGTGGGAACTGTCTAGTTTCCTTGCTTATATTTGATAACTCTCCTAGCCTATGATAGTTTTCTTGGGAAATGTAATACTCTGTGTTCCCAATTTTCAGTGAAATCTATTATAGGAAAATAATTTACCTTGAAAGTAGAACCCCTCTTTTGCATCAACAAAGGTACATATATAATCCAGCAAATCAGATCTTATTTAAACATTAGTATGCCATTTACAGGCAGTGTGGTTTCTCAGTCTGAAGAGCACTTTTAATCTGAAGCCAACAAAGAATGACTAAGATGATTAGAAAGGTAACATTATTTGCTCATGGGACAATTAGAGTCCATAAAATCATCTGAATCAGATATAACTCTGGGGAATGATTAGAAATTGGTTGGTGTCCAACCTACGACAGAAAGCTGACTTTATCAGTGGACAGATGACTAGTTCTCAAGTGCTGGATGCCCACTGGGCAGTCACTTCTGGAATCCTTTTAGTACCAGTTAGAAATCTCTATCAACTTCCAAAGAAAAGGCTGTCTTATAATTGAACAAATTATTTTCCTAACTTAGAAGTGGAGAATATGTACCATTTGTTCAGTTGCAAAGTAGCAAGTAAGGAGAATTGATATCCACTAAAAGTTGTAAATACATAAACATATAAATAGGAAGACCTGTCCAACTCTTTTTTTAAAAAAGCTTTTTATTTTGTATTGGTGCATAGCCAATTAACAAAGTTGTGATAGTTTCAGGTAAACAGCGAAGAGATTCAGTCATATATATTCATATGGGATTTTCCAGGCAAGAATGCTGGAGTGGGTTGCATTCCCTCTTCCAAGGGATCCTCGGCCGGCCCAGGGATCAAACCCACATCTCTCTTGTCTCCTGCATTGGCAGGCAGGTTCTTTACCACTAGCACCACCTGGGAAGCCCATAGGTGTTTTCATTGTCCCCCAAACTCCCTTCCCATCCAGGCTGCCACATAACATTAAGCAGAGTTCCATGTGCTATGCAGCAGATCCTTCTTAGTTATCTATTTTAAATACTGCAGCATATACATGTCCATCCCAAACTCACTAAATATTCCTTCCCCCTAATATTCCCCTGGCAACCATAGTTTGTTCTCTAAGTCTGTGAGTCTCTCTGTTTTGTAAATAACTTCATTTGTATGATTTCTTTTTAGATTCCACATATAAGGGATGCCATATGATATTTCTCCTGACTGACTTCACTCAGTATGACAATCTCTGGTTCCATTCGTGCTGCTGCAAATAGCATTATTTCACTCTCTTTTTGGCTGAGTAACATCTCATTGTGTATATGTACGACATCGTCTTTATCCATTCCTCTCTCAATGGACATTGAGGTTGCATCCATGTCCTGGCTGTTGTACACAGTGCTGCAATGAATTTTGCAGTGCGTGTGTCCTTTGGATCATGTTTTTCTCCAGATGCATGCCCAGAAGTGGGATAGCAGGGTCATATGCTAGCTTTATTTTTAGTTTTTGAAGGAACCTCCGTACTGTTCTCCATAGTGGCTGTACCAATCTACATTCCCTCATACAATTTGGAGGGTTCCCTTTTCTCCATACCGTCTCCAGCATAGTTAGTGGATTTTTTAGAGGCTTTCTGGCTGCTGTGAGAGGATATCTCATTGTAGCTTTGATTTGCATTTCTCTAATTAGTGATATTGATCATCTTTTCATGTGCCTCTTGCCAATCGGAATGACTTCTTGGAAAAAATTCTATTTAGGTCTTCTGCCCATTTTTTGATTGGGTTGTTTGTTTTGATGCTGTTAAGCATCATGAGCTGTTTGTAAAATTTGAAGACTAACTCTTTGTCAGTCACATCATTTGCAAATATTTTCTCCCAATCTGTGGGTTGCCTTTTCATTTTGTTTATTATTTCCTTTGATGAGCAGACACTTTTGGGTTTAAGCAGGTCCCATTTGTTTATTTTTGCTTTTATTTCAATTATTCTGGGAAATGGATCAAGAAAGAAATTGCTGTGATTTACGTAGAGAGTGTTCTGCCTATGTTTTCCTCCAGGAGTTTTATAGTGTCTGGTCTCACATTTAGGCCTTTAATTCATTTTTACCTTATTTTTGTGTATGGTGTTAAAGAATGATCTAGTTTCACTTTTTTATGTGTAGCTGTCTATTTTTCCCAGCAGCATTTGTTGAAAAGATTGTCTTTCCAACATTGTATAGTCTTGCCTCCTTTGTCATAGATTAATTGACCATAGGTTTATGGGCTTATTTCTAGGTTTCTATCCTGTTCCATTGATCTGTATTTCTATTTTCGTGCCAGTGCCATACTGTTCAACTCTTAAATGGTCAACCATACTTTAGTCATGTCATTTTGACCCTCCTCTACCAATGACAACCTCTGTCTTTATAGCATCAAATCGGCCCAGAGTGAACCCTAGAGATCAAGCCATCACTGCAACCCAAGAACATATACAAATGATTAAAATTTCTTTACATGGAATGAGTTATTTAAATTGAAACTCATTATTATTTTCTATAAACATCCAGAAACTTATTTTTCTTTTTTTTCAAGAGGGTATTAAATCCTTTATTGATTACACATGATAATGGATGATACACAAGCTTCATTCGCATCTATAACTTTTATCTGGTACTGTAATTCAATTTAGATATGTTGCATAGGATGTGCCAAAAACCATTAATAACCAAAACAAAAAACAAAAAAACAAAAAAACTCCATGGCGTTGCATGGGTGACCCTTTTAATGGTGAACTCCAGGTCACAACACAGTAACTGTCCATTCAACTACACCAAGGTTCTGAAGACAACAGCTTCTCCACCAAGCAGGTTGTAAATAGATTTCAAATGGAATCTGGCATCACCCTGAAGGAATTCTAACTTAACACTGTTGGGGTAGTTTACCAAAATGGCTTCAGAGTAGACTAACTTTACACAGCACATTAAAAAAAAAAAGAAGACATTTATTCAGCATCATGATCAGACTATTACATTTAGCAATCAACAGCATGGGTGCAAAAAAAAAAAATCTACATTAAAACCCTTTGTTGGAATGCTTTACACTTTCCACAGAACAGAAACTAAAATAACCTGTTATACAATTAGTCACAAGTACAGTCCTCGAGTTTTTTGCCCATACACATGAGTATTGTCTAAAACATGTCTTCTTTGTAGCAGCTAGGCCCTGCCACTGCTGTGCTTGGCTGAGTTGACAAATCTGTTAGCGTCCCTGTCACTTTTCTGGCTCTCCTCTCCTGCTAAGCTTTGTTTCCTGGCAGTAATTAAAACCTTCTGCCACTGCCATACTTACTTCTGCTGCTGGAACCACCACAGCCACCTTGGTTTCATGGTTTGGCAAAGTATTGGCGTCCACCACCATAGGGGCCAGAACTTCTGCCTCCAAAGTTTCCTCCTTTCATGGGTCCAAAATTTGAAGATTGATTGTTGTAATTGCCAAAATCATTGTAGCTTCCGCCACCTCCAAAATTGCTTCCATCATTACCACATCCATTATATCCATCCCCACTGCCACCATATCCGCCACCACCATGGCTGCCACCAAAGCCACCTCAACCACTGAAGTTTCCTCCACGACCAAAGTTGTCATTCCCACCGAAACCACTGCCACGACCGCCACCAAAGTTTCCAGAACCACTTTGACCTCTCTGGCTGGATGAAGCACTAGCCATCTCTTGCTTAGACAGGGCTTTTCTCACTTCACAGTTGTGGCCATTCACAGTGTGGTATTTCTGAATGGCAGTCTTGTCCACATAATCATGGTCATCAAAGGTTACAAAAGCAAAGCCTCTCTTTTTTGCCACTGCCTCAGTCAGTCATGACTTCAATTACTTCAATTTTCCCATACTGTTCAAAATAATCTCTCAGGTGATGTTCTTCAGTGTCTTCTTTAATGCCACCAACAAAAATCTATTTCACAGTTAAGTGGGCACCAGGTCTTTGAGAATCTTCTCTTGAGATGGCCCTCTTTGGTTCCACAACTCCTGTCCACCTTGTGTGGCCTTGCATTCACGGCCGCATCCACCTCATCCACCGTGGCGTATGTGACAAACCCGAAGCCTCTGCAGCGCTTGGTGTTTGGATCCCTCATTACCACACAGCCTATGAGCGTTCCCCATTGCTCATAATGGCTCCTCAGACCCTCATCAGTTGTTTCAAAGCTCAATCCTCTGATGAAGAGCTTCCGCAGCTGTTTGGGCTCTTGGGGAGACTCTGATTTAGGCATGACGGCAGTGGAGGTGGGGAAGTCTTCAATGATGCTTTCTCGGCAGTGTCCAGGGGCAGAAAGCTAAACTCCCAGAAACTTTTTAGAATAATTTGTTTCTTAATACTTCCAGTAAGGCTTCAGGATAGATAGTTTTATGATCATGATCAGGAAAAGCACAGTTGCGGAGCCATCCTCAGGTTTCTTCTTAAGTTTTAACTAAGATAAGATAACTTGGGTTGCTTCCATGTCCTGGCCACTGTAAATAGTGTTGCTATTTACAGGTGCATGCATCTTCAGCATTAGTGTTTTTTTTTTTTTTTCCTTCCTGGATATGTACCCTGGAATGGGACTGCTGGATCACATCATAGCTCTATTTTTGGATTTTTTGGGAATTTCTCTGTTGTTTTCCATACTGCCTACACTAATTTACACCCCCACCAACAGTGTACAAGTGTATATGATGAACTATAACTTAGCCATAAAAAGAAGGAAATATTACCATTTATAGCAAAATGGATGAACATAGGGAATACTATGCTTAGTGAAATAAATCAAAGACAAATACTATATTGATATCACTTATATACAACTCTAAAATGTAATACAAATGAATGTGTATATAAAACAGAAACAGATTCATAGATACAGAAAACAAGCTTGTAGTTATCAAAGGAGAGAGGAAAAGGGGGTGGGACAAATGAGGGGTTCGGTATTATCCTATACAAATTACTAAATATATAAAATAGGAAAGCAGCAAAGTTATACTTTACATAGCACAAGGAATGGTGCACATTATCTCGTAATAATCTTTAATGGAATATCTGCAAAATACTGAATCACTATGTTGTACACCTGAAACTATGACAGTATTGTAAGTCAACTATACTTCAGTAAAAATATAAAGTAACATTTCAATTTTATTAAGAAAAGGATAGTTAAAAGGTTCACAGAAAGAAGTAGATTTCAACTTTATTTCTGTCACACAACAGAGCATTACAAATACTCTTGCACCCACATAAATTGTCTGCATCCTCAGCCTGCTTTTCCATTGTTGAGCAATCACTGAATTATTGGGCAGGTCCAGACCTGCTCTTTCAGTATAGACTTGCCCTCAAATTGCTTTTAAATTGCTTTGAAAGATCTGGTAAAATTTTGAAGGTGCCAAGATTTGGATTAAAATGAAGTATAAGTTGGCTTCAAATTTTGTCCAACAGAACCAGTGAACAGGGTAATGAAAAAACAAATGGGGTACAGCAAGAATTCTGAGTACATCAGCCACCCTTGTGAATTGCTAAAAGGCTACACATTTTCACAGTGCAACTGTCTGCTGCAAGAAATGAGAGCACAGTAAAACAAGATATTTCCCTTTCAGATACTTTCAGAAAATAGGCAGATAATCCTGTTGAAATGATTAGTTTATGATGCAAATCAAAACACTCAATAGGATTCTTCCATATTGCAGCGTGTTTGTCCTTCCAAATGTCAAATAATTTCTTCTAGGTAGGTCCCTTTCTTTATCAAAAGATATTCTTCCCTCAGGAGAGGTTCACAGAATGGGTTTAATTGTCTGAGTTGTCTAGTACATGTGCTCTACTGCAGAGGAATATATCTTCAGACAATTGTTTTTAGCTATGTTTTTATTTTCAAAGACTTAATTACCCCATTGATGGTTACGAAAGCCCTTGTTTTTACATTTTTTCCTCCTTTCTGTTGACTCACTATTCATAGTCTGTTCCCTCACCTCTGAGGGTGGTACAGAAAAGGAATATAATGTGGAAGGGGGGCATTTCTATGATTGTTAGTGGCGCTGTTGTGTCTGGATGGAATAATCCATTCTACCATTGGTTACTGTTAAATGCTTAATCTTTTCTAGGCATCATGCTGATGATATGTGTCTGTTCTCTTTAGTCCTTACACAGATCCATGCAAAGTGGGTACTGGTATACCAATTTTTTAAAATAAAAACAACTGAACATTATAAAGTTTACCTAACTTTCCCAATGCCCACTGCTAGTAAATGGCAAGTCCACATTTGGCTAATTCTCAAGTCCTCATTTTCTCCAGCCTGGAACATTGTATCTTTGAGTATAATTAAATGGAATTTACTCATTGGGATTAAATTGGAATATGATATTGGGGAAGCATGGCAAAGCCTTTGGAATCCATTGACTGGGTTTAAATCTCAGAACTTTATATCTGATGTCACTGAGCCTCTGTTTCTTAGTGGAGATGAAATACCTGACTTTATAGGGCTGTTGAAATAACTAGAGGAGGTAAAAATTGATAGTACTCAACACAGATATGGTGTTCAGTAATTTTGGGTGGAGTTTCTTTCCTCCCCATAAATTGTTTAACTATTTTTATTATCAGGTATTTTTCTAAGTGTAAAGAGCACACAGATGAATAAGAAGCCTTTCATGTTTTGTGCAAATGGAAGAAACTGAGTCTTTTAAAAAGCTTTAAATTTTTATTGGAGTGTGGTTGCTTTATAATGTTGTGCTAATTTCTGTTGATACTATGTATCTATGACTAAAATAGAAAATAGTGAGAAAGTCAGTCTTTTGGAGGATTGAGATACAAATATTTATAAGGTAACCTGAAAAGCACATGGGTTTTATGTGAACCTAGGTGTAGACAGGGAAGGTTTCCTAGATTAGATAATGTTTGAACTGAACCTTAAGGAATTAACATTCCTAGGAGCTAACCAGGCTTGGAAAGATAAGAAAGGTATACTTGCAGAAAGGAACGTGAGAGTTAAGGCATGGGGATGCAAAACAGCTTTTACTGCTTTTGAATCCTAGAGTAAGAGATGGAGATAATGTTGGAGAGAGAGGCAGGGGTCATATGCTTTGAAGATCTTGTGCATCCTGGTAAGCGTGTGCATGAATATTTTTGTTGGAAATGGGGAGGTATAGAAGTGTTATACTTGAAGTTTATGGGTCTCTCTGGCAGACTAATGTGCAGGGTGGATTTGAGAGGAATGAAATGAGTAAGAGAGTTAGAATCTACTGCAGTGGTGTAGGCCAGTAGTAGAGAGGGTCCAGTTGGACCAGGGCCAACTGGAACAGGGGATAGAGAGGAGATGATGGATCTGAGAAACGCTTAGAAAGCAAATTTAATGGTTTGGGGAGATAGGAGAGAAAGGAGTTGAGAATGCCTGGTTCCTAATTTAGATCAGCTGGAAGGATGGTCGGACTATAAACTGAGAGTTTGTGTGTAGTGGAGATGAGTTACACAGATGTCCCTCAGGAGTACCTGTTACGGGATATGTAGTGACCGATAACTCCAACCATAGCATCTTTGGCTCTGCCATGGCAAAGGATTCCCGAGCTATCAGCCATTGCCTACTCACTGTAGTAGCTTCAGAGTTGGACCATTCCTGTCTAGTATAACATTTCCACAGGTAATTTCTGCTCAAGGACGATCCATTGGTTTGGCCAGTACTTTCAGAACTGCTCTGTGGTATGAGGTTCTTCCTACTCAATTCTTCCTCCACTCTTTCACAGTAGCAGACCTGCACCATAATCTGAGGGTCTTCCCACCAACTCTAGCACTCTCAATCCATCACAGGTATGTCTTCTGATAAAGCTCTTTCATCTCGAATCCCAATGTGGCATCTGCTTCTTGGAGGATCCAAATTGACATTAGGAGAATTTAGACATTGGTGGGGATGAAAGGGATGAAATGAGATCAGTAACAGAAATATTAAGTCTGATATGACAGAGAAATCTGACTGGAATTCTTAGACATTTGGATAAGCAAGGTAGATAATCGGACACAGAACCTGTAGAACTGGGGGTCTTCAGCAAGCCATAGTGGGTAGTCAAAATTGTGAGAGTAGAAGGAATCACTTGGGCAATAGAAATAGTGTGAAAGCAGAAATATTTATATTCCTGCAAATTAGGGTGCATTAGAGCACTCACACGGAGAAGGCAATGGCACCCCACTCCAGTGTTCTTGCCTGGAGAATCCCAGGGATGGGGGAGCCTGGTGGGCTGCCGTCTATGGGGTCGCACAGAGTCGGACACGACTGAAGTGACTTAGCTTAGCTTAGCTTAGAGCACTCACAGTTCACCCTCATGACATTCATTCCCTGTTCTCCATTTCCTTCATCCTCTCTGAGCTCCCCCCTCTTTCCTATTGGAACTGCTGCCTGTGCAAACCATCCCCTGAGAGCACTTAGCACATCTAAGGCTCTTCACAGCCAGGATTAGCATGCATTCTAGTGTTAGCTGTGTCTCATCTCTCCATCTTTTTCAGAAAAGTGATAATTCTTAGTTCTGCTCTTAAGATCACTTCTCTGAGCCTCAAGTTCTAAGCCATTTGGGATCTGATGCTGTTACCCTTGCAGACAGGTAAAGGCCCCATACGTTGCCTTAGGGGGAAGCAGGTTTCTACTGTGAATGCTAGATTTTATTCCCCACTTCTTGGTTTTACTCTGTAGAGTTTCAACATTTTTAGTTTTGTTTTCACCCCATATGGGCAGAATTTCCATCAGTGCACTTCTGGTGATGACTGTAGGTTGATAACTAGTCATTTCTGGCAGGACACTTTCCTCTATCTTTAGAGCTTCAGCTTCTCTGCAATCTCATACATGGGGAGTCTCTTACAGTTCTGTCTGCAGGAGGCATGGCTCGCTGGCTCTCACTGCTGTCAGAAGGCCCTGGCATTCCAAGGAGTCTCATCTTGTCCAAGCAGCTCTAAATGTGCAGTGAATCTTGTAGCATTGCTTTGTTGGCATTCAGCACATGTCTGAATCCCCTTACCTTTGCTTCTCACCTCCTGTTCGTGGCATATTTCACCACAAAACTAAAATGTGGATAGGAATGCCCAGTGGGGGGATGGCATGGAAACATGCAGTGTCATACTGTATGAACTTGGGCGACCAGCTTTCAGAATTTCACCTTGAACGAAGATGATTCTGGAAGAGAATAAACTAGATGTCACATTTCCACAATACACTAATTGTGATTATTGCTTTTTAAGTGAGTGAGGTTTGGGTATTGCAGAAGAATGATTTAGTCCCTAGTAAGATATTACACACATCTGCTCAAGGACAGGAGGCATATGTACACCAGTTCACACGTGTCTTTCCACTTCGTCCAGGTGAACTGATCTAGTTGATAATACATTGAGTTGTACACATCTGGCCCCAATTTCAGTTTGGTTAATATGTCTGTTTTCCTTGTAATCAGTAGAATCTGTACTACACAAATCTTCTGTCAAAGTCGCCATATGAAATTGCCCCCAAATGCATTGCCTCTAAACTTGCAAAATTTTATGAACTTCCTCATATCAGTATAATCAGTTTTGTGAAGCATTGATGGGCCCTTAATTTCTCACTACATGCTCTTCTGACAATATTTGAAAAATAAGGTGAGCACTCATATCACAATGTCATATTGAGAAAGCTAATTAATAGAGAAAACTATATCATATCAATGTCAAGTATTAACTGGGTAATAGGAAGCCAAGGAAAGATTTGAGGAAAGGTGAGAAGATTAGTGTAGGGAGAGTAGGATGAATCTTAGGAAGTAAAGGTCATGGAATATTAATGAGTAGTGAGGATGATATGAGATTGTTTGGAGAGACTGAAGCTTTAAGCGATGTGATATAAAAGCAATTTGCAAGCAAGTTTCAGGTCAATAACAGACATTTGGCAGTTAGTAATGATGTGAATTTGGCAGTCTCAGATACAACACAGTTTCACCAACAATAATATGTTTTGCAAATACTGGTGAAAGTGTAGGGCTATAGATTTTTAATGCATCTATGTTCTAAGACCATCTACGTAATGGTTGTAATAGTATGTTTTTTCCTGGGATTGACTAATAATTTATAAACCTCTCTATGCTAAAGTCTATTATCATAATTTGGGTATATTTTTATTTGTGCTGATGCTTATCTTTAAGCTTAATTGTTTATTAACTGATGGTTATTGCTCCTAGGTCTCTGTTGGTACATTAGAATACTCTTTAAACATGAAAAATTGCTCTAGTATTTACTTTCCAATGGACTGCTTCCCTCCCCTTTCATGCTTCCTCTGAAAATAGGTTTTTTAATGCCCCACTTATGGGATGGTATTAATCAATGGAGATAGTTAAACAGAACTTCAGGTTAGAAAAAGAAGTTTAAGCATATGTATAATCTAATAATTTGCTCACTGTCGAATGGCCATTATTCAGATAATCAACTTTACATTATATACTCTAGGTATATAATTGTTTTAAAATTATCCAAATGTTCACCTACTTTCATATTTTCTCAATGTGAATGAGGCTCTATGACTCATAATTAAATCACCTTCTTTTAACCTGGATTAGTTTAATCGTTTCTTTGTCCCAAATCTCCTTTCGGTGAATTAAACTAATGGAAAATAACTGAGACAACTGGAAAGAATGTGAATTTAGGCGTGAGAGGTAAAAGGATTAAACACATCTGTTCCAGTGGTCCTCTTAAACATTTTCTGTAATTATAACTGTAGCTTTGGCATAAGCAACTGTTGAAGCCTTGTGAAGCCACAGAGAATATGGAGAGTAGGCCAACATTTGAGTTCTATGAAATTTAGTTGTGATCTTGGGTTAAACCTTTGAATATCTGTTTCCACATAAACACAATGAATCTTAGTTAGGGTTATTTAGGTAGCTCTATTGAAATTCTGGAAATCACTGGTGTTAGGGATGGAGGCTCTTTTGCAGATATGCAGATATACCAGTTTAAGAAATGTGTGCGGGAGGATCTTTCCTCCTCCATCCTTATCTCTTTCCCCTGGGTAAATAAGAGCATCTTTGTTTGATATTAACTCTTGTATATGCCCACTTCTGGAGTCATAGATTGACAACATGTCCTTTGGATATAGATAACAGAGCTTTACTTTCTGAGAGCTAACATGGTGGTTTAGCTTACTTGACACTTGCTTGGCTGAAGTAATCTTGTTGATAAGACTTTAATCTTGTACTTCATGCCTGCAAGTTAGGTATTTTTCATATAACAAACAGCATATGTTAAGTTCTAGAGCCAGGCGTCATTTGTCTTCTGGATGGACAACTGGAATACAGAATAAACATAGATACTACCGCTTTATCTCACTACAAACTCACTGAAAATGATCTAGAAAAGGAACTCTTATCAACTCTCCTTAAAATTACGTGAAACATTGTGGTAAATATTTATATGTAATGTGTTGTTGTGTGTTTTGAAAGACAGGGTTTGTAGCTTTCCTCTGATATTTAAATAGGGCTTGTGGTGAATGTTTAGAATTACTGATGTAGAGTACAAGAAATACTAAGAGCAAGAAAGAAAACAATGAAAAAATATACTGAAATTTGTTTTTTTCTTTAATCAGTAGTATTAAAAATCTTATATAAAGCCCAGTGTTTAATCCAAATTTTATTTTAGTCTAAGTTTCTTTTTCCTTTTATTTAATTGTGTAACCCTTCATGGCATGTTATAATTTCATTACATAAAGTTCCAAAACAAATAATGATATTCAAGATAGCTGTGCAGAGGATATTAATTTCATACATTCAAGTTGAATAAATAGTATTATTTTATTGAAATTTCTGGGGGGAATAAGAAACATCAATTTTCTTTAGACTGATCCTAAACTCTAAAATTCTATAAATATGTTACCTATTGGCTTAGTTTTAAACATACAAAACTACGCAGACTTTTTTGGTAGATATTTTGGAAATATTGTCTTACTATATATTATAGTTAAAATTATGGTATTTGAAATCACTTAATTTCAGATTTCAGCCTTAGTCCTTACTGATGATGTAACCCTTAGGCAAATAGTGTAAATTATCATTCCAGTCAGTGAAGCGATGCACACGAAGCCTTTGTTCAGTGCCTGGTAAATGAAAATGCTTCATAAGTAGTAAAGTAGTTGTACTAAATGTGTATAGTAAAATATTAGTGGCTGGAGAGAATGAGCCACCTAGGAACGCAAACAGGGTTTTAACTTAGCAAATTAGCAGGTACTGCCCCAAGAATCACTCCCTGTTTACAGATGATTATATCAAAACATTTGCACATTTGATATCTTTGTAAGCTTGACCAATGAACATAGGATGGCAGAACATTGAAATAACATATGGTGATATTTGAAATATTAATTTAAATTAAAGATAGATCTTTAGCCATAAAGAGATAGCCATATAGCCATAAAGAGATCCTAGGTGTATTTCATAGACCCAATGAGTAAGATATAAAATAGCACAGTATTCTGTGAAACTCACTAATGTACAAAACCCTGAGGATAATATGACTGATCCATATAGGCACAAATTTTGTGAGACAATTCAAAGCTGTTAGTACTGTGTAACTACTGTTGTATTGATTGTATTCTGTCTAAAGTGAATTTATTCTGTCTCTGTACTATTTTATATGAGAAATTTTCACCTATAAAATCTCTATACATGTACACCAGGGTGTTATATTTACATGCTTTATTTTTGTTTCATTGTATATGTTGAAAAAGTGGCCTTATTTTATTTTTTCTGAAACAGAACTTTTATTAGGAAAAATTTCAAAGTATACAAAAATAAAACACTATAGTGAACCCCCATGTACCCACTGCCCAGCTTTAACAGTGATCGTGGCCAGTCTATACCCCTAATCATTTTCTCCCTTTCCTCCAAATGGGAAACAATCCATTATATCATCCATAAAAAATTTTGTAGTATCTCTATTTTTTTTTTCCATTTATTTTTATTATAGTTGGAGGCTAATTACTTTACAACATTGTGGTGGGTTTTGCCATACATTGACGTGAATCAGCCATGGATTTACATGTGTTCCCCATCCCGACCCGCTCCCACCTCCCTCTCCATCCCATCCCTCTGGGTCTTCCCAGTGCACCAGCCCTGAGCACCTGTCTCATGCATCCCACCTGGGCTGGTGATCTGTTTTACCCTTGATAATATACATGTTTCGATGCTCTTCTCTCGAAACATCCCACCCTCGTCTTCTCCCACAGAGTCTAAAAGTCTGTTCTGTACATCTGTGTCTCTTTTTCTGTTTTGCATATAGGGTTATCCTTACCATCTTTCTAAATTCCACATATATGTGTTAGTACACTGTATTGGTCTTTATCTTTCTGGCTTACTTCACTCTGTATAATGTAGTATCTCTAAACCAGAAGAGATATAAGGAATATTTTAAAAATACAACCCCAGTACCATCATCACCCTTAAAAATAAATGACAGTAATTCTTTAATGCCATCAAATATCCTGTTCATATTTTGAGATTATCTCACACATTTTAAAAATAATTGATCTGTTCAAACTGACCTCCAAATAGGGACTATACATTGTTATTAACATGTCTTTGAGTTTCTTTTAATATGCATTTTTTCTCTTTTTTTCTTATTTTTAAAATTTATTTTTTGCATTCATTTTATTTACATTAAAAGTTTTTTTTCAATGTTGTGTTGGTTTTTACCACCTAATAATGTGGATCAACAATAATTATACATACATCTCCCCCCTCCCTCCTTAGCATCCTTCCCCCGTCCCCATCCCATCCCTCCAGGTCATCACAGAGCGCCAGACTGGGATCCCTGTGCTACAGCTTTATTTTAAATGTAACTATAATTTGATAATACCTCAAAATATAGTCTTTTTCTTTCTCATCTTTTCCCCATTTCTATGTTGAAGTGTAGAGAGACCCCTATTACATGTTTCTTTCTGTGGAGCTCCAATTTGGTGAAATTTTTGAAGAACTTTTACACTTATAACATGATTCATTCTACTTTGTTGAACTCTGAAATGCTTGTTCACAAAGCACAGTTGAAGCCCACGACTGCATTCAGTGTTATTAGGGACCTGAAACAGTGAGTAACTTCTCTGCCTTCTGTTTAACAAAATCTTCCATACATGACTACTGGAAAAACCATAGTTTTCACTAGACAGACCTTTGTTGGCAAAATAATGTCTCTGCTTTTTAAGGTTGGTTATAGCTTTTCTTCCAAAGAGAAAGCGTCTTTTAATTTCATGGCTGCAGCCACCATCTGCAGTGATTTTGGAGCACCCCAAAATAGTCTGTCACTGTTTGCATTGTTTCCCCATCTATTTGCCATGAAGTGATGGGACTGGATGCCATGATCTTAGTTTTCTGAATGTTGAGCTTTAAGCCAACTTTTTCACTCTCCTCTTTCACTTTCATCAAGAGGCTCTTTAGTTCTTCTTCATTTTCTGCCATAAGGGTGGTGTCATCTGCATATCTGAGATTATTGATATTTCTCCTGGCCATCTTGTTTCAAGCTTGTACTTCATCCATTCCAGCATTTCTCATGATGTACTCTGCATATAAATTAAATAAGCAGGGTGACAGTATACAGCCTTGATGCACTCCTTTCCTGATTTGGAACCAGTCTGTTGTTCCTTGTCCAGTTCTAACTCTTGTTTCTTGACCTGTATGTAGATTTCTCAGCAGGCAGGTAAGGTGGTCTGGTACTCCTCTTTAAGAACTTTCCACAGTTTGTTGTGGTTGTGCTTTGGCATAGTCAATAAAGCAGAAGTAGATGTTTTTTCTGGAACTCTCTTGCCTTTTCGATGATCCACTAGATGTTGGCAATTTGATGTCTGGTTCCTCTGCCTTTTCTAAATCCAGCTTGAACATCTGGAAGTTCATAGTTCACATACTGTTGAAACCTGGCTTGGAGAATTTTGAGCATTATTTTGCTAGCATGTGAGATGAGTGCAATTGTGTGGTAGTTTGAGCATTCTTTGTCATTGCCTTTCTTTGGGATTGGAATGGAAACTGACCTTTTCCAGTCCTGTGGCCACTGCTGAGTTTTCCAAATTTGCTGGCATATTGAGGGTAGCACTTTCACAGCATCATCTTTTCGGATTTGAAATAGCTCAACTGGAATTCCATCACTTCCACTAGCTTTGTTTGAAGTGATGCTTCTTAAGGTCCACTTGACTTCACATATCACATATCATTATGCATACTTTGTTGTTACTTTGAAAAGAGCTGTTTTCTATTTTTGGTAAAATGGTTCAAGAGAAAGCTGGCATGTTAATTATTTGTATTCAGATTTAGAGCAGTAGGTAAGGAGACTAATAATAGCTGCACTATTTAACTGGAAACCCCAAATCCAGTTTTGTTGCTCTGAGAGCAGGCTACTTACTGTGCCATCAATTATTTTGGAAAATAGTTCCTTTATGAGGGAGTGTAGTACAGCATTTAAACTTGAAAACTACAGGGCACATTTTTAATGGGGCAAGGGAGATGAAAAATTTTGAGTAGTTCTCCATCAAAATATGGCATGTGGAGAGGACCTATAAGAAAACAGCAGAAATCTTGGTCTACTCAGCTACACAGTGAGGTACTGCCAGTCTAAGGACAGAAGACCTGGATTCTAGTCTAATCCCTTATTAGACGTGTAATGATACTCAAAGGAGAGAGATCTTGCCTTATAGAGCCCTGCTATACAAGTGTGGTCCAACAGTGTAGACATCACCAAATTCTCTATTAGAAATAGAGAGTCTTAGGCCCCATCCAACCTACTGAATCAGACTCTGCATTCTAACCGAATCCCATGGTGATTCTATTGAACATTAAAGTTTGAGAAACATTGTAGTAGAAAGGATATGATTTTCAGGATTTTGGTCTGCCTTAAAGGATAAGAAATGACCTTAAGAATCTTTGGCATAAATCTCATGTCCTTTTAAGAAGGCTCTGTCTCACTGGCAGATTTCATTTTTATGAAAAAAAATTTTTATGAAAAAAGTTCTCTTTTCCTTTCCTAGTTAATAATGACACTAGTGATGATTATGGTAATAACAGTAGCTAAAATTTAGTGAGTGCATTCTATGTGTCAGCCACTGTTCTAATTGCTTTATGATATCTCATTTAATCTTCACGTTAACCAAAGAAGCTGGTATTTTTACTCATCTTTCTTTTACAGATGAGGGAAATGAATTATAAAATAGGTAACTTGCCACAGTCATACAGCTAGCAGACTCTAAACCCAAATCTGAGTCCACAACCAAGTGGCATTTTTAGCAGCCTGAACCTTCTCTAAGCCAATGAGGAGTATTCTACACTTCCTGCGATAGCTGCTTAACTGATCCTTGCATTAAGATAGCTTCTGTGTGACATCTGTCCCTGATATAAACTGGGAGCAGCATTTAGAGATGTTTCTGAACAATAGAAGATTGCTTACAGTCCAACTCTTCAGAAAATGTCTCACTGATAAATAACTGGCGTATTTATCTGGCATAGATGTCGACACACATCTGTATTGTAGCACACTTCCAAAAAAGGAAAAAAAAAAGACTTTCACAGTTAAACCCAGATACTGACACTTTGTTTGGCATTGGAAAGTATTCCTTTAAAAAATTTCTTTGATATAATTTGGACCATTTGAATTATGGCAGCACTGTCCTGGAGAGCTGATGGAGCCTCCTAGGGGAAGTGTGGGGAACAGAAGAATCCTTTTTTTTTTTGCTTCAGTTATTTTTTTATTGAACTATAGTTTATGTGTGAGGCTTCCTTGGTGGCTCAGTGGTAAAGAATCCGCCTACCAATGCAGGAGATGTAGACTTGACCCCTGGGTTGGAAAAATCCCCTGGAGAAGGAAATGGTAACCCACTTCAGTATTCTTGCCTGAGAAACCCCATAGACAGAGGAGCCTGATGGTCTACAGTCCATGAGGTTGCAAAAGAGTCAGACATGATTTAGCAACTAAACAACAACAGTTCATGTACGATATTATAAGTTACAGGTATACGACATAGTGATTCACAATTTTTAAAGGTTGTATTCCATTTATAGTTACTATAAAATATTGACTATATTACCTGTGTTGTAGAGGTCTTTTATTTTAAAAATTAGAAAGCATGATGAATATTTTTGTTTAAAAAGCTGGTTTTGTTTTAGATGGTTTATTAGGAGGTATATCCTTAGGAGTGGAACTATAGGATCAGATGATAAGAATCATTTTGAATGCAACATAGCAGGTCTTACCTGTTAATCTGAGAGCCCGAGTCTATTGAACCTTTGAAGGCAAGGCATCCTAGGGGACACCACCTGTGATGCCTCCCAAGGAGGCTGAGCTGAAAAATATTTCCCGAGTGGCTTTCTGTATATGCTTTGATCTGAAGCTTTAATCATGGGGGAATGAGTGTTTTCCAAACCATTTACTACGATTCAGTGAGAGATGTTTCTAATGTTCTTTGAATAGTGGAATTTTTTTCCCACACAAAAGACAAGATGAGTTTGTTGGCAGCTATTCTTCTTGTCTCATGGGTTTTCCCTATTCAGTGTTTCATTACGTGTGCTTTATTTGTAAGGTCCTGACTCAGTTAAAATATTCAAGCTACTTTAGCCTTGTACGTTAAAAACTATCATCAATAAATTCAAACGGGGTTAACCTTGGAGTGACATCTTCATTTCTGTGATAATGTACAGTTTGTGAGTCTTTTCATATCATTGGTCACACCATGATCGGGCTCTCATATGTAAAGACCTTGGAACTTTAAATAAGTTACTTATTCATCTTCAGCTGGTTCGATTCGTTTCTTTATAATGGTTTATTTCAAGTTCTTTCATTTGGCTCAAGCTGTTGATTGATGTTTCATGTGACCATTTTTCCTTTTCAGAAAGCAGGAAGATAGCTGGGACATAACTTCTTAGTAGCCTTTTAATATAAAAGACTATTTTGTGTATGGCTGTTTCTGTAATCACTTGTGCATGACTGAACTTAAATGGCTTGCTGACATTGCTGACGGATTACGGAACAAGCAATGAACTGACTTTTTTTTTTTTTCCTGGAGGGATGGGATGACTTTAAATGGTGGCAGATTATGCATTTTTGTCCTTTGTTTCACTCTTCCTTCGGTGCTGTTTGGTGATTAATTTCATAGGATATAATTGGAAATCCCCTAGATGAACTGTATACAGTGGATGGTAGCTTCTGGTAAAAATGACCTTCTTGTCCAGTGATGATGGACATGGGATGGGAGCTGACGGTCTATTTGTGTTGTATGTATTTCTAAGAGGAAGGCTGAAGAACTCAGTTAAGGAGGAAGTTCTTTAACTATGTTCTTTGCAGGTCCATTGAATTATGTAGACACCCCTCAGACTGTATTGATGCCCACCAGTTAAGAGTGACAAGCTCTGTACCCTTTTGATTCACCAACTCATATTATTTACAGTTTTCGGTGTTTGTTGATGGTTTGTTGGTGTTGTTGAAGTCAAAGCTATTGTTAGGTTTGTCTAACACAGGATTGATGATAATTTGAGTCCAATATCTTAAAAATATGCGCTATTGATCACAAGGGGGCAACAGAAAGCAATATAAAATCTTTTATCTTGTTGCCAGAAAAGACAAAATTCCATATATATAGTAAATATATAACATTTGATTTGATTTTTCTTTTAAGGAGCCAGTCTTTGAATTCAAAATTTAATACTCTTAATGCTTCCTAAACTGTTTTAGCAAGGAAAACATTGAGTAATGAAGGGAAATAGAGATTATCAATATAACAAAACAAATAATGAATAAAATTTAGCTGTCTTTTTTTCTATTTTTGGTAGAAGCAGTGTTTTTTATGGGCTCCAGATTCTGGCTACTTGCTGTGAAAGCTGAGACAAGTTACGAGAGCTTTCAAAGCCCTTGCAAAATAGAGATAATAATGTACCTACCTCAAAAACTTATGGGACTAAGAGGTTTGAATGAAATGATCCATGTAAATTGCTGTATGTAGTATGCAGTACATTTTCTAGAAATGTTGGCTACTATTATATGTTCCTGAGACCATACCAAGTACTGTATGAATGAGCTTATTTTCTCTTCTTGTATGAAGAAACATTTTGAAAAATTAAGTGAAATTTACAAGGTCACAGCAAATGGGCTCAGGCTGTCTCATATCAAAATAATATACCTTATCTATAATTTTATATTTAATGCCTTACCTAGACCAGCTTGAACTCACTGGCCTGGGTTGTTGTGAATGATAAAATTGCTTTTGGTTTCTTCTTTGTAGGCCAAGGCTGAGTCTCTATAGTCACTAGTGCATCTTGCTATACATGGATTAATGCTTTGGGGCAAGCAGAAATGTCAATACACAGAATTAAGGAGGGAGAAAGCTACCTGGCTAACTAAGGTAAACTCTGGTGGTTTATCAGAATTGTTTAGCTGACTGGGTCTGGAATTCTGAGGATGGCATGATTAAAATCAATACTGCTTGAAATTCTGTTGATAATAGCTTCAGTTATATGCTGTGTTAGACAAATTGAATGGATTTGGCCCCTTAGTGACTGACAGAGTGGTGTACTAATGGGACAACTCATCAAAAGCCAGAATGGTGTCGAAATGAGTAGAGAGTAGAAATTGTCAGAAATTTTCCATGTGTCTCTTGTATTTCAGCATGTACTAAGAGCGAAACATCGACCTTCTTTGTCCCAGATCATTTTTCAAGGATGTAACAGGGCATGCTTACTGCCTACTATAAAAGACTGAGGTTCCCTAAGGCTCCAGAATCAATCTTGACACCAGTTATTTTCTTCTTTTTTTAAGGGGTAAACTGAAAGAGATTTGTTTGGGCATAGCCAAAAAGTTGTTTTTTAACTTTCTTAATATAATAATAATATACAAAATGATGGGTAAGATGTCAAATATTACATTGTATAAGACCTCCAAGTAAAATATTTTTAGATTTTTAATTAAAATCTTGTCCTTGCTTCCAAGAATACAGCTTTTGATATTACGTTTTATGCTTGAAATAGCAACATACAATTCCTGATCAAGGTTTTAAATGGTCTCATTGAATTCTTGATAGTCACCCTTCACTAGAGATTTTGCTGCTACAGGTGGATAGAGGCAAATAAAGGGCAACATTCACTGCTTTTTTCTTTGATGAATCATCTTTTCTTGCCATTGAACAGAATTTAGATAATCTAATCTCTAAATTGTTCTTTTTTTCCCTTCTAACAGCTATCACTTTCCTTTTCAATGACAAATGTAATGTTAATATTTTTTTATGATTATTTGAATAGATTTCAGATCCACCTGAGCTTTTCATATTACATATTTCAAAAATAATAAAGCATTTCCTTAGGAATATGCAATTATTGCTCTACTGGTCTTAAAATTTTTTCTTAGGATTTAAACAATGAAGTTACCAGTGAGTCATTTTAGCCTCATTTTCAAGGTTAAATTTTTACTTTTAAATAGATAAACTTTGTCAGTACACTGTATATTTCACAGGGTCCTTGCAATTTTCAATTAACCTCATCTAGGATCTCGGCAAGATCCAGCGTGTTTTGAAGCCAATGATTTATCCTTCGAAGAGTTTTTCAAAGTGAATGTAATTCACAATTTTTTTTTTTCAATTCATCTCTTAGCTCATAAATTCTTAGAAAAACTCCCCTTGAATAGTTAGCCTGCTTGAGTGTGAAATGGCAGAGACAGGTCTTCTGAACCTAAAGCTAAGAAGATAAGGAGTTATGGAGGCTTGGATGTTATTGGGGTCACTTTTTAAATAACAATCTTTAATGTAGAATTTAGACCAACAGATAAAATTTTTATAGCAAAGAATTTCTGTGAATAAATATTGCTTGAATCTCAGAATTTTCAGAATTAACTTGATAGCACAGTCTTTGCACTTTCTTTTGGACACTAGTTGTTAAAATGAGGTAGAACTCAGGCTGATTGGTGAGGAAGTCATCCTACTCAAATGAGAGTCAGCAAAACTATGGGCACTATTTAAGTACCTGTATTTGAACCTACTGCCCCATTTCCCACCCTAAATAAGTAATGCTTTGGAGGATTATTTACTTTCCCTAGACCATACAATTTGATTAATGTTGCTACTAATTCCCATAGACTTCCCTCATATTTTGTTATACACCACTATCCTTCCTCTTCTAAAAACCCATGTGTGTGCCAGCACTCCATCCTTTTTGTCAAAAATATCAAGAATATAAAAGGTAAAAAGGTTTTTACCCTACCTGAAAGCTAACAACATGGCACAGTTTCATGGCTGCTGGTAGAAGACACAAAATCACTTTGTCAGAGGATGGCTTGTTACCCACGGTAGTAACAATAGCCAGAATATCAGTATTTCTCTTAATCGCCAGAGTGAAGAGAGCCAGATGATATCTAACTTGCTGTAGGCTGCATTTTAGGAAAGAAACTCTGAGCTTAATCTTTTATAATGGAAAATCAACATGCTAGCTTTCTGCTCCAGAGGAAGACACCATCTCTGTCTTCCAAGGCTGTCGTTGATGTAAAAGTACCCAGAGATAGTCTAGAACAAAGAATAGTTCATAGCTCATATTGTGTGCAGAAATGTGAGAGCCCTATGGAGAAATGTCTCCCAATAAAATCATCCATACAGAGTTTAATGACCTGTTGACATCACTGACTTTCGCCCCTTTTTTGTTTCACCTCCCTCTCCTCAAAGCTCTGCACTTGACTTTAGTCTCATCTAGAAGTTCCTTTTCTGTAAAATCTCTTAACTCTTTAACATCAAACTCAGACCAAAATCTCCCCACCTCTTTCTTTCTCACCAAGATTAAACATTCTGAAACTCTATCAGGCTTTCTTTGTGTTCAACCACCCCTTATTTTCCTAGTCTTTCCTTCTTGGTCTCAGTACCTTCCCTTCTCAGCCTAAGCTGCACCTACTCTCTCTCTCCAGAATCCTCAATGCCTTTGCTTCTCTTTCTTCTGTGAATACTAGTTTGCCACTTGACAGCTCTGAGTTATCTGCCACCTCCTTTCTCTGTTTCTGATCCCAAGCTTTCAAACAAATCTGGAAAAAAATTGACCTTGTCGACAAAAGCATCAAGAATGATGATTTCTAATTTCAGCAGCTTCATTCCATCTTCCTAGTTTGACTTCTTACTTGTAAAATATTTTTGAGAGACAGCCAGCATCACAACAATGAAAACTGGAATAGGTCTCAGATAATGGGCACAATAAAATGTTTATTATAATGCTGGCAATATATATAAGGCACTTTTCTATCTTACATCCCTCTGGGTAATGGGCCAAAAGTATTTTAAGTTTACTAAAAGTGAAAATAATTAATCCTTTCTTGAAGGTAGATTAAAATAGCCCCAAATAACATGCTTGATCTATATTGTGGTTATCTTTACTGAATTTCAGCTGAAGTTCAGGGAAAAAATGTTGCAAGGTGACTTGCAAATTTTACTGTTTATCATGTTGTTATTTTCCGTTAGACAGTTAAATACATTCTGAGTGTCAGGAGCTTTGCCATTAAGACGGTGATGAAAATATGACAGCGAATACTCTGATGGTTTTAGTTTATGATGCATTTTAAGCTGTGCCTCTCTACAGTGAAATCCTTCAGCATTTTTTAGTGGGGGTGAACCATCATGTAGTTTACAAAACTAAATTTCTGTTTCAAAGAGGAGTCATGCTTTATATAAACTGGTGAAAGTAGAGAGTATGGGGCGTTTTAGGAGGAAGACCTGAAATTGTACTATGGATACACATTTTGACATTTTATTTCATCTCTTCCTGAGGACAGTGCTTACTCAACATCAATTTTGTACAACATCAAATTTCTTAGTGAAAATCAAATAGGTAGATACTATCTAGTAGGCTTCCAATATTTATGTTTGGGATAATTATTGAGTTAAAAATTGAAAGGTAATAAAATAGACATTGTGTCAAACTGGGGCAAAAAAAAAAAAAAAAAAAAAAATGGAAGTCACTAGCTAGAATGAACATGAGAAAACCTATATGCTTAACAGACAAGAGTGGGCCTAAAAGTGAGTTGTGTTAGGGCACTTTTATTTGCTAGTAAGTTTTCTTGAAGTTTCTAAAGGCTTTTTTTCTTTTTCTTTTTCCTTTAGAAGCAATGTTAGAAGCAGTAGCTTCCTAGTCTTGGAAACAAAAGTCTGCTTAACTTGCTGTGAATCTGAACCATAAAAAAATACAATACTATCAATTCAATGAGAGACCTTAAAATAATTGTGAGTGCTGCTCCCCATGACTAGGGAAGCTTTAAGACTTGATTGCTATTCCTGACTCCTCCATTAGTTTAGGTGAGCTGCTTAATCTCTGTGGGTATTCTTAAAATAAAGAAGGTGGGTTTGATAATCTTTAAATTCACTTCCAGTTCTAAAATTCTTTTGTATTCCTATCCCTATTCCTATTTCCTTCCCTTTTTAGAAACACGAAGACCTTACAGAATTCTTCAGAAGCAATTCTTTTTGTCTTCCTGCTGGCATTAGAAAAAAAAATTAGAAAGTCTGTCTTTTATCAGAATAGATTATAGGTTCTCATTTTGTGAGCTATTATGTATTTGGGTGGTATTCACCTTCTTTATGCTTCTGAAATAATGGCAAAGCCATGTTTGTGTGCACAGTTTCCTTTGATAAAGATAAAAGTAGATTGCTGGAAGCCATGATCATCTCAGTGACAGTCTCTTGAGTTTTTCTGCAGTAACTTATTTCAGAAAAGCTCAATGATTTAATGTACATTAACTCACTGCTCACACAGGCCTGTCTGAGAAGTGGGAATGGCTGGTATTTTACCATTATGTGTCCTTACAGAAAGGCAAAGAGGAAGAACCAAAGTGAAATGGAGTGAATTTAATCTGACTAAAAGGCATCTTGGGTTTTCACTCCCTGCTTTGTGGGAAGAGAACACCCAGAGCCTATCCCCACACAGCACTTAGCACTTCGCGTTGCTTTTACTTATTCATGGGTCTTTCTCACCCCCTAGGCTGTGAGTTTTTGAAGGACACTGCCTAGCACATGATGAATCCTGCAGTGTTTTCCGAAATAACTTGGACCTTACCCTATGTAGCCCAGATTCTTTACTGCAGACCCAGTTTTGCCAGATCTTTGATGTATTTACCAGGGATGGATCCCTGAGGCCCCCATCAAATCCCTAAATTTCAAGACCTAAGAATATCTGCACAAGTAATTGACTTACTTCAGACTCGCATTTTTGTTTATTTTGCGCTACAACTTGGCCATCTTTTAAAAATTGATTAAATAAAGACTTCTCTCTTACCTGATGCCTCTTTTCCCCAAAGTCACAAAATTTTATTACTTTGACAATAACTACAGGTGTGGAAAAATGTCAGGTTGGGATATATTGTGTACATCAGGTTTTTAAATTCTTGGGATGATGGTGATGATATTAGTAATAGTTGCTGCTTCTTTCATTGTGATGGGACTGTTGCTTTACATGTATTTCTACTCATTTACTTCTCAAAATAATACAGTAAGGGTAGGTATCATCCTCATTTTCCATATGAACAAACTGATAAGCATAGATTTAATTTAACTTTGCACAAAATCAACAGCTAGTTAAAGGCAGTAGGCTTCAAACCCACATAGTCTACATTTAAAATCCGTGCTCATAACTGTGTTTAATTGCTTCTTGGATTTAAATTATTTTCTTTTTTTTTCCACATTGAACAGTTTGGAAGGAAAGCAATGAAATTTTAACAAAGAATTGTTGAATCTTTTGACAGGAGCCCCTCATAAGTAGGCCAAAGTTTAGTTGTGTAGATTATCATTTCATAAGAGATGTTATCAAGGACATATTACAGAGTTTTACCAGTCAAAATTTTAATACGTGCAGCTTTTTTTTTTTTCTTGGATTATTTGCAGGCATACCATCATAGGTTTCTGATGTGTAATTATTAGTCATTTGGTTGAGGCATGAATTTGAGTCCTATGTATTTTATGATGTGTGGGAAGGAGTCAGTTGCATAGTAAATATTTACTGTTTTGGCTGCTGGGCATTTAATTCTTTTTGGTGAGGAATTTTAAGCTTCAACAGAGCCACTGCTGCCTCACTCTCAGCTCTGTACTCTGAGTGAAGCAGCTCAAGTCCCTCCGGTCCTGCAGCACAACATATAGCCTCAGGTTATTCCAGTCAGTCACTTCTGTTCTCCTCATTACAGTTACCGTCTCAGAGATGAACAATGAAACACCTACCAGGGGGTCTTCACAGCTACACGAGACATTTAAACTCACTTCCACATGTCACCCTGATACTAGTTTACTCAGAAGGTTATAGGAGAGAAAACAGCTTGCCTGTGGCATTAGACATGCTTTCTCTGCAAGAGACTTGCAGTGGCCCAGCATAGCAATACAGCCCAGGGACAAGGGAACAAGATTCACATTGCACAGCTGAGAAAGACAGGCCCTTGAAGAGCCAGGATCTCTTGTAACAAATCCGGAGGTCTAGCTCTCAGGTTCTCTGCAAGGGAAATATCAGTTTTAAGAGTCACTGAACTCAAGGAAGCCCAAAGCATAGCAACCTCATCAGCTGTTCATTTGATAGAGTTTTTCTTTTTTTTAATCGGGTCCTGATGCAAATTACTAATCAAGCATCACTTTTTATTACAAGAAAAGTTGTCTAACAATGCAGCTGACTCGTGACTCTTACCAGGTGTCTAGGAGAAGAGAGTGAGTCAGTTGACCCAAGGTCAGATTCTGATTCAGTGGGGGAAATGGTTTTGTTAACCCTTTATCCATAGGCACTAACTTCTGGTACTATAAAACATGTATCAGGAAATCAGGCTCTGTCCTTGTTGTTAGACTCTAACCTGAAAAGATATATCACAGGGAATTTCTGTAGCCACATTACTGACACCAGAGAAGAGGCTCTCTTAGAATGGACCTAATCAGACAAAATAGAGCTTGGCAAGAGGGGAAGAAAAACCCAATCCCAGTGGTTTTAATAAGCACTAAAAGCTATTCTACTCCAGGCCTTTTCAGTCATTTAAGTCAGCAATTTCACTTTTGGCTTAAGCCATTGAGTTGGGCAAATGGAATCCAATAAAAGATTATTAAATGAATAGATATACATTGCTGATCACTTCTGTTTATTTTGTTTTGATTGGTGATAGAGGACAGGTTTTTTTTTTTGCAAATAAAAAAATGGCATCTGTGAAAAACATTGCTCAGTGGGTGGTAGATATGATTCTCTTTAATCACTTACTAAAGCTTAACAATAAAACAATCAAGTTGAATAAAAATTATAAGAGCTAAAAAAATAGCTGAATGGTGGCATTAGAGCTGAGTACCCTTTAATTGATTAAATTGATTCACTCATTGCTGTATTCAACAGTTACTGAATATTCTGTGCAGAAAATAAAAGCCTTTTAGCCTTTAGAAATGACCTTTTCATAGGCTTTGTGCTAGTCACTCAGTCACGTCCGACTCTCTGCTATCCCATGGACTGTAGCTTGTCAGGCTTCTCTGAGTTTGGAGTTCTCCAGGCAAGAATACTGGAGTGGGTTGCCATTTCCTTTTCCAGGAGATCTTCCTGACCCAGAGATCGAACTGTGTCTCCCGCATTGCAGGCAGACTCTCTGTTGTCTAAGCCACCAGGGAAGCCCTTAGAAATGACCAGGTTAAACTTATTCGACAGAATACTCCTCTGAGAAGCGGGGACCCAGTGCTTACTCTTGACTTTGGAACTGGTTAAATAAGGGCAGAGCTGTGTGCTTCACCCTTCCCAGGTTGTTAGGAAATCATACCTGCAAAGCTCCTGGAATTGGGCTGCTATACTGCCCAACTCCGGGGTTACCTTTCACATCATGTCTCTGTGCACATCCCGCCGCCCCCCACCTCCCCAGATTTCTGTTGTGTTGTGGTTCTGTCTAGCACAGCGCATGATGTCAACTGGTTAGTGTACGTGTTATTTTGGACAAGTACAAATCATGGGATAGAATCAGAAAGTGATTGTCTTAGTCTCTCTGGGCTGCTATGTCTGACTAGGTGGCTTATAAACACCAACTTTATTCTTCAGAGTTCTGGGGAATGGGAAGTGCAAGATTAAGGTGTTGGCAAATTCAGCGTCTGGTGAGAATATTTAGTCTGGTGAGACTTTAAACATCGGTCAATTTAAAAAAAGAAGAAGGGCCACAGCCACAGGGAGGTCACAGGAGAGAGACTGTCCCCCACTGCCCACTCCCTTCCCTCCTCTGGCCTGGCCTCCTGGGGTGGGGTCCTGCGGCCAGACACTGGTTTGGAAGTGGCTTCATAGACTTGTTAGGGAAGAGTCCCTCCCTGCCCGTTCTGTCTGTGGTCATGTCGGCTGTGTCCTGGCCTGGCTCGTACTTGCAAGACCAGAAGCTGGGCTGCTATTTTTCCCAACCTTGCTGGCTCTCCTCCTGTTGTGTGGAACTCAGGTTTCCATCTTAAACAACACAGAATGTGAATATGTTTCAGGGGAGCCATGATGATGCCCCTCTCATCCCAGAGGGAAAGCCGAGTGGAGGGGAACTGTTAATCTGTTTCCCAGATGTGCAGACTGCAAGTTTCTGGGAGGAGGCCCAGCTTTTCCACCTGTGACTGCAGTCCCAGACCCGATTCGTCTTGCGCCCAGACTCCCTTGGATCAGCTGGCAATAAATGCCTGTGTCTTTTTCTAAGTCAATTTTCCCAGCCTACTCCTTGCTGTTCTTAAGAAAAATAGCAAGAGGCACTGGGCTTCCCAGCGACTTCTTGGCACACAGGTGGCTGTTTTATCATTGTGTCCTCACATGCTAGAAGGGGCAAGGTATCTTTCCGGGGCTTCCTTTATAAGGGCACTAATCCCATTCATGAGAACTCTACCCTCATGACCCAGTCATATCTCACAGGCTCCCATCTCCAAATGCTGGGGGTTGGTTTTCAACATGTAAATTCCATGGGAGTGAGGAACACGAAGAGCCTGAAGGAGCAAATACACTTTCGTCTTCCATATTCTTTTAAAATTCATTCATTGGAAATATTTCCCTGAAACTGTCCAAAAAGGAACTTTTCTGATTATGCATATGTAGTACAAACTTTATTGACCCAGAAATTAAATTGCCTAATTCCATTAGACTGTCAAAATTTCAAACGTGATTGAAAGTTAAAAGTTCTGTCCCTGGGATTGAACTTTCTGTGGGTACTGCATGCAGTTAGAAAGGGAGTTCTTTTCTAAGAACTCTTTTCTAAGAAAGCGGCTTCTTTCATCCCATGCCTTGAGTGTTTACTTTTCTCTAGATGCCTGATAACCATGATTTCCGACTCCTCTGGGATTTGAAGAGGGGTGGTGTGTGAAATGAGATGTAAAAAGGGCAGGGAAGTTTTTTCTTTCTTGATGCTATGAGAATTACCCTCGTGTTCTTTGGAGTTTGAAAGTGAAGTGAAAATGTCATTCGCTTAGTTGTGTCCAGCTCTTTGTGACCGCATGGACTGTAGTCCACCAGGCTCTTCTGTCCATGGAATTTTCTAGGCAAGAATACTGGAGTGGGTAGCCATTCCCTTCTCTGGGAAAACTTTCCAACCCAGGGTTCAAACCCAGGTTTCCCATGTTGCAGGCAGATTTTTTTTACCATCCGAGATGGGTAGCTTGGTGAATGCTTAAGTGTAACTCTCTGGGCTATGGGACTTATATGTGGCTTCTTTGGAGGTGCTCCATTTTCTGGAGACCTCTTATCTAGAGTTACCTTGACAAAGGAAGGTGTCTCTTTATTATATCTTGTCACTTACAGATTCTTCAAGCCCCTGAAGATTCAACCATTCACATTTAGCTACTTCATGCTGGAGACTCATCATCTTTCTATCCTATCCTCTTAGACAAGACCTAAAATAACCCCACTGTAGTGTTCTCTTGCACATGGCTACCAGAAAACCCTCTAGAATCTTTTGTCCTGATGCATTCTAGGTGGGCAGGATAAGTTACCAAACTGCTGTCTCACTTTTGCTCTGTCACCAATGCTTTCAGCTTTAGGTTTCTTAGACGTGAGCCAGATATTAATTCAATCTATCTCCCACTCTGAAATAGCAGTTATTAGGCTTTCTGAGTACTCCTGTTGAAGGTTTTTCACTAGATTGAAGGCAAGGAGAGACAAGTATTTCCTTAATTTTAAAAAAGATTTGGATTCAAATAGCTCCATCAAATAAATTTTTTTGAAACTATCTTCACTCTTGATCTTTTATACCTTGAATGTGGGTGAGGGATTGAAGAACTGTCTAATTCTAATGGTTTCAAATACATTTTTATGAATGTCAACTTTAATGAAGTATCTTATATTTAAATGCACCTATTTTAAGTGTACAGTTCAGTGGGTTTTTGACAAATAAGTCCACTCATATAATGTCCATCATAATCAATATACAGAACACTTTCATCACCCTGAAAAGTTCCCTCATGTTCTGGTGAAGTTAACTCACTATTCCAACCTAGATTTAGGGTGATGTGATCTAATTTTGACACTGTAGTTTAGATTAGCCTTTTCTGAAATTTCCTAAAACTGAAATCATACAGTGTATATCCTTTTATATCTTCTTTTGCCAAATATAATAATAATAATTTGGGATCCAACCACATTAATTCATTCTTTTTTTTTTTTTTTTTTCTGAGTAGTATTATGTTGTTTGGTTATACCGTGATTTGTTTATACATTTCTGTTTATGGTTATGTGGGCTGTTTCCATTTTTTTGCTATTACAAATAAAGTTGCTATGGCAGTCTGAGGAAAAGGTATTCTCTCTATGGGATGCATTCTAGTTAATTTTGTTTGAAACTTTTATTTGGTTTAAAAAAACAGCAGTTTTTTACATTGTCATAGAGGATAAACTGTGACTTAATGCCCATCATGTAAATACCTTATTTTGTTTACTCATGTGCCACTATGTTTAATATCCTTTTGCAACCCAGACAGTAATAATATAAATATATGTGTCATCTTTGGGACATTGGTCCATTAGTTGCGAATGAGTACTTTATAACCTTGTAGGGATGCCCTGGGATGTGTACCTCTCCATCTTCACGCAGAGATTTTGGTCTAGGTCTTCACAGGCACACACAACTAGTTGATAAAAAGTGAGTCACCAATACTCTAATGCCTCCCAGATCATCCTCCTGGGTGTCTCCAATCTACTGTGTCTGCCTGACCATAGACTCTAGGCTATGGATCTTGCTATTAACTCTTCCTGCAATTCTAGACATATCCTTGGTATTTGGTTGTCATAAGCTTAGATTCTTAGCTGTCCTTCAAAGACTTGCCTCAGACCGTCCCTACCTGTAGTCACCTAGTGTAGGTTACTGTCCCCTGGTTCAGATCAGATTTTAAGTTCTGCTTGGTCCCCCAAAAGGTGGGTGTTTAGATATAGATGCTTGAAATTGCATCAAATAAGGAAAAAATGGAAGGAAATGGACATATTTAGCAAAATGGAATGAAAACTAGATGTAGATAAGATTGCTCTCTTCAAATTTTTGCAGGCCTGATGAGAAAGAATTTGAGTAACCTCTGGGAGTTGGTGATGGACAGGGAGACCTGGGATGCTGCAGTCCATGGGGTTGCAAAGAGTTGGACATGACTGAGTGACTGAACTGACTAGTGAGAAAGAATATGTTGACTTATACCCCTCTCCTCACTTTGGGAGAGTGCTCCAAAATATACACCTAGGATCACTGGGTATAAGATTTGGGAATTACATTTTCTCGTGGTCATCAGAATCAACTAAAAATCAAACAAAATCAATGGAAGGGGCTGAAAATGGGGCTGTAATTGAGAAGTAGTAAGCTAATGCCATTGCAGGTGTTTTAAGGTTAGACACTTGATGAGGATTAATAGCATGGTTGGATTAAATAAGCAAAGTTCCTTCTATTTCTGAGATTTTGTGAATCTCTTTTGAGTGTCTTTTTATAGGAAACTGCTTAGGCATACTGTTGGCTGATATAATTTCTTTATTTCTTCAACTGCTGGAGAGGATTGGTAGGATACTGGCAGAATTCATTTAGAGAACTAGAAAGAGGAAGAGTGAAGGTATGAGATGGAAAAGTTGCAAAACAAGTAAATATACCAACATTAAATTTAAAAATAGCTATGTGTAGATTATTTCTCATCTTAGAGTGATGAGGTAGGCAGATCAGAAAACAAACACTATTATAAACACACAAACCTTAGAAGAAATGTTTTAGATGAGTAGATTTCTCACTTCAGAGCCTGGGACAGAGAGGTACATGGAGTATTGTACTATCAATAGAATCTGATGGCTTTCACTGAAAGATCAGGTTTGGTGTCTGTTTCTTCTTATGTTTATTTTATTTTGGTAAACCAGGGTCACCCTTTCCATTAAAATGCAGAGCAGAGTTTCTATTATTAGCTGTCCCATAACAATTTGATGGCTTAACAACAAAGAAAAGACATTCCATGTTTTTACCAAAAGAGCTCTAGGCTAATCAGATTCTAGGGAAATGCTGTAGTAACTTTGACTTGGTAATCAACATGCAGTCACTGAATTGCTTAAGTAGATGAAAAACAGCTTGTTTTCTCTGCTTCCTAGGATATTCCCAGGTCAATTTTTTGAAGCTTCATTAACTGATTTTACACTGTGACAGTTACTTGACACAGAGTTGGTGTACAAATGCTTATTTAACAGCACAATGCTATTTAGCAATATGCTTTTAGAAATCACTTTCCAGGAGATGTGCTGTATTTTATTAGTTTTAAAAAATCAATAATGTTTCCTCATGATTACAAGTGACATCTATTTTCTAGTTAAGCAAGTTGTGCTTTCCATTCTAAATGCTGCTTTATGGGGATTTCTTTCTTTTCTCCTCTTATGTTAAAGGATAGTTTCTTCCTAATCAGCTGAGTTTGGAATTTCATAGTTTGTATGTATCTCAGCACAATTTTTGTGGGCATAGCTAATTAATAAAATTAGTGGTTGGGCTTCCTAATTCTGATATTTTACAAGAGGGTGCATTTCATTAGCAGAATATCCTCAAGCATGGTACATAAAGAACCTTGCCAAATGATGCATTAGAGAATCAAGTAATAGCTTACAGATCAACCTTTGGGCCAGAATGTTGTGTTATGATTCCTCCTGGACTTCATCAGTGGTGGAAAGACATGTTGGGCTAGCACTTTGAGACAGTGAGCTTTTTTTTTTTCCCTCCAGTAGAGAAAGGTAGACATTCACTCTCTTGAGTACTGTGGATAGGCTTTAAGATAGGATATGAGCTGTTCTCAGGCTTTCACCTAAAATGATATTGTTTAGAGTAGCAGCAATGGCACCACATGTATTTATGGTTCAGTTCAGTCATGAAAAAAACCTATTAATCTCTGATGACTACAGTGAAAATTTGGTTACTTTACATGTCTGTTTGAAAAATACATTAAGGAATAAAGACTAGTCATAGGGATAAAAGTCTCTAGTTTAAAGTTGCTTTTGGTGCTAACACTACTGATTTTTTCATAAGTCCTCCTAGTAGTTAAATAATAAACTCCCCTGAACAGGAGAGAAATCTCTGCGGTATTAGAACTAATCATAAGAGACTACTACCAGCAGCTCTATGCCAATAAAATGGACAACTTGGATGAAATGGACAAATTCTTAGAAAAGTATAACTTTCCAAAACTGAACCAGGAAGAAATAGAAGATCTTAACAGACCCATCACAAGCAAGGAAATCGAAACTGTAATCAAAAATCTTCCAGCAAACCAAAGCCCGGGACCAGATGGCTTTACAGCTGAATTCTACCAAAAATTTAGAGAAGAGCTAACACCTATCTTACTCAAACTCTTCCAGAAAATTGCAGATGAAGGTAAACTTCCAAACTCATTCTATGAGGCCACCATCACCCTAATTCCAAAACCAGACAAAGATGCCACCAAAAAAGAAAACTACAGGCCAATATCACTGATGAACATAGATGCAAAAATCCTTAACAAAATTCTAGCAAACAGAATCCAACAACATATTAAAAAGATCATACACCATGACCAAGTGGGCTTTATCCCAGGAATTCAAGGATTCTTTAATATCCGCAAATCAATCAATGTAATACACCACATTAACAAATTGAAAGATAAAAACCATATGATTATCTCAATAGATGCAGAGAAAGCCTTTGACAAAATTCAACACTCATTTATGATCAAAACTCTCCAGAAAGTAGAACTTCTTGTGAGCTGGGGCTGTATTTCATTTGCCTTTTCAGTCCTTGGGAGGAAGGGAGTGAGCTTGCATGCACAGGCTTTAAAATGAACCCCAAGCTAGAGACTGCTACTGCTACTACCATGGTGGATCTAGATTGGAATATAAGGGAAAGTCCAAATTCTTACCAAAGGTGGGGTTATGATTTACGTGTGCCTGCTGGGAGTCTGGTGGAGATAGTTGTAGGTGGGGTTAGAAGAAATTACTCAATGAAAACAAATATTTTCTTCATCTATCATCATTTTGGTTATCTTTGAATTTTACTGAGGGTAGGAATTTTATATTACATTTCTTATTACTCCAAATGCCAAGCACATATCTCTTGAATAGAACTGAATATAGCCAAGTGTATCTTTCTTAAATTCCTAGATAATGCTTCCATTCATTAGGAAAATTTTTAGGGATAAAGGATTGGGTTGGGCTTATATTACACTTGTTTCAGATGTGTGTGAATGTATGTGTAGTAGAGGCATGAAAAAATTAAAAAAGAAAAAATATGTGTCTTTAAAAAAACTTTCTCCAACTTTGCAGATTGATAAATAAACATACATACTCTTTAGCTCAAAAGATAGAATTTGGTGTTCATCATTTCGTTCTAAAGTCCATTATTTTAAAGGGAATTTTCCAAATTCTTGTTCACTAATACTTTCTGAAGCACTTCGTCTTTGAACAAAATACCTTTTGAATCTTTTCACTGAATGTTAATCCTTCTTAAAATTGAAATTTACCTTCTGTTAAGTCATTAAATTGGGATCTCTAATAATGCAAGAGAAATATTTCTCTGAGAAACATTGCATTTCACATTATGAGACATTATTTCAGAAATAACTTCCTGAACCTTAAATTAGTTGTTTTTAATTATCCTTTATGTGAGAGAGGATTTGTGTCTCATTTATCCAAGGATGTCTACAGAATCATTGGGAATAAAGGCCCTTCTCATTTTGACAGGTTGTTTTAGGGATTCTGTCAATGCAAAGAATGCTAATATTAAGAACATTTTCTCAGAATCTATTTCTTCATAAAGGAGTATGATTTAATACCCAAAAGTGGTACAAAGAAACTGATATGTGCAATAGCTTTATCTTATCCAGTGATGGAGGGCTTCCCAAGTAACTCGGCTGGTAAAGAATCTGCCTGCAATGTAGAAGGACCCCAGTTTGATTCCTGGTCAGGACGTTCCCCTGGAGAAGGGACAGACTACCTACTCCAGTATTCTTGGGCTTCCCTGGTGGCTCAGATGGTAAAGAATCCACCTGCAATGCGGGAGACATGGGTCCGATCCCTGGGTTTGGAAGATCCCCTGAAGGAGGGCATGACAACCCACTTCAGTTTTCTTGCCTGGAGAATCCCCATGGACAGAGGCGCCTGGTGGGTTACAGTCCATAGGGTCGCAAAGAGTTGGACACAACTGAGCAACTTAACACATACACATCCAATGATAGAACATATATATAAATGATACGGGTGTAACAAAGGCCTGTTATTTGGGGGAGAGACATTTTTATCAATATGAGTTTAGCTGGATAATTAATTACCTAATATCTCAAAATATGGTGATCTTACCAATAATCAGTAATGCATTAAATAGTGAGTGGTTCAGATGGCTGCTCACTAAAACCTCATTCATGTCTACAGTGAAGAAAGAGACTGCAACTTGTGAAGACTGCCTCACAGTTGAAAATAGCACACCTTCTCTTAGAGCCTCCTTTCTTTTCAACGTTCTACCACATTAAGAACTAATCCATCATTGTGTTGGATGAAAGAGCATGAAACCAGAGGGCTCAGATAATGCTACCAGAAACCATGCGAGAGTTTGACCTTTTTTTTTTAAAGAATTTTTTTTTTTTAATACTTGTTTTTGGTTGCACTGGGTCTCATTGCTGCACACAGGCTCTCTCGAGTTGTGACAAGCAGGGGCCACTCTTCGTTGCAGGGCACGTGCTTCTCGTTGAGGTGGCTTCTCTTGTTGCAGAGCACGGGCTCAGTAGTTGAAATACATGGGCATCCTGCGCCCCCTGCATTGGCAGGCAGATTCTTATCCCCTGGACCACCAGGCAAGTCCTCTTGACTTGTTTTTCCTCCGCTTTCCCGTCCCACCCCCAACCCCACCCAGGGAAAAGGCCACATACAGTGCTTGGAGATGTTTGGTGTAAAGTAGTTGTAACTTCTTCCTGGTTTGAGGTGATAATCCCTGAATGTTTCAATAGGCTTGGCTTGAGGCTAATGTATAAGAGGGGAGAGATAGGAGAGTAGGCCTGAAAGCTGGTTCACAGGGAATGCTAGAAAGGATGCCTTTGGCTCTGTCAGCTAATGGATCTCAAGGGAGAAGATAACGTTTTCAAGAGAGGCAGCAGTTTTTGTTATTTAGTGTTGATGGAGCATGGGAAAGTTCTAATTTACATATTGAATACCAAGTACTGGAGAAATGAAAGAGATGCAGCATTGCATAGTAAGAAGAGCCTTATGTCCCTCTAGCTAACATTAGTTTGATCTTTAACTACCTTAGTAATCCCAGGAAAGTGCACACCGAGCCTCAAGTGCCTTATCTGTTAAATGAGTGCTGGTCTATAAAGTGATCTTAATGTATTTAGGAGGTATTTAGGAAATCTGCAGGGATGTTTTTACTTGTCACAATGATTTGGGGAATTGAGTTGACACTTAACTGGAAAAAAAAATTAGAAATACCTAATGTCCTGATATGGGTAAAAGAGTCCAGTACAATGAAAAATTGTCTTGTGTGCAATAAAACTTTTATATGTTCCAAGGGACATTCATATAGACAAAGATATCCTGTTTGTAATATTCTGAGCCAAGAAATGAATTCATTTTACACCCGTAACAAAGTATTTTCTGTATGGCTTTAAGAAATATAGGTTCAAAATTTAATAGACTTTGTGTTTTGCAGGAGTCAGCAGGTGTTTATTGGAAGAAAATGTTGTTTTCTTTGGGATCTTTAAAGAGTTGTCTACCATCCAGGAAATGATGTTCCAGCAGCATGTTTCTCATGGAATTTGAGTTGCTGATACTCACGCCAGTCTGCATTTGTAGCAGTGGCAGTCACAGATTTATGCAGAGCTTGTGTCTTACTGCTTTGTGATTTCCTAGCATAGTTTTGCTCAAGTACCTACAATTCGGAGTAATATTATTTAAATTCATTTCTCTGTCACTCTCCTTTTTATTACAGTATGCAATTATACACACATATTTGAAATTATGCGCAGGGTGGTTATATTACCTTTGAATTTCAATTTCAGAAAAATAAAGGGGCCATGACTAAACATTTGATATAAAAAGAGGCGTTGGACTTGATGGGGTTGAGAGTCAGTGGTTTAGATAATCTTCAAAATTGCTTTCATTTTTACCAAGCTGTGTTCCTAAATAGGCTTCCCAGATGGCTTAGTGGGAAAGAATCCACCTGCCAGGGCAGGAGACTCAGGAGACACGGATATGACTCCTAGGCTGGGAAGGTCCCCTAGAGGAAATGACAACGTGATCCAGTATTCTTGTCAGGATCATCCCACAGTCCATGGGGTCACAGAGAGTCGAACATGACTGAGCCATTGAGCATGCGCACACATCTGTAAATAATCTATGGCACATGCTTTATGATCCGTAGATGTCTAGATGCATTTGCCCTATTTTAGTGGGAAAAGATAACTTCATGAAAGGGACCAAAAGAATGATGAGGAAATGACCTGAAACCAGATGAGGTGAGCGAGCAAAAGAGAAGAGTTTCTCATCTTTTCTCACATTTCATGAATGTTAAAATTCCCATGATGTGCCTGTTAATTGTTACTACCTGGAGTTTAAGACCAAGTAATATATGGTTTTGAATATTATTATTGAATATATACAGTTTCCCAGGTGGCTCGGTGGTAAAGAATCTGCCTGTGAAAGCAGGAGACGTGAGTTTGATCCCTGGGTTAGGAAGATCCCCTGGAGAAGGAAATGGTACCTCGCTCCACTGTTTTTGCCTGGAAAATCCCATGGACAATTGAATATATACTAAAAAACAGTTCTCAAAATTTTTACATTTCATGAAAATTTAATGTGTCATTCACACACACACACAAGATCATAGCCTTCTAGAAACATTATTTCTAATGTCAAACTGTAACTGTGAATCTTAATACCACTATTGGAATAATTCTCCAGAACTTAAAATGTTAATATAAAATATGTTTAATACAAATTAGTTTTGGGAATTATAAAAGAAATATTACATTATGAGTAGTTTGGATTAGAGAAGGTGATCCTTTCTCATGCTTCATGTCTCTAAACACAATTTTCTGGGGGGGGAGGTTCTTCTCTTCCCTAATGGTCCTATCTATTTGGGTCCCTTGTGGCACTATTTTTACAAACTTTTTATTTTGGACTAATTCTAGACTTACCCAAGAGTTAAACAGAGAACATATTTTTTCACTTGCCTTTTACCAAGCTTCTTCTGATATTAGCATTGCATATAACCAATGAATTAAAACAAGAAATTAATATTGATATGCCACTAAACCATAGACTAAATTTTTGTATTTCAATACTTTTTCCACTAATGTCTTTGTTTTGTTCCAGTACCCAATCAGAATGGCATATTGCATTTAGTTGTCATAACTCTTTAGTTGTCTTTGATCTGTGACAGTTCCTGCCTTTCTTGATCTTGACACTTGACAGCAGGACTGTTCAGGTGTTTGATGGAATGTTCTTCAGTTGGATTTTTGTTTTCCCATAATTGAGGTTATGGATATTGGGGAAGAATGATACAGAAGTGAGATGTGCTTCTCAGTGTATTGTATCAGGGATACATGATATCATGTCTTATTACTGGGGGGTACCCTTGATCATTTGATCAAGGTGTGCCTGCCATGTTCCTCCACTGTAAAGTTCCTGTGTTTTACTGTTTGATAACAAATATGTATTTATTTATTTTTGGCTAGTCTGGTTCTTTACTGCTGTGCAAGGGCTTTCTCTATTTGCAGCAGTGGGTTTCTGATGGTGGTGGCTTCTCTTGTTGTGAAGCATGGGTGCGAAGGCACCCAGGCTTCAGTAGTTGCTGCCGGTGGCTCAGTAGTTGAGGCACGCAGGCCTAGTTGCCCCATGGCATGTGGGATCTTCCTGGACCAGGGATTGAACCGGTGTGCCTTGCATTTCAAGGCAGATTCTTAACCACTGGACCACCAGGAAAAACTTGTGTTTTACTTTTAAATTTATAAATATTTGGGATGAGACCCTTTAAGGCTATACAAATATATCTAGCTTCTCCTTAAGCTTTCATCAACTAAATTTAGTGTTCGAGCCTGAAGCAGTTTTTACTCTGGTGGTGTAATGTTGACTTTTAATTTCTCTTACTTTTCTAGATTTATTAATTGGAGTTGTTCTGAAGGAATAGTTGTCCCTTGTTTGTTTTATTCAATCATTGCTATCAATTTGGACTCATTTATTTTGGCTATTTTATTCTCTAGCATTTAATACTGTCATTATGTATATTTTTGCTCACATTGTTCCAACTTTGACCATGTGAGCCTTCACTTCAGTTCCTGGTCCCTTTTAATATTTTCCTCACATTTTTTCTCTTTTCTTTAAGCATTTCCCTATATTTAGCTATCATAAGATGTGCCAGATTCTTTTTGTACTTTTCCCTCCCCTTGCAGTCAAATCAACCAACTTCTTCAAGGAGCTCTGTTATTTAAAAGCATTCTTTTATCTACCAAACTACCATAACTTGATGCTTGTATCAAGAAGCATGTATTTTTATTAATAGTCACTGGTCTTGAACTTGACGATTTTCTTTTCTGCAGTGAAAAAGATGCTTAATTTGTTCTATCCATATAGGCAACTTCAGTTCAGTTCAGTTGCTCAGTCATGTCCGGCTCTTTGCGACCTCCTAGACAGCAGCACGCCAGGCCTCCCTGTCCGTCACCCACTCCCAGAGCTTACTCAAACCCATGTCCATCGAGTTGGTGATGTCATCCAATCATCTCATCTTCTGTTGTCCCCTTCTCCTCCCGCCTTCAGCCTTTCTTAGCATTGGGGTCTTTTCCATTGAGTCAGTTCTTTGCAACAGGTGGCCAAAGTATTGGAGTTTCAGCGTCAGTCCTTCCAATGAATATTCAGGACTGATTTCCTTTAGGATGGACTGGTTGGATCTCCTTGCAGTCCAAGGGACTCTGAAGAGTCTTCTCCAACACCACAGTTCAAAACATCAATACCTCAGCATTCAGCTTTCTTTATGGTCCAACTCTCACATTCATACATGACTACTAGAAAAACCATAGCTTTGACTAGATGGACCTTTGTTGGCAAAGTAATGTGTCTGCTTTTTAATATGCTATCTAGGTTGGTCATAGGAGAAGGCAATGGCACCCCACTCCAGTACTCTTGCCTGGAAAATCCCATGGATGGAGGAGCCTGGTAGGCCTCAGTCCATGGGGATGCTAGGAGTCGGATACGACTGAGTGACTTCACTTTCACTTTTCACTTTCATGCATTGGAGAAGGAAATGGCAACCCACTCCAGTGTTCTTGCCTGGAGAATTCCAGGTATGGGGTAGCCTGGTGGGCTGACGTCCATGTGATCACATAGAGTCGGACACAATTGAAGTGACTTAGTGGCAGCGGCAGCAGCAGCAGGTTGGTCATAGCTTTTCTTCAAGGAGTAAGCATCTTTTAATTTCATGGCGGCAGTCACTATCTTCAGTGATTTTGGAGCCCCCCAAAATAAAGTCTCTCACTGTTTCCATTGTTTCCCTATCTATTTGCCATAATGTTTCCCCATCTATTTGCCATGAAGTGATGGGACCAGATGCCATGATCTTAGTTTTCTGAATGTTGAGTTTTGAGACAACTTTTTCAGTCTCCTCTTTCACTTTCATCAAGAGGCTCTTTAGTTCTTCTTTGCTTTCTGGCAGAAGGGTGGTGTTATTTGCATATCTGAGGTTATTGATATTTCTCCTGACAATCTTGATTCCAGCTTGTGCTTCATCCAGCCCAGTGTTTCTGATTATGTACTCTGCATATAAGTTAAATAAGCAGGGTGACAATATACAGCCTTGACATACTCCTTTCCTGATTTGGAACCAGTCTGTTGTTCCATGTCCAGTTCTAACTGTTGCTTCCCCCATCTCTTTCAGAATTTTCGTTTGTTGTGATCCACACAGTAAAAGGCTTTGGCGTAGTCAATAAAGCAGAAGTAGATGTTTTCTGGAACTCTCTTTGTCCAGTGGCTGCCCCTTTTTGCAGTTATTTTTGTTTCTCCCTCTTTGAATTATTATTTGGAATTGATTTCACCCATTCAATGAGCACCAATATTCTAGGCACTGGAAAGAACAGATATACATGCCACAGAAAAGTCTTTGCTCCCATGAAATATCAATTAAAATTAACAGCTTTAATAAAAACTAAAACCCAAAGTCTTTTTAATAGAAAGTACCATGTACTTTTGCTAGAAAATATATGATTATATTTTATAAGCTCTTCTGAAAGTACCAGAATTAGTGGATCATAAAAGCCTCTGAAATAGACTTTGAAAATATATGGGGACTTCCCTGGTGGTCCAGTGATTAAGACTCTGCCTTGCAATGCAGGGGACCTGGGTTTGATCCTAATCAGGGAACTAAGATCCCACATGCCTTGGAGCACCTAAGTGCACGAGTCACAGCTATCTGTGTGCCACAGTGAAAGATCCCAGGTACTGCAAGTAAGACCCAGCACAGCCAAATAAATACATAATTTTTTTTTAAAGAGGAAAAACATGTGTATGCACTTGTTTACATCTTATAAAGAGAGCTGATATAAGAACTACTATTCTGTCTAAACCCTAATGTAAACATCCCCCTTTTTAAACTTTTAAAAAAGTCTAAGACTCGCTGGCTGTCTCCCGGTGCTCTGCTGAAGGACCACACTCAGGTCTGTGCTCCCCACGTGTGGCGGTGGGATGCTGGCATGGGCATCACCAGTTCATAGGATTTGCCTGGAGACCTAGTTATGCTGCCTTTAGCTGCATGACTTGAGGTCACTTAGTTTTGTTTTCTTCTCTATTAGCTCATTTCCAAATGTAAATCTAATTCACATAATAGTTATGCGAATTAATGACAGAAGATGACAGAAATTAATGACAGAAAACTCATCCCTAGAGAAACAAAAATTAACATTAGTAAAATCTCTATTATGTTATATAAGCCTTTTAGGAAGTAGCTCTGATTGGAAAGTTTTGGGAAATAGGAGGGCTCTTTTAAAATTTCCCAATTCATGACATGTGGTTGAGGCCATCTGTATCAAAGCTGCAATATAACCTTATCTCTTCAGTTGTACCTTTGAATGAGGTTTTGTAACAATAGGGAAGGAATTGCATCATATTTCTTTCTTTCTTTTTTTTTTTTTTAGAACCGAAGGACATCTTTGGCATCATATTTCTTTTATAAAATCTTCAGTACTATTAATGTGTGGCTAATGATATTTTACTAAGTAAATGTTGAATGAAAGCTCTTTCTTCCTTGCAAATACAAGTAAAATAATTTTTATTTCCATAACCATAGAGTATATATAGGGGTGTATATGTATACATAAGGGAAGGAGTGGGAATACGGGGTGACCTGTGTCTCTCCTCAAGTTTCCAGAAAAGGAAAAAAATTAACTGAGATTTGACACACCTGTCACAAGTATAAGAAATTAACGAATTGTGAAACCATTTTAGTTATGACATACTTATGCATCTTAAGTAATTGTGGTGTTTTTTGTAGTTTTGAAGAATTACTTATCCATGCTTATTAAACATATATATATGCTACGATAATGAATTCAGATTATTTAGTTTAGAAGAATACATAAATATGTTGATGTCCATTTTCACATTGTGCTAATTTTGATTTTTATAATCAATTTCTGGTTTTCCTCATTAATCTGAGAGATCAAATTATAGACTGTGGATTAATAAAACAAGTAATGATTATCTTCTTTATTAAAAGACAGATTAGCTCATTTTTACTTAGTGAAAGAGTCCTTCCACTCCTAGTTCATGTTGATTCAATAAACAAATCAGAAAGACAACAATAAACAAATGGCAGCATAGTTGAAACAAAGCCATGTGATTATAATTTGATTTTTAATTCTAAGGTGTTCATGAGTCAAGCTGTAGGGAGATTTTCTGTAAGCAATAAGTCTACACTGTTTGAAAATCTGACTCTATAAATCAGAGTATTCAGAATATGCTGAGGGGCTGGAGAAGGACAGTGTTTATTTACATGAGACTCTGTTACTTCCATCTAGATCTTCCTCTCGATTTGCTTAATATTTCATTTGAATAAAGCATTCTGGGGAAAAAAAGGTTTAAAGCATTATGTAAGTGTGCTTGTATTCAACAGGAGTTATGAACAGAAGATATTCAAGGTTTTAAAAGAACCACTCAAGAAGATCTGAAGCTACATTCTGCATGTCTTCTGAGATCAGCTCTGCAGGATGAAAATAAAATGACAAATCTCGATTGAGGAAATCAGCGATAAGTAAGTAAGCTCACGCTTATCTTCCAGTGTTGTCATGGATATGCAGTGAGTAAAATGTGCCCTTTTGCTTGTTATCTATTGATGTCAAAAGCTATGGTATTGTCAGTGATTTTTCTCATGGCCTTCTATTCTATAACTTTCTCAGTCTTCAGTGTAAGCCAGTGGCAAGATACAAAGATGCTCACAGTGGTGAGATAGTATTGCCACTGTTTAGGTAGAATGGAAAGACAGTTTTCGGAAGCATCATCATGCACCAAATAGCCATATCCTCTTCGGTCACTGGTGACTGAGGTCTGAAACAGTGCATTGTGCAGCATGGTGGCTTAGCTTACTTCTAGCTCTAAATTTCTTTAGTTCCTAGATAAGCTGGAATGAGATTACCAGTGATGGGTTTGGGACACTGTTATGCAATATATGTCAATCATATCCAAACTGTCAGGTTTAGTATCCACCAATCAATTATTTACCTACGTTTAAGGATTTCACTTTTTTTTTTTTTTAACTTGAGTGATGAACTGAAATGATTTGGTACTGAGGAGGGTGAAATGGTGTATTGGGAGACTGCTGACCTCTAAACTCCTCTCAGATTATCCAAGAGAGAGAAAAACCTGAAAGTCAATAGTAATGATGATGGCTAGGGGGGAAGAGAATCTATTATAAAATCTCTGACATTTTCTAGTACCCAGGTATCCTGGGGCCAGGTGATGTTGAAGTCCTTCCTTGGCCAGTTAGATAAAAGACCCTAGCTACAGAGTCAACATTAGCTCAGTAGCTTTCCCATGATCTTATCTGTGCTTCAATTCTGATCACTGGTCACCTTCGAGGCTTAGGGGGGCTCAGAAGCAACCTGCTATGACAGTCGATGGGTACTGCATTCTCTCTGGTGATTCTCTATAAGATGTCCATATCTTCATAAATTATCCCTTTATTGAATTCCCTCAAATTTCCCTATTTGCGTGTGTTATCTGTTCTGCTGATGCTGATACTGAACAAAGTGAGCTTGAGAAAAATGACTTTTACTCATAAGGTCCAGATTCTCAACTGAGATGTTGATTTGGATAAAAATCACACCTGGTATTACCAGGTATCCTAAGCTGAAGATGGAACTCAAAGATGTTTAGTACTGATACCTAGAAACTGGGACTGTGATCTTCTATGGTAAGAAATTTTAAGGTGTGATTAAGCTAGGTATCTTGAGATGGGATGGTTATCCTGAATTATCCAGGTGAGTCTAATGTAAACACAAGTTCTTATAAGATGGGGAAGCAGGAGGGTTAGAGTTTGAGAAAGTGATGTGGCAAAGGAGACAGAGGATACATGATGCTACTGCAAGAAGTGGAGCTTGAACCAAAGAAGACAGGACAATCTCTAGATGCTGCTCCTACAGTGGGAATGTTGACAGCTTGAATTTAGAGCTTCTGACCTCCAGAACTGTAAGTAATACATTTGTGTTGTTTTAATCCACTAAGTTTGCAGTGATGTACTACAGCAGTAATAGCAAACGAATATACCAGAGAATGAGATCAACAGTTGGTTAGTTTCCACAGAAGTATTCACTTAATTTAAAAACCTTTTAGACATGTGCAAAAGTAGAATAGTATAATGATGTCTTCTGTTATTATTTTAAAAAATTTTCCTAACATCTCCTAGGACCCAGCCTCTCTTCATTTGTGGTGAGTATTCATCATTTTATATTTATTTATATATATATATATATGCATGTGCGGGGAGCGGCTTGAAAGAGCTGACTCTGGGAGCTGCCTTGATTGATTATCAAGGGTCTGTTCAAGGACATAGCTCTCTGTCCCGCCACCCCTCTCCTGGAACCCAAAGTTAATCAGAACACTAGTAAGCCTTCAATGCACACATGATGCAGATAGATAAGCCTTTCATGACCACCCTTAAGATAAACGGGATGCCCTTCTTAACCCTTGACGTTATCAGAGAGTTCTGGTGATTGCTATCTCAAAGTGATGTTTATGGAAAAATATTTTCTCTTCTTAAGATTCTCTTCTTGGTTTAGTATAAATGTAACCCTGAGAAATAAAGAATCATCGTTGACTGCAGCGATCCTCTCGACCCCATCTGTTCTGTGTCTTTATTTCTTAGCCTAAAGGAACGCGCCGTGTTGCTCGCTGAAATCTCCCGGCTGGTCCGGCAAGTGGCGCCCAGCGTGCGGCTCGACGAAAGTTCCTTGCAGCCGCTGCCCGTTGAAACGATTAAGGTAAGTAAGAGTGTATATACGTGTATATTGAGGGGCAGGAAGGTTTATTGTCGAGAGTATAAACTATGGGGCAAGATCATAGTTGTCAGTTGTTTGTGCATATGTTACAGATAATGTTGAAGCATCGGGGAATGCAGGTTACTAAAACGAAATTGCAGACTTTTCTTAGTTTTGTTGAGGAAGTATGTCCCTGGTTTCCGCAGGAAGGGACTATGAGTTTAGAGATATGGAAAAAGATAGGGAAACAGATTCAAACATATTATACTCTCCATGGACCTAATAAAGTTCCTGTGGAGACATTTTCATTATGGTCTTTAGTAAGAGACTGCCTTGTCTTGGATCAGGGACTTCTTCCTATTTCTGGGCTTGGGAAATATAACCAGGGAAATGTTACACCCATCCAGCCTAGGAGATTGCCTGATAAAAGTGGACTTGGGTATTTTTAGAAGGGACCTCTGATCCTCCTGTAATTCACGCAGATCCTATTCTGAGGAGCCTGTGTGGGTTGATCAGTGGCCCCTTTCCAAAGAAAAAATTGACGCTGCCCAACAACTGGTGCAGGAACAGTTGGAATTGGGACATATTGAACAGTCTAATTCACCTTGGAATTCGCTCATTTTTGTTATTAAGAAAAAATCTGGAAAATGGAGGCTTTTGCAAAATTTGCGAAAAGTCAATGAAACTATGGAAGTCATGGGAGCATTACAACCTGGCTTACCTTCCCCCATGGCTATTCCAAGAAATGCTCATATAATAATCATAGACCTAAAGGATTGTTTTTAATACTATTCCGTTGGCACCTCAAAGACTGTCCTCGATTTGCCTTTAGTGTTCCATCTGTTAATTTCTCTCAACCAATGCGCCGCTATCAATGGAAAGTTTTGCCTCAAGGTATGGCTAATAGTCTGACTTTATGTCAAAAATTTGTTGCAGCAGCATTAGAAGAGACTCGAGTAAAATACTCTGATGTTTACATTTTGCATTACATGGATGATATACTGCTGGCACATTTTGATGAAAAACATCTGTTAGCAGCTTATGCCTTCATGGAACCAACTTTGAAGGCTTCAGGGCTTATAATAGCCAAAGAAAAGGTGCAAACCTTTCCTCCTTATTCCTATCTTGGCTTTCGTTTAGAAAGGGAGACATTTGGAGTTCAACCCATTGCTTTGCGAAGGGATAATCTGAAAACACTTAATGATTTTCAAAAGTTGCTTGGGGACATTAATTGGACTAGACCCTATTTACATCTTGCAACATACGAATTAAAGCCTCTTTTTGATATCTTAAAGGGAGATAATAATCCTACCTCCCCACGCAGCCTTACAGAAGCTGGAGAGCGAGCTCTTCAGAAAGTGGAAACTGCCTTATCACAGCAGCATTCCAGTTACTGTGACTATGAAAGGCCTTGGGGACTTTATATCCTTGCCTCAGAACATTCACCTACCGGTGTCCTGTTTCAAGATAACCCTCTAAGGTGGATTTACTTGCCAGTTTCTCCTTTATGGGTGTTAAGTCCTTATCATGTTCTTGTAGCCAAAGTAATAGCAAAAGGTAGACAGGAATCTGTGACTTATTTGGGAAGAGATCCCCACTTTATTTGTATTCCTTTTTCAACTGAACAGCAACTATGGCTTTCTCAATTTTCTGATGATTGGGCAATTGCGCTTGCACAGTATGCAGGGGAGATTAAACAACATTATCCTGCTAATAAATTGTTACAATTTGCACAGCGGCATCAGTTTATTTTTCCAAAAGTCGTGCAGCAATGCCCTTTGGAAAAGGGGATAACTGTCTTTACTGATGGATCTTCCAATGGCATGGCCAGTTTGGTGATCGAAAATGAATCTTATTATTGTCAAACCTCATGTTCATCAGCTCAAGAAGTAGAGCTTTTTGCAGTACTCCAAGCTCTGCAACGTGTTCCTCAAAGTTTTAATTTATACTCTGACAGTCATTATGTTGTCAGAGCTCTCTCAGTCATTGAAACAGTACCCCTCATTGGAGCTGCAAAGCCCTCTATTCAAACCTTGTTTTTGAAAATTCAGAATCTCATTCGAGCCCGAACTCATCCTTGCTTTTTTGGGCACATACACGCTCACACTGCCCTTCCTGGGCCTTTAACGGCCGGGAATGCTCTGGCAGATGAAGCCACCCGTATGGTATGTTATTCTTCCTTAACCCCTATCTCTGCAGCACAGGCCTCTCATGCAATACACCATCAGAATAGCAATTCTTTACGGTTACAATTTGGAATTTCTCAGGAAGCCGCTCGTCAAATTGTAAAAGCTTGTCCTACTTGTCCACAATTTTTTGTGCTCCTAACATATGGGGTCAACCCTCGAGGCTTGCTTCCTAATGATCTATGGCAAATGGATGTTACTCACATCCCTGATTTTGGTAAATTAAAATATGTGCACGTTACTGTTGATACTTTTTCTGGTTTCCTCATGGCCACACTTCAACCTGGAGAGGCTAGTAAGCATTGTATTCAGCATTGCTTACGGAGCTTTTCTGCTATGGGCCTACCTAAATGCATCAAAACAGACAATGGCCCTGGATATACTGGTCGCAATTTTCAAGCCTTCTGTGCCCAATTACAAATTGTGCATAAGACTGGTATTCCATATAATCCACAGGGCCAAGGAATTGTTGAGCGGGCACATCAAACCCTTCAGCACCAATTGAAAAAATTAAAAAGGGGGAGTTTGTATGCTATTACGCCTAACAATCTTCTTAGTCATGCTTTGTTTGTTTTGAATTTTTTAAGCCTTGACTGAGATGGCAAATCAGCAGCTCAACGTTTCTGGCACTATGATAATGAAAAGGCTCGGCCATTGGTCAGGTGGAAAGACCCGCTGGAAGGCAGATGGCATGGGCCGGATCCAGTTCTAACATGGGGGAGAGGTCATGTTTGTGTTTTCCCGCAGAATGCCGAAGCACTGCACTGGCTCCCGGAAAGGCTGGTACGCACGGCGGAGGAGATCACTGGTGGAGTGAATGAGACAGCTCACAATCCAGGAGACGGTCCCGCTGCCGACAGCTCAGCAGATACAGGCACTGTTACAGATGACGTGTGAGAATACTCCAAACCCTTCCCCCACCTCTCCTACTAGTATATTAATTTCTTTATTACTCCTTTTGAACCAGATAAGTTCCATGAATGCTGATGTCTTCTGGGCATATGTTCCTGATCCCCCTCTTTTGCAGCCTGTCGGATGGGAAATGAGTTCTGTTCCTGTGTATGTGAATGACACAATACTTTTGCGGGGGGGTCTTCTGATAAACATATTTTTCCGCAGAATGCCAACATTTCTTATACTGGATCCTCTTCACAATTACCAATGTGCTTTTTCCGAAATCATAATGTTTCAGGATGTCTTACTGTTACAGATGCACAATACTTTGGTTATGATTACGACCATGGCCACCGTAATTGGATAGTGGATATTCCTAGCATTACGAGATCCACAGGATATGCACGACGAGTCAATGGAACCGGACCTAAACACATTCCATTTTGTGACCTGGGGGTAGAAGGACGATATATAGCTGTGCCATGGAAACTTTGTAGAGATGAGACTGCTACTGTATATTCTATTACTAATGACACACATTCCCTTTGGGATTGGTCGCCAGACTCCAACAGGAACCCCGGAAAGGAAGGCAGCAGACAACTTGCAGCCAGAATTTGGAATCTTGGTGGTACCACGGTGTATCAGACTGAGATATGGAAGCTGTTGGCTGCTTTCGGAACAGATGGGACCCGTTTGTGGACCGGAGGGAAGACCAAAGGAGTACGATCCTGGAGAGCCCACTGGTGGAATGAGACTTGGAGATATCCTCGGGCCTGTATACCCTATCCCTTTATGATCCTTGTTGGCTCTGTGACTCTAAAAATGCTAGCCTATATCATGTTCATTGTTTTAATTGTACCCTGACTAATTGTATAAGAGGTATGAAAAATAATTTTGGGGCTTTGATAGTCAAACAACCGCCCTTTGTCATGATGCCTGTGAACCTTACTGAACCTTGGTATGAGGAGTCAGGGCTTGAGCTGTGGAATAAGGTGCGTACAGCCCTTGCTAGGCCACGAAGGGGGATAGGATTAATAATTCTGGGAGTAGTAACTCTTATAACTTTAATTTCTTCTGCTACTACTGCTTCTGTATCTTTAGCTCAATCTGTGCATACTGCTAATATTGTAGATGATTTAGCAAAGAACACTTCAAAAGCTTTAGGAATTCAAGGAGATATAGATAGAAAGTTGGAGGATAGACTAAATGCGCTTTATGATGCAGTGAGATTTTTGGGAGAAGAAATATTAAGCTTGAAATTGAGGGCTAAAATCAGGTGTCATGCTAATTATCATTGGATTTGTGTAACTCCAAAAATTTAATAATACTGAGACCCCTTGGAATAAGATAAAATTACATTTAGATGGTATTTGGTATAATGAAAACATTTCCTTAGATTCTTGATATAGAAAATGTTCCTCGGGCTAGTATGGATTTGGCAAAAAATGCTGAAGAGTTTGTTAACAGTTTGTTTTCCAATTTTCCCTCGATTACCTCACTTTGGCATCTTTTTTCGGGGGTCGTGGCTGTGCTCCTAGTGTTTGCGCTTTTTGTGTGCATTGCTCCTTGTATCATAAAGAAATTCATTACAGAGTTGTGGGACATCAAGGCTGTCCTACACAGTAATTACTTACGCCAAAAGAATCAGGCGTGCCATTTTACTAAATAAAAGAGGGGGAGCTGCGGGGAGCGGCTTGAAAGAGCTGACTCTGGGAGCTGCCTTGATTGATTATCAAGGGTCTGTTCAAGGACATAGCTCTCTATCCCGCCACCCCTCTCCTGGAACCCAAAGTTAATCAGAACACTAGTAAGCCTTGAATGCACACATGATGCAGATAGATAAGCCTTTCACGACCACCCTTAAGATAAACGGGATGCCCTTCTTAACCCTTGACGTTATCAGAGAGTTCTGGTGATTGCTATCTCAAAGTGATGTTTATGGAAAAATATTTTCTCTTCTTAAGATTCTCTTCTTGGTTTAGTATAAATGTAACCCTGAGAAATAAAGAATCATCGTTGACTGCAGCGATCCTCTCGACCCCATCTGTTCTGTGTCTTTATTTCTTAGCCTAAAGGAACGCGCCGTGTTGCTCGCTGAAATCTCCCTGCTGGTCCAGCATGCATGTGTGTATGTATGTACTTATATTTTGGTTTTCCAGCCTCTGAACCACTTTGCCATGTTTTGAAGACTTTCTCATCTTATGTATTCTTGGTAGGGGTAGAACCTACCTGATACTAATCAAAACTGGAAGTCCCAGGTACTTGACTTCCCAATACTCCTGGTTGCTGGGCTACTAAGCCTAAGCCCTAGACTCTACCACGTAGGTGCGCTATATGCCTTTCTTAGAATCAGCCACAGGGATGGCAGTTGCAAGTGGAGTTCTCAGCAGTGGCCACAGAGGTAATTGCAGCAATCTGAGTTTCTCTGTGACCCAGCATTTCTTTCACTGCACCAGGTCTGCCGTATGACTGAGAGTTTTGTTATTAGCTGTATATCCTCGAGCCCAAATTTTCCAGATTCTGAATGACTTTGACAAATTATCTTTGTCCTTAAATCAGCCTGAGTTGGTGTATGGGTTTGTGCCCCTTGAAACTAAGAACCTGGTTTCTACATACTTCTCTATTCTGCCATCCTCACTCTGTCAGTTTTCACTTCAGGCAAGGATTCCTTTTGACTTCCTGAGAGCTGTAACTGTGCCAGAGTTGTAGGCAGACACACCAACCTCTAGAGGGGGAAGAAATCACCTATGTTTATGTTTCTCTCTTAGGAGTGGAGGCCCCTTTACCTCCAGGCCTCTTAGTAGTTTTTTCTCTCACCCCACACCTGGTGCTGGTACATGATCCCAGTCAAATCACTTTGTCAGCCACAAATAAAGTTTCTCTGAAGAGTAAATAAGACAATGTATGTAAAGCTTTTCACCCTGTACCTGGCATATTTGAAGCTTTCAAATGATTTCTAATTCTCATAACAAAATCCCTTGGGGGGTTTTGTAGCATCCCTGTAACTCAGGATTCACCTCAGATTTACTGAGATGCAATATTTAGATGCAGGGCCTAGTTATCAATATTTTATTAACTTCCTCAGAACATTTTCTATATATCTTTGGTTAAGTATCACCAGAGAGGAATGATTATAGCATTTGCCCTGGGGTGTTTATCCAGGTGTTTTATCCTACCTATGTGAAATTTCCTACTACAGCTTTCTCTTAGGTTATGGGTTAATGTTAAATGGTTGGCAAATTTAAGGACTAATTAGTAAAAGGTATCTGTCCTCCTAAAGAGCTGATGACCCCAGAGAAAATAAAGGCTTGAACTGCCTTAGACTGGGCTGTTTGCTACCACTCTGTGAACAGTGGATTGAGTTTTTTTCTTCTGAGTCACTCAGCTCAGTGGTTTTTAACTAAACTGGTACTTTTTTAACTGGCTGACATTACTGTTCAGGGTTTTACCTGGAGATCTAGTGCAGGGCCCTGGTTTGGGGAATTGTAGCACCAGCTGAAAAAAAATGCATTTAACAGTGTATGCTTTAGGGCAGGATAACCCTGTACTTACTGTGATCACTAAATAAGTAAAAGAGGTGATTACAATCAATGAAAAGTGAAAGAAGATGAAAATAGATACAATGAAAAAAGGAATCACATCAAAGACTCTCTAGTTTGGAGATCATATGCTTATGTGGAGGGCAACAAGTGTTCACACAGGGGTTGCGGAATATTCAGGATAGAAGTCAGGGTGTGAGTTAGGCATTAGTGGGCCAGAAGTTAACAGGAAATGGATACAGTAATCCTAAGCAGCTTTATTAAATTTTTAAAGTTAAAAATGAAGCAAGATAAGGTGATTATTTGGGAAGTAAGAGGAAGCATCTCCCTGCCCCACCTCCCCCCTCCCTTAAAATGTGAGAAACTTAAGTTTAAAGCTCCTGACAAGGATTCATTAGAGTGGGACAAATGGCAGATACAGAATATCAAAGGAATTACTTTTAGTAAAGTTCCAGTAATGGTTGGAGGAGCAGGGATATCAAGTACCTGTGGAGGAGTGAGTCTTCGCCGGGAGAAAGAGAACCTCGCCTCAGGTCACTGTGTGTGAATGCTCTTAGATTTTCTGTTTTATGTGAAATTGAGGGAGTGTGTCCATGGCAGTTCGTATTTTCTCTGTGAGGCAGAACGAGGGATTGTTTGCTGGGACTAAAGGGAGAGGGAAGGGAAACTTGAGATTTCAAGATGCTGGAGAAACTCTGAAATATCTTTAGGGTGCTGGGGAAAATGTTAACCAAAGAAAGGCATCTGGTTTAAAGGTTGTGTTGAGGGCTCAGGTGAACTGAGGACCACATGTTTATGGTTACATCAATTTTGCCTATCACCTGTTGTGTGATTTCTTCCAGCAGGACTCAGGTTCCTGGGGACAGGCAGTCAGAGAGGCATATTTGAGTTCATGCAGTTTTGAGGAAAGAATAAAAGACTGAGTTTAGGGTGTTGAAATGATGTAATGTAAGCAGGGTAAGCAAAGGCCTGAAAAGTGGAGTGGGCAAAAGAACAAGAAGAAAGAGGAAGCTCTGCTGTGGCTCAAGGGGAGATAGCTATACAGCAAGAAATGTGGAAAACTGTAGTTGGAGAGTGAAATACTCGAATCCATGATTTTGCTGGTGATAACCAGATTCACAATGTGCTTATGGGAATGAGTGGCTGAGGTGTCACTAAAGATGAGACGGTCAAGAAACCAGGTGTTCATGATGTTGTAACTTTGATTTTCCTGAGATAATGTAAGAACTGGGCTGGAAGTGAGGATTACTAGAAAAGACCAACTGGAAACTTTTCAGTAAATGAGGTGAAAGGTCTCGGTGGTAGGTAGATGACAGCAAATAGGAAGATGGGAGCACGTTTTAGTAAAAAAAAAATGTGAGCCTCAGAGGAGCAGGAATTTCAATAAAAGTAATAGCCTGAAAGTGGAAATAAGGAACATGGATGACTCTGAATCACTGCTGGGCTCTAAGGGAGTGTGAGGATTAACAGCCTGCTCTTGATAGCTATTTGTTAAGTATATCGGTTGTACACACCTGAATCCACAGTAAAACTCTTGGCGTCTCTTTCACCTCAACATTCAATCTTGCCTCAAGCCTTGCTGATTCTATTTCCTGAATCTATTTAATCACAGTGCCACAACTTCTGGGACACAATGTTTTTTTTTCTCCTGAGTTACTTTAGCAGCCTTCTGAGTAGTATCTCCATTTAGACTTTTCTCTGTTCCATTCTCCACAGCTACAGTCAGGGTGGTATTCCAAAAAGACAAATGCCATCATGTTGCTAATCAGCTTAAAGCTATCTGTGGCTTTAAGATATGTGAGATATTTTAATCTTATTTTTGGTATTAAGTCTTTGATATCTAGTGTGTGTCTTACATGTATAACTCAATTCAGTTTGGACTTACCACATTTTAAGCGTTCAATAACCATAAAAGACTAAAGGCAACCATATTGGAAAGTTACACTCTTTAAACCAATATACCAACTCTTACCTCACCTGGCTCCAAAAATAGTTTCTTTTTGGCCTTTTTTCCCCTTATACTCTTTGTCCAGCCATGTTAAATTATGTGCTCGCAGAACTCTCACTTTTGTACTTGTGGTTCCCTATCTGGAATTTATTTATTTTTTCAGGCTATTTTAGCTTACATTTTCTAGAACGTGAGTCTGAAGCAAAGGTAGTGAGTTCCTCCTTTATTAGAGGCTCTACCCTCGGGGAACTGAAGTGAGGGTGAAGCAGAGAAGGAGAGAGTCAGAAAAGGCTGTGAGATGGAGTTTTTGTTCAGGAACCTGATTGCTCAAAAACTGATTCCTTCCAGAAGAGGTTGCACATAAGTAGGCACTGATCGAGTTCTGAAGGATCAGCAGGGAAGCCCTGGGGTGGGAGCTGAGACCCAGGCAAGGCTGAGCTGAAGCAGTTCAAGGCTGGCTGCCAAGAGCTGGTCATCTCTGTGGCAACTGGAACAAGAACTGGGTGAGGTTGAGAACATCTGAAATTGTGCATATCGGGTCTGACACAGTCAGTAACGCCTACTTACTTATCTCACAGGGATCAACTTACATGTTATGTCCGCAGGGTAGATTTCCTTGATTCTAAAACAAAATTAGGTCTTTCAGTATGTTCTCAGGGTCTCCTTCACTTACCCTCCTCCAATAAAACATCATATTTTTAAAAATTGTAAATTGAAGTATTGATGATTTGTCTTCCCCATAAAATCTTAAGTTCTCTGAAGTCAGGTTCATGACTGTCTTTTACCATGAGATCCCCACTTCCTGTCTTGCAGTACTTCATGCAGCTCTCTCCCTGATACAGTGAAAGTCTTCAATAAGTACTTGTAGCATGTGAATGAACAAATGAATGAAAAGTTCAAGTTGGTAAAACATCATGTGGTTTTTGTTTTTTTTCTTCCAGAGCAGGCCTCTTTGTCAGAAGTACTTTTAGAATATAAGCTGATCACTGAAGATTAGCTTGCTTTGTTCAGCCTTTCATGGGCTGTCAGGCTGTAATCCGGGATAATGACATGACTCTGACCAATGAGACTTTGCATATCTTTAGGTTCACTTGTTTTGCAAATTAGATTTGTCAGGTTAGAACTTCAAATGGAAGCTCTCTCTCTCTTTTTTTGCTCTTTGGCACATTCTAATGAGAGCCATAGCTCCTGAGTTGTTGCTTCAGCATTTGTATCTAATATGAAAGAAATTGAAAGCTAAGATGAAACCTCAGGACTAGAACAGCAGGTCTGTCAGGCAGCACTCCCAGCCCTGTTCTTAGCTGTGTCTTCAATGAGAAAACGCTGTGACATGGCATTGTGCCTGGCGTGGAAAACTTGGGTAAAGGAGATGTCATGAAGGGAAACAGCATCAACCTTCATTCTGAGCTTTTTTGTGCCATCTTTAGTCAACTTCTGTCACAGGGAAGTGGTGCTGCCTGCTAATGACCTTCCCACCTGGGGACCCCATTGTGAGTGACGTCCTTGATGCCAGCTCGCATAGTCTAGCTAATTCCAGACCTATTAAATATTCAGTATCTTTCTGAGAACCAATTAAGCAAATGGGAGACATAAAATAGAACTTGCCTTTTACCCAAGGAGTCATTCAACCAGAGTTTTTATGACAAATAAAGGGCCTGGAAACTAAGCAAAATAGTGAGAGCTTTTAAATGCATATAGAAGTGATCAAATCTGAAATTGCCTGATTCTCACCTTATTCTGGAGGGGACTAACTTATGAAGAAATCACTTGTTTAAATTGGTAGCCCTCATTTGCCTAGCAAGGGTATTGTATTTTATTGTTCTCTAGATATTTTGAATTTTAAATCAAGACAACAAAAACAAATTACACAAATATACTGAAAGTAATGACAAATTATTGAACTTTTTTCAGAATGCTATAGAAAACTGAAAGTTTGTAAAGTGGGAGTCACTTATTACCTCATGGATGAAAAGAGAACATGACAGTCATCACAAAAATAAAGTGCAGATAGATTATAGGACTTAAAGTTTTATAAGCAAGTATTAAGTTATTGAGTTGGAAAAATCTCTCTTTTTTTTACTAGATCATCAGGACTGAAAAGTCTAACTATAAGCACTGAACAAACATCCCCTCCCAGACTCATCCATTTAACAGGGGCTCGATAAACATTATTGACCAGTTTATTGGCCTGATGAACTTGTTTTTAAAAAATAGCCTGAAAAGGAAATTCCCAGATCATGAATTTCAGCTGTTAACAGTGTTTTTGTCTGTAATAGTTTTACGAGATCTTAAGGCAGACTTGCCAATGAACTTCCTGTTCAGGATGTTCTCATGGACAGCAAACAAGAGTGTGAAAAGATAATAAATCCACATTTTAATATTGGTTGTCACACACTAGAAATGTCTCATCCTTTGGTTTTTAAGAGAAAATGCACTTTTCCTCCAGAAGGAAAATGTATTTTATTTTTAAGAGAGATATTTTTTATGTAGTAAAAGTTTGGGATACAAACACATCTTTGGGACTCAGAGGCAGATTATTGACTTAGAGCCTCCTGTCTGACATTCTCTACCATGGGAGGCTTATTTCTGTGCAATAAGTAAAATGATGAGTTCATTGTGAAATGATGAGTTCATTGTGAATGTATCAGAACATGTCAAGTGCCTATTTTGGACTGTTTTGCACATGGTTGATATTTAATAAGTACTAACTGTTTATGGTTATGATAGATGATTACAATCTATCATATGGTAGGAGGAGAAAAAGAACTGAACATTCACTCCGTGTGACATTTGCTGATTGTAACGCTCCCATTTCCTTTGCGCTAAGCAGATGACAGGCATGGTGCCTCCGGCCTTATGAGCATGCTAGTGTGTGAACAGTGCAGCTACATTAGGAGAGGGTCTTTTTCTACTCATTGCTTTGGGAATGACAGAGCTCCTTGGAGAGGCAGAGAGACTCACCATAGGCACAGGGCCAGGAAAGAGCAGAGCACAGCCTGATTCTGGAGATTTCAAATGTAGATACTGGGTTGTATCCCTGGAGATTCTGTGTCGGTAATTCTGCATTTTTGACAAGTTTTCCTGGAAGCTTTTGAAACGAAGGCCGTATATGAAAATCACTCAGTCGTGTCGGACTCTTTGTGACCCCACAGACTATGTAGTCCATGGAATTCTCCAGGCCAGAATACTAGAGTGTATATCCCACTAGAGTGTATCTCCAGGGGATCTTCCCAACCCAGGGATTGAACCCAGGTCTCCCATGTTGCACGTAGATTCTTTACTGGCTGAGCCATGAGTTAAAGTGTAAAAATACTTATGTTTAATTATCTGATCATTTATTTATTAATTAAATATCAGTGATGTTCTGCTATACAGTAAGCATATAGAATGCAAATGTTAGACTAGTGACATTTAAATGCTCCTCTCTTGGTGTTTTGGGGTCTGTAATCTTCATAGTGAGAGAGAAAAGTTATTTTAAGCCAGCAGCATCCTGTTAGATCCTAGACTATTAATAGCAATATCAGTGCACCCAACTGATTTATATGTCTTTTTATTTTGTATCTGGAGGATTTTTTCTAAACGAAGATAACTAAAAGCTATATTTAAATAACTTTATGAATAGGTTTCTGATGACTCACATCAAGTTTTCTTTCTCTAAGCTCTGTTAAGAGAATGTCCAATTGCATTCAGAGTAATCTGAATCAGACCACTTCTGTAGATCTGACTCAGAGAACAGTCTGTTGTACTTAGAGCTGGTTTTCTTTCCTGGCTTTGTCCAAATGTTGCTAATTTTGCATTTCTTGTTTTATACCAGTTTGCACAGGTATATAGCATCTTGGAGACTTTAGTCTCATTCTTTGTTTCTGTGTTTACTGAGAGTTGTCTTTAAACATGATCCCTTAGGCCCTCAGGATCCTACCACCAAGTGATAACTTAAGAGTGGCCTTTTTTGTTCTTTCTGCCTCTGCTCTAGAGCCGAGTGCATGGTGTATTCCCCTGGGTGTGTTCCCACACACTCTCTCTTCTCTGCCTAGGGTGACATGAAGGGTCAGGTCCTCTCCATTCTAAGACTTGAGGGTCACCTTGCCGCTCCCTGTGTTATTCAGTAAACATTCTCATGCCTGAAGAGAACTTAAAGCTCAAAAGGTATGGGATATATCACTACAGCAAAATCTAACATCTTTTAAAACATGTTTTTCCATTACCAAGAAACACATAAGTGAGAATATATAGATTTAAACTAGCTTGTCATTTTTAGGAAAAGTTTTTATCTGTTCCAAGAGGAGCATTAAATTGCCTTAGACTTTACTTTCTATTTTCTTATCCGGAGAGATGTCATTGAGATTCATTGCTCCCTGAATCAATTTATACATTTCTTTACTTTACATTTCCCCACTGCATCTTCTGGAATAGTCTCCACACCAAAGACACTCACAAATTTTATTGACCCACTGACTGACTTTTTGGAACATGACACAGGCTGACAGATGTTTTACCAGCCATCTTGGGATTGTATACCACTGACAGAAATTATTAACTTGCAGGAATCAATAGCTGGAGTGTGCCATAAGCATTTACTTTCAAGCACAGGTTTTATTGAGAGGAATTACATGAATTTGCTTCAGATGGAGGAACAATTTACTTTTCATTACTTTATTTTATAAACATGAACTTTATAGTTTTCATTGCCATCTTTTTATTGCTTCAAAACACACATTTTATGTGCTACTGACACAAAATTAGCTACACTCTCAGTTGCCTAGTGCCCTAAAGCTCAATGAATTTGAGACAGACTACTAAGATTTTCTGATCTCTTCTTCAAACTTCTTTACCGTGAAGAATGGGAGTAGTATTAGAAGAATGAAGACAGGTAATTGTTTTTTTTTCCTTAAGGGAAAGGAAGTTTTCCATAAATTATTATCTGGAAAAATAAATAATTCTAGGTAAGATTTTAGAATTAACAATTAAAGAAATGGGTTGGTGAACAACCAGCAAAGAAAGCAATGATTTGATGTTCAGAAGAAACATTATCAAACTAACCCAATTTACTTATTTGTAGGGTTATTAAATCAGTAGCTTAAGGGAATGCACAAAACCACATATCTGAGCTAAAGCAAGGCGTTGGCCAAGTCTTTCAAGATACCTTTGGGTTAATATGGTGGTTGATTTAGCTGAGTGTTAAGGATATTAGGTGAAGGCTTGAAAGGCTGTATCCATCAGGCAATTCTCATAAAGGCATGCCTTATCATTCTGTCCTTAGCCCTACTAAATTCATTTTTTAATGACTGACAGAGGCGATGCAATATAATGCAGTTACAGTGACTAGGGCTCAGACTGAGATCAAATCCTGCTTATACCACTTCTTGGAATGCCTTCTTGGGCAAGTTATTGAATCTTTGTAAGCCACAGTTTCCTCATCCTTAAAATGGTGATAGTAACTGCCTCATTGAATTCTTGTGAAGGTTAAGTGGGATAAATAATGTGGGGCAGTGTCAAAGCATGCTCAGAAATGTTAGTTATTGCTGTTAACTTGGATATGGGCATAGAATGCTCAGTCATCAAACTTGAGAGTAGAATAATTTAGAAGAAAGAGAATAGATATTGCATGGCAGGACCCTGGCTGATGGCAGATATCTGCACTTGTACTCTTGCCCCCTCTCCTTAAATCCCAGCATCCCCATGGGTAACATTTAACAATGTGAGGGATTATCAGGAATTCTTTTAAGATCCTAGATGCATATCCTAAAACTCAAACAACTGAGTATATATGAGTATATATGTAGGATATATAAAAAAGGATATGTAAGAAAGATGTGTAAGAATTTTAATTAGCAGAAAGCTCAATATAAGTGAGGATTATGGTGTAGCCACAAATAAATGAACAAAGTAACAAAGGTTACTTAGTACAAAGTGGTACTAGTTATACCACTCAAAGTGTTTTACTTCCTTCTTGAGCACCGCAGTTTAAGTGACAGATAATCTGGAGTATGTTCATAGAATAGTGACTGAAATGGCAAAAGAACTCAAAACTATGCCACAAAAGGAATATTTGAAATGAAAGGAGTTTTACTTGGAGACAGAGAGACCTGACGGGCTTACATTGGGTTTTTTCAAAACTGTTCATTTATTGATTCAGTGGAAGTTTTTGACAAAAATAATCCTCAATGCATTTAGTTTAGGGTTAAGTATCACATTTGTAACACGCTGGTGAATATTTTCATAAGAATATTCATCACCCATGTAATCCCATCATGACATCACTTTTCTGAGCCTCTGCAGTATGTGGTTGGCGTTGTTTCCATGGACACATCCATAGAGTTTAAATGTGAATGTTAATACTGGTTTCCCCATTCCACTTCTCCAGCTGCCACACACACACTGAGAAATTAATGAAAATGTGGAGAAGCTCTTGTAACAGTACTGAGTTCACTGTTACTCTACTATGTTCAAGTTCAGACTAAATAACCATGTTGAAACTACAGAGGACATTTAAAGTTAACTTGCATTAGTGGATCAAATAACCTATAAGATCTCTTATAATCATCTTGTTCTAAAATATTAATTAATCATAGACTATTGTCTATTTTGAGTCTCTGGTGGCTCAGAGGGTAAAGTGTCTGCCCACAGTGTGGGAGACCCGGGTTCGATCCCTGGGTCAGGAAGATCCCCTGGAGAAGGAAATGGCAACCCACTCCAGTATTCTTGCCTGGAAAATTCTAGGGAGAAGAGAAGGCTTCTCTTCTTCTATGAGAAGCCTGGTAGGCTATAGTCCATGGGGTCGCAAAGAGTCGGACACAACTGAGCGACTATCTATCTATCTATTGTCTATTTTAACTAAATGATATTTCATACATTATGCTGGGGATAGGTTGGTATAGAGGAAGAAATGTATATTTTGGATTAAATGTTGTTCTAGTTTTAGATGAACATTAGATGTGGGACTCTTTGGTTTATAAACTCTTTCCTATTTTACCTAAGTTTTAAAGTATGCAGATTTATCATCAGTAATTAAAGGGAGTAAGACTATTCTTTGTTGAATATGGCCAGTTTTTCAAATTTTGGGAGCAAATTTTGCATCTTTCCTCAATTTTCTCCCATGACCAAGAGGTCTAATAACATTTGTGTTAATGATACCATATTTAACATTAATTTGGCACCTTAACTTTTATGCATAGATTTACACACACATTATCTTATTTAAAAATTCTCCAAGTTGACCTCTTAAGCAGATCATGAAACTGAGACTCAGTTTGATGACTGCCTGGAGTTTCATGGCCAGCAAGGGGCAGAGCTGGGACCAAACTCTCATTCCTCTCCCCAGGACTTTAATTCTTTTACTTTCTTTGAGTTAATGGCTTTAGATATCAGCAATTTTATCAGTGAGAAGGGGCTTTTCCTTTGAGTTGGAGAAAATTGCTTTTCCCTTTCACACTGTCCTTTTGCTTTATTGTGAAGTATATTTGTAGAACAATGCCAGCTTTGAAATGTCATGTACTTCAGGTGCAGAAATTGTGCCTTCCTTGAAGGGACGTCATGATGTTTGCCTGAGGAAATGAATGTCACTGCTTGGGTTATGGAGGCCGTATGTTGAGCCCAACCATGCGGGTTGTATGGGGTGGATGGTCAGATAACGTGAGGCATGTTGGGCTCTCAAAGAATGAGGCTTTGATAGCCTACAGCTTAAGGAACATTTCAGAAGCAATGGTTCAGCTTGAGTGAGTTAGGATTATCAGTGGGCATGAGGATTGGGATGGAGTATTGTATCTGGCACATCTGATGGTGGATGTGGTCTAATCACAGATACTATTATTTAGAATCATATTCTGGGGTATGGCAAGTGGGACTCAGAAAGTCTACTGGGAATTGAGAATTGAGGCGAGAAGGTCAAGAGAGGGACCAGTGTTGAAATTTACCAGAGTTGAGACACTCAGCTTGGAAAAGAATCCTCAAGGTCAAGAGGTTTTGGTGTGATGAGTGACAGCTACATGACATCAGCAGAACAGAATTGGAAGAGTGCAAGCTCAGGACGTTAGATGGGCCATTTCAACTAAAAAATTACAAAGCAATTGATAAATGTGGATTTTTAGATTTTTACATTGTTTCTATGTGTGTTTAAAACTATAAAACTTCTTAATATTAAATAATAAAATATTTACCTTTGGATTTTGTCAAAAATTCCAAGTTAAAAATTAAATGGGAGAATATCAGGGAAAAAGCAGACAGTATATTTAAAGATATTCCTTATTTTAGTAAAATCACTTTTTTCAATTTGAACATGGTAAAATATTAAAATACTGGTGCCTGTGACTCAGACAATAAAGAATCTGCTTGCAATGCTAGAGACCTGGGTTCGATCCCTGGATTGGGAAGATCCCCTGGAGAAGGGAATGGCTACCCACTCCAGTATTCTTGTCGGGAGAATTCCATGGACAGAGAAACCTAGAGGGCTACAGCCCATGGGGTCGCAAAAAGTCAGACATGATGGAGTGACTAACATACACATAGGCATTTCTAGGTTTAAATCGAGATAACAAAACATAATACAAAATTTTTCCTAATTCATGGCCTAGAAATGCTGAATAAACACTCCAAAAATTTCCTTAAATTCATAGCTGAGCATTGAATCCCCAGCCACCATAACTGAAGAGAGAACCAGAGTGGAATGTGTGAACCAGGGCTAAATCTACTCTGTGGGGAGGTCTGGGGACAGGACACAGGGCCTTCTGCCTGAAGAAGGCAGAGTGAAAGTGAGATCCAAGCAGAGAAATGTACCTGGGAAAATTCCTGGGAATCTCATCTCTGCCTGGGTTATGGGTGACAAAAAAGGCTTGCCTGAAAAATCTAAACTTTGAGACTATGTTTTGAGCATAATTCCTTTCCTATAAATTGATTCTACCAATCTCACTATCTTTATAAATTCAATAAAGTGTAAAACTACTTGGAGTTTTTGGCATAAATTGTCTATATAAATATGAATACGTATGTAATATAAAAAGAAAAATATGTTCTTTGACTAGTTTCAATGTTCAAAGGGCACATTTGAAGATCTGTTAGATGGATGGCTCTTAATCTGAATTCTTAGGGCTTAGGTGTGCATGTGGGGGGGTGGGGAGAGGTAATGTTTGAGCTATCTTTAGCCCTCCAAAATATGGTTCTGTACTTAAAATGGTCTATACACTAGAGGCAAAGATGCATGGGTTATTGAATAGAATTTTATAAGTAATAAGCTGACATCAAAACATTGGTTTCATAAAAAATTACTTACTTGGACACATACTTAAGAGTCAAAAACCTTTAAATAATGAATTAGTTGATATTAAGCATCTTTCCAGGCCAACACAGAGCAAATCTTAGTGTCTCTCTATCACGAAAGTTAATAGCACACACAGTCTCTGTGCAATATGAAGGAAGCCACTGGGTGATGCTTGGTTTGAAGAGGTGAAAATATACATAACTATATAAAATGAGTAGTGTGTTGATGATAGAGTTATACCCATCATTTCTGGAGCTTTCATATTGTACTATTCACATAATGAAAGTTCCACCAATGAGCTGTCAATCAGTGGTTGAGTCCATACAACTCCTAGGACTATCACCTGACAATGAAATCTGACTAGTGTCAGGCATGCCTAAGGCTCCCTAAGCTTGTTTATCCACTGCTCTTTTTTTTGACAGCTCCAAAATAGAGCTTATTTCCTACATTTAATGGATTTGTCATAAACCTTAATTGAATCTTCCTGATAAAAGAAATCGAGGACAACTTCAACAGTATAGCTTGTAGCCTTGCTGGATTCCTCAAGACCTGCATATCAGTCAGGACACTCAGAAGATGGGCTGGCATAATTGCAAATCATCCTTATCAAGTCCAAAGTATAAACCCCTTTTGGTCTTTCGAAAGGTTCAGGTTTATGATTTTAGGAAGGAAAGGATTTTTGTTAAAAGAATTTGTAGTTGGAGGAGCAAATTCTCTAACACTTTTTTTTCCTCTAGAAGAATATCAGATAACATTTAACAATCAAATTTACTTGGACACATACTCCTTAAGTAAAAACCATTTTGCAGATATAATATCACCTTTTGAAATGACAACCAAGAAGTTTGTTTATTTCTTAGTTTTTCAAGGTTATGATAACCATAACATGCATGTTCAAGATATTATCTTCTGAATCATGTAAAACTTTAAAATTGGGCAGGATATTTAGGATATTAACTGCTTTGAAAACACATATAGGCCATTTTATCTCTAACTTCAAGTGTTTGATCAAATATTTTTATGAATTGACCAGAGAGGATTTTGGATTCATATATTAGAATTTAAAAATGTATCAAAGAGCACCTGCATCTCAGAACCCAATACAGTCTATTTCTTTCCTATGGTCAATATCTTTCCTATTATGAGTAAGAATAAAAATAGAAGATGTCATTGGAAGTCTATAAAATGAACTATTTCTATAAACTTCTTGTTTATTCAGTCTTAGAAACTATGGGTTTGATCAAATCTGTTTTATGTTGTATTTTTGACAGTTTCTGAAATGTTTCTTATTATGCAAAAGCAAGATTTCTGGGAAATGGGGAAAAACACTCTAGAGCAATATTAGTTTTCTAGCAAAACAGTGATGATTGATATAGGAAATTGATACCTAAAGATACAGGGATATTTTGCTCTTATTTATGACTTTCAGAATAGGCAATTTCATTAGTGACCTTCTGCTTCAAATAAAACAGTTGTGCAAAGCATTCAGTTTTGAGAACAACTTCCCCTGATGTTTAAAAGAAATCCATTTGTCAAAGCTTTGGTACTTTTATATTGTTTTGAAATTAGACTCCTAACTCTATAATTGAGGTATCTCATTTCTGTCCTTTATTCACGTTGGCTACTGGGCTTTCATTTTCTGTTTTCCTATTTCCCTAGGAGGTATTGAAGTTATTTCTAAGCAGAGATACTTGGAGATTTTAATAAAAGTATGAATTAATAAGGCTTTCTTTTGCTTGCTTGCAAACCTGCTTTGTCTCTTTTGCAAAAAATATCTTATTTTGGTCTCCATCATAAATTAGTAACATGGTATTGTAATTATCTGTGGATATATACTTCTGTTACTAGATTGTGACCTTCTCATGAGGAGGTAACATGTTTTAAAATCTTTATATCCCAACATAAGAATGGTATCTGGTTCACAGAAAATGCTTAATGTTTGTTGACTAACTATCCACACAAATGAATGATAAGGAAGCAAGATTACTTTTGTTAGTAGGTTCTTAGAACTACTTATACTCATTATAGTATTAGGAATTGGCTAAGTTAGATGAACATAGTAGAATTTACTTAGAAAAAATGGCTTATTTCTAATTTTAGGTCCTGAATTAGAAGGGCATTTCTAAATAGAATATATTCTCAAGTATTTTTAAATGTGAGTGGTCTGGACTGTTGGTAACAATGACATAATTAATCATGAGCAATAATAGTAAAAACTGAGGAAACTTTTTAATGTATTTCCAGGATTATTTGGTCATGCAAATATGCAATATAGTTATTAGTATAAAATGCTGGATCAGTGAGAATTTGAGAATAAGTAATTTGTAACCTGACTCAAATAAGGAACAGTAAGGAAATATAATATTTCTCATAATTGGAAGTCCAGAGGCAAGATGAATCCCATACATCAATAATATCAAGACTTTTTTCCTTTAATCTTTTGATTCTCTTTTATTAAAGTTTATTTTTAATTGAAGGATAATTGCTTTATAATGTTTGTTGATTTCTGCCATACATCAACATGAATCAGCCATAGGTATACATATGTTCCCTCCCTCTTGGACCTCCCTCCCACATCCCACCCCTCGAGATTGTTAGAGACCTGGTTTTTTCATTCTCTTGCCATCAACATTATCTTACAACTGTTTTTTAGGAAGTAAGATGTTTGCTGTAGTTCTGTATATCAAGTCCAGACATGACATGATATCCAAAAGAAGAGAAACTATATCTTTCCTTGGTTTCTTTTTTTAAGATCTAGGAGGAATATCCCAGTGGTGCTCCAAAATATTTTCTCTCATGTTTCATTGGCCAGTGTTGGGTCTCATGCCCATTCCTAAAGCAGCCACTGGCTATGGCAATGGGGTTATCTTGATTGGGTTGGTTCAATGGTTCTCAACCCTGAATGTTCTTTAGCATATGAGGAGATTTGAAAATTATCAGTGCTTGGACCACAGCAAGATTAACTGCTTCAGAATCTCCAGAAGTGTGTCCTAAGCATCAAATAATTTTTAAAAGCCCTCAGGTGATTTTAGTACATAGTGAGGATTTAGAACTATGCATAGTCTGAGGTAGACTGGAGACCATGGTCTTCACAGTTACTTCTACACACAGAATGAGGCTTTTGACCTCACTCAGGTGGCTTTGAACTGGCATGAGGAAACTGCTTGTTAGCATTCACCCTCACCCAACTTTCCTTGTGAATATCAGTATGTATGTACAATATAGCTGACCAGAGTTAGAAACTGTGAGCTATGAAGACAGTTGGAGTAAGCAAAACTTAAATCTAGAGCTTTTCTTGTGTTAGCAAGGAGTGCTAAAATGAATCAGTTACTTAAGGATGTCCTTAACAGTTTTACTAAAAATCTATGTTCTCATTCTTATTTGGTCTATTTTAGGAGATCATATAAACCAAATCTTCAGGTAATCTCATTAGTCCCCCTTCTCAGTCATATATATTCTTTTGCAACAGAGGTGAATACCTTGCATGTGACAGGTGTTAAACACCTGAGTTGTTCTTTTCCTATTGTATATTTTTGCTTCCTTTGCCATAAATTAACTCAGTTATAATTGATTTGTTTTAATGCTGGTAATGCCCTGTTTTGATTATTATAGCTTTGTAATATACTTTGAAATCAGGAAGTATGATATCTGCAGCTTTGTAATTCTTTCTCAAGATTGCTTGTGCTGTTTGGTTCATTTGTGTTTCCTTACAAATTTTAGGGTTTTTCCACTTTTGTGAACAATTACACTGAAATTTTGATAGGGATTGAATTGAATTTGTAGATTGCCTTGGGGAATATGGAAGTTTTGAAAATATTAATTCTTCCCATTTGTGAGTGCAGAATATCTTTCCATTTATGTCATCTTCAATGTCTTTCATCAATGTCTTATAGTTTTCAGTGTACAGATTTTTCATCTTTTTGCTTAAATTTATTCCTAGGTATTCTATTATTTTTTGATGCAATTGTAAATGGGATTGTTTTTATTAATTTCTCTTTGACAGTTGTTAGTGTATAAAAATGCAACAGGTATTTGTATAACAATTTTGTATCCAGCAACTTTACCAAAATTTTTTATCCTGTGTTTTTTTATTGGGGGGGGGGGGAGGGTAAAGTCTGTAGGGTTTTCCATGTATAAAATCATGTCATCTACCAATAGTAGCAGTTTTACTTCTTCTTTTCCAGTTTGGATGCCTTTTATTTTTTTCTAGTCTAATTGCCCCAGCTAGAATCCCCAATACCATGTTGAAGAAAAAAAAAAAGTAGCCATTCTTGTTTCTGATCTCAGAGGAAAAACTTTCAGCTTTTTAGTGTTGAATATGGTATTATCATTATTATACACTTGAAACTAATACAGTGCTATATGTCAATTATACCCAATGAAAAAGAAACACTTGGACAACCTGTGGCAAATTTTATACATTCTCTAAATCTCATTTTACTTATTAAACTGGGATAGTATTCCTATTTCAGAATTATTTTAAAAAATTATTTTGTGAAGGAAAAGAATTCAGAATAAAACACAGAAAATGAGATTAATTAATTATCTGATCTACATTAGTATGTGATAACTAACCCCAAAGACATATTTTTGTATTCTCTGTCCCTCCTGGTGCTTCGGTCCTATCCTATAACCCTCTGCCTGCTTTTATTATCTATGTCTCTACTATATACATGTTGTTCTTTGCAACTCCATGGACTGCAGCCCACCAGGGGATCTTCACAATCCAGAGATCGAACCTGCATCTCCTGCATTGGCAGGCAAATTCAGCAATACTGCTGAGCCACCAGGGAAGCCTATATATATATATGTATTCAAATCATATTTAAATTAAGAAATTTTCTCTTTACAATTTACATTTTATAAAATTTACTATTCAAATTTAATTTGTATGCTTGTGTTTTCTCATTGTGTTTTCCTGATGGGATTTGCGTGGGTGTGTGGGTTTTGGTTCTTTTGATTAACTGTGCTTATAGTTGACTTGAATGTATGTTTTCATATGTATGTTTTCAGCATATAGTCTAAGAGACCCCAATTTTTTGAAAAAACCTGCATTTTTATCAGTACCAAAGTGATGCAGTTTGAAAAATCTGCAAAAAAAAAAAGCCAGGAGTTCCAGTTTCCAGAGGACTTTTCTTTCTGCTCCCCAACAATGTGCTTGCTACTCCTGAAAATGCTGGACTCTCTTCACTCCTTCGAGCCCTGTGTTTTCTCTCGCTTTTGGACCTCCACAGGGAATACGCTTTTCTGGATGAGGCATCTCTTCTAATGATTCTGTAACACCTTGTATCACTCTCACATTATTATACCACATTCTACTGCTTAACAATTCCCTTCTCTGGACTTCTCACTCAGGGTGTCATGGTCCAGTACATCACACAGTGCTGGCACATTCCCACTTCAAATGAAAGCTCTCAGTTCCCTCCAATGACTAATTACATGTCGAAGGCCTTTAGGATTAAGGGTAGATTATAATGTATCTTTAGCGTATTCTGTTTGCTTATAGATTTTTTCCCCTAAGATCCACAGAACAGCAAGCATCCATCTAATTTTATTTTTCTTAAAAAAGAAACTGTTCCATGTTACTGATGTAAACCATATTTTTGTTTTCTTAAATTCAAGACACTAGTATATTCTTTTCCTTGTTTCAGGACGCTTTTTTTTTTTTTTTTTGCCCCCCTGGCTGGAGGAATTGAATTTCTTACTCTTTCAATACCACTATTTTAATCCTAGTCTGCTTTGGGGAGATTTATCTTGTGTTTCCCTGCTGAATGATGTCTTTTGAACATGTTGCTATAAGGCACAGTAACTTGATTTTGAGATTTCAAGTAGAGCGTTTTAATCTTATGTACTGGACTTAGCAGTATATAACCTTAGAAAACTTTTAGCCACTTTTTAATGCCTTGCTTTTTCTCCGTTCTTTTCTTGCTGAAGGCCTGCAAATTTTAAAATACATTGGGCCTTTGAACAGTGTCATCCAAGCAAGTATTCACTGGGATGTACTTGAGCAATGATCATTCTGGATTAATAAAATAGGATCTTTGCTACTGTCTTAATTGCTTTTCCTTTTACAACTCTTCCCTTTTTTGTATAAATTGTATTGCTAACTTATTTTTATTTGTTTCTCAATACATATTCTATTTTAAAAGTGTATCACTTATTTCTGGGTTTCTCCTTTTATAGGACATTGTTATCTTCAAAATCTTTTGATTACTGCCTCTTACAATTTCAAAAGAATTGGAAAAAAGGAGGCTGAACAGAGTATACCAGCATTTAAGCCAGATCATTTTGTTGACAGAACACAAAAACCGGTGAATGAAGAAAACGCACTTGGGAGTATTGATTTTCAGTAAAGTAACTGGTAGATGGTCTCACGAAATTTTATTTGATAAATTAATTAACTTGGCTAGAAACACTAACATTTAGATCGAAAACTGGCCCAGAGGTCACAAACCAGATAATAATAACATATATTGTGTGTTGTAGTAGGTAGCTAAGATTATAGTTAGTAGAAATGCTCAACTTTGGATTTTTCATAGCTTTTTAAAAATGAATGTCATGGAGTTACATGTATCTATCCCGATCCCCCCTCCCACCTCCCTCTCCACCCGATCCCTCTGGGTCTTCCCAGTGCACCAGGCCCGAGCACTTGTCTCATGCATCCCACCTGGGCTGGTGATCTGTTTCACTATAGATAATATACATGTTTCAATGATGTTCTCTCGAAACATCCCACCCTCGCCTTCTCCCACAGAGTCCAAAAGTGATTCATGTCAATGTATGACAAAACCCACTATAATATTGTAAAGTAATTAGCCTCCAACTAATAAAAATTAAAAAAAAAATGAATGTCATGGAACTGGAAATAATTGATAAAAGTTTCAGTTTATATAATTGAATAGCAATAGAAATATCATGAAAATCTTGATCTTGTGAAGGTTTATGGACAGTTATAAATATGGTTACAGACAGTAAGAAAGTCAATTTGGAAAAAATGGAATTAAAATGAAGAGGATAAAATATCAGTTATGACCACAAATTATAATTCAAAGAAAAGTGAAAACTAGCACTTGAAACAGCTCAGATTTCTTCTTTTATCTTCATCTTCTTCTTTGTGATTCCAACTGGGAATGCAGTTCTTGGTCCAGTGCCCTCTCCCCTTGCCTCTCCTAGAGGAACCATCTACTCTGGAGGCTTTAGAGAACACATCTGGGTTTGATGACTTGCTCTCAGATCTCCAACTCCAGGCTGAGAATTTGGTCCTTTATCTCCACTAACTAACAGGGTGTTTTCTTTTTTAGGATTCTTCATTTCAAACACACAACTCTTGTGTGAGTGCATGCTCAGTCACGCCTGACTCTTTGTGATCCCATGGATTACAGCCTGCCAAGCTCCTCTATTGGTTTTTCCAGGCAAGAATACTCGAGTGGCTTGTCATTTCCTCCTCCAGGGGATCTTCCTGACCCAGAGATCGAACCCACGACTTCTGCATTGGCAGGCAGATTCTTTACCTCTGTGCCACCTGGGAAGCCCTACACAACTCTTAAATTCCTTGATATTTCTATTTCACACGAAGGGTTTCCCTCTGCCACCACAAACTTACCCATTTCTTAAAGTGTCCAAAGGACTGAAATGTTAAATTTATTTTTGATTTCTTCTTAATTATCCCACTTCATTTATTGAATGAATCCAGGAATCTTCCACAGTATATCTTTCTCATCCGAGATATCCTCAGTTTCATAGAAGTTGCTAATGTGTGAATTCCTGTGATAGTCTTCTAGTAGTTCTCTCTGCTCCAAGTTGTCATTGACCTCTTTAACCTTTCCGAACCTTTTGAGTTATATTATCCCTGTCCTCCAGAATACGCGGTGGACATCTTTGTTTCAGTCTAATTATTTGAAGCTGCTTCCCCCACTCCCCAGTTGAGATGATCAAATTTATGTGTGTGAATAGGTACATATATATATGTGTACATATGTACTCATATGTGTTAAAACTACATAAAAAGTGCTAGAATAGAAACAGTTTTGAGGAATTAATGGAAAATACAGTTACAATGGAATTGGGCTGAAAAAAGTACCATTTAGCATATAATTCAATAGAGGCAAAGGGAAAAAAACAGTCAAAGCAATTGGCTTTCCAAAGAGAATGCAGTGAACTACTAAAGTCAGACTACAAAAGACTGGGAGTATGGAGCTGGAAAAGCAGGAAGCAAGCCAAGGACTTTGGGGACTTGACCAGAGCCCAGCCTTTGGGTGGGATGTGGGGACAATGCTTGCCCTGAAGCCTTATTTGGCAATGAACGTAGGACTGTATGCCTGGGGCTAGAAAGAGGATCTTCTCCCCCATCTTCCTTCCATGTGCATTATATTGGGCTTTCTTTTCTTGGGACAACATGGCCCCTCTGAGATGCAACAGAGGCTAGAAAGCACACGTATTACCTTTTCAGCCTCTGCAGTGGTTTGAGAAAGGGATGACACTATCCATCCCTACAGGAATCCAGACTAAAGCAATAACAGGGAAGGAGATCGAGAAATTTGTCTAAGAAATGTCCCCTTTAAAGATTCTCATCTCCAAGATTAAAAGATCAGAATTTCCCTGATAAACCTTTTAAGGAAATGCTTCTGATTCTTATCACAGTCTTCTAAAACAAATAGAAATGATGTTAAATCTCCAATTTATTTTATAAAATCTAGGCAGAAAATAGAAAACTACATACTATTTTAAATTATAACTATAGATCTAAATGTTAAAATTATTTTAATTCAAATAGAATTTGGCAGCATACATTTTTTATTGATGTGATTGTCACATAACATCATCAATTTGGTGTTTAAGGTAAGTTAAAGGTGTCTAAGGTATTGATTTTATTATATATTGCAATATGATTACTACCATAGAGTAAGCTGACACTTTTATCATGTCATGTTTGTTCATTTTTGTGTTGAGAACAATTAATATTTAGTATCTTAGCAACTTTGAAATTAATACTTTAGCTGTTTATTAAAGAAATATTATAATGAGATCAAGTAGAATTCAGTATACTGGTATAATGTTATGCAGTATTAGATTTCTACAAAAATTTTCTAAGTACTGAAGAGTAGACTGATATACATGGGGAATGTGAAATGCATAGAATAAACTTAACCTTCTTTTGATATATTTTAAAATATTCCCTTTGTGGCAATACTTAAGGAAACACAAACATTTGCTGCACATGTTTCTTGTACTAGAGACTTCACAGGTACAGCATCATTTAGTCTTCTTAAAAATTCTCAGCATGCATATTATCAGGTGTTCTTCTTCCCCCTTGATGATGTAAGTGAAGCTTAGAGAGGTTAATTAACCTTATCTTATGCAATCTTTGTCAGATCTTGAATTTGATTTTTCCCTCCTTAGATGTTATATTATCAAATTAGTATTAAAGTTTCATAGATGTTGGCAGAAATAGGTGACTCCTGGGTCCAAGATCAAAGGCCTCACTACCTGTGGTTCATGGGCATCAGTGTGTGTGTATTGGTTCCCCTTCAACTGAAGTCCCATGTGGGTGATGTATGAGTGGCATAGTAGGTTTGGGTTGCATCTGAGGAACACTGAGCATGAGGAGCCCACTACTTTTACAACCAGAGTAACCAAGACTGTTATTTGTTGGAGCTGTGGAGAAGGAGACATTCCTTTATCTTTCAAAGTTATCAGCTATGCAACAACCCTGAGTAATGGGTTGAGTAAAAGGTGGTCAGTTTTCCCTGGTGGATTTGTGGTAATTTATCTGCCTGCAATCCAGGAGACGCAGGAAACTCAGGTTCAATCCCTGGGTTGGGAAGGTCTCCTGGAGGAGGGCATGATAACCCACTCCAGTATTATTGCTGGGAAAATTCCATGGAGCCTGATGGGCTATGGTTCATCGAGTCACAAAGAGTTGGACATGACTGAAGTGACTGATCATGAACCCATGCAAAAGGGTGGTCAGGGGCTTGCAACCTTGGCATAATGTGTCAAAAAGCAAGAAGTTCAAAGACGACTGTCTCTTCCAATAACTTTTCCCTCTAAGGTCACTCAGTTCTTTTCCATTGTGTCTTTGATTAATATCTCATGATTATGATAGAAATAATTTTTATTTCAATATATTGATTTTTTAAATGAAAAAATAATAGTCTTATCTTTCCCTAAATTTGTATTGTGATACTTGTATATGTTGATTTTTAAAGTCAGAAATCAATTGAAATATTTAGAAAAAATTTGAAAGTTCCTCAACATTTCTAGATGCTGAGTCTAAAAGCGACATCTGGTGATGGTGGTGGTGTAGTTGGTAAATCATGTCTGACTCTTGCGACCCCATGGAATGTAGCCCATCAGTCTCCTCTGTCCATGCGATTCTCCAGGCAAAAATACTGGAGTGGGCTGCCATTTCCTCCTCCGAAAAAGGGACATCTAGGCTTTATTGATCATGATATTGCTCATTTCAAAGGAAAAAAACATTTTGAAGAAAGATAGAAAATTCATTTTACACTTTGTTGAAATAATGCACAAATTCCAAACCAATGGCTACATCACAATATTTAAGAATAAGTAGGCATGGGGCATTGTCTGGGTTTAGCATAATTCACTTTTTATACAGGTGATTTATCTACATTAGTGAGCAATACACTCTCTGACACCTTTCCTAATACCATGTCCGACAAGCTTTTCCTTCTTATGGGTTCACATTTATGCAGCTGCTCTAATTTATTAAAAATATACCATACACACATACACACAAACATTCTCTTTCTTTTGAAAGAAAGTATCAAACTAGCAACTGAGAACTGGCATTGCCAGGAAAAAATGTTTTGTTGTTGGAAAACTATATAAGATAATGTTGAGAGCTGAGATTTGCCTATTGGAAGGGTTCTTAGAAACAAGAATGTTCAGATCGTTCTTTCTATTTTGAGTGAGAAGCAGCGGTATGTATCCTGCCATTGCATACAGAGACTTGTAAGATGACGCCATGGCTTGGCTGCTCAAATAAGGCACTTTGCTGAGGCAGGAGTTTGTCTGCTCATCATTTCCACACTGCAACCAGCATTAGTCCTTTACCTAATCTCCTCTTTCTAGTTGCTGGCCCTTGATGGCTCGAGTAACAACTCGAATGTGATTTCTGCCTTGCTGTTTGCCTTTAATAGGTATTAAATTAAATGTGCAAGTGGTTGACTGGAGATAAAAGTATCATTGAGCTTTTTGCAAAAAAAAAAAAGCTGAAACATATATTACATTCCAATGGGGAAACCATTAGCTTTAATAACTGGATATGACTTGTTGGCATTTATTATCCTTGTCAGTATGCTAATGCTCATTAGATTTTTAATGAGAGAATGGTAATAAAAACATGACATGGAGTTAAAAATGGATATTAATTAGGGTATTAAAATGTCCTTATTTATGTAGTTGTGAAGAAGAGAGCTGGTAACTGAAGAAACTCTTTTATAATGAAAAATGTCCTCACTCCATTCCTTTTCCCTTCTACCTCTATTATTAAAATATATAAGTAGAGGAACAGAAAAGGAAGTTACATATATAACCACAGAAGTTTGAGGCTTTAAGACCAGACTTTGTGACACTTAGGTAATGTGTATATGATGCCAGACAAATACAAATTTGAGCTGTGGATAAACAGAGCTATATTATAGCACTATATATTTTTATAAATGAAAAAGCATGCTGATTATAAGCACTCCTTTCTTAAGAGGCTATATAGAGTAGGTTTAGAGTAGTAAATAGCAATAATTTGCCTGGATTTAAGTCCTGACTTCCTTGCTTCCTGGTTATGTTGCTTGAACTCTCTTAACTTTCTGAACTGTCATTCTTATTTTACTGATAAGTGCACTTGGTCAAGCTTTGAGTATATACCCTAGCACAGATTTACCTGTTATTATTTCTAAACAAGTAAACTGGTAATGGTGGCATATTTAAAAACACAGCTTCAATCTCTACATCTTTTAACCACCTTTGGGAAATCTGTTCATTGTGGCATATTTTCCTCAGGTTTGTAGAACCTAAGTGCCCATATTTTATGCATGTCTTTTCAATGTTCTTTTAAATAAATGAAACTTAGTGACCTTTATCAAGTGCCATGCCTCAGGGCTTGTGCCAGATGTATAGGGTACAATGATGAATGAGAAATAGCCTCTCCTTTCAAAGAGACCATTACAACATGATTAGCAAAATCCATAGTTTGGAGTTTTTTCCAGATTTTACTGAAAACTAGGACTTGTTTGTTTAAATGAAAAAATGTCTTTATCAGTAACTATTACCTAGCAATAGATAGATAGGTAATAATATATTCTTACATTTTCCTTCTCTTTTCACTGTGGCACATTTAAAAGGGCAAATGTCCAAATGACACTGGAAAGTTCTTATTCTTCCAAATAGAGTGATGAATGGGGAAATATTTTTAATAATATTTTTTTTAGAGAAGAAATTTTTTCACAGTAAAATTGAACAGAAGCTATTTGCCATATATTCCCTTCCCCTGCACATTCATTGCCTCCCCTGTTATCAAAATACCCAACCAGATTGACACATTTATAAGTGATGAACCTATATTGACATCATTATCATCCAGCGTCCATAGTTTACCTTAGGGTTCACCATTGGTGTTGTACATTCTGTGGGTAGGAAGGTAAAAAACGTGTGTGTGTGTGTGTGTGTGTGTGTAAGGCGTGTCTGACTCTTTGCGACCCTATGGACTGTGGCCCACCAGGTTCCTCTGTTCACGGGGTTTTCCTGGCAAAAATAGTGAAGTGGGTTGCCATTTCCTACTCCAGGGGATCTTCCCAACCCAGGGATCAAACCCGTGTCTCCTGCATATCCTGCATTGCAGATGAATTTTTACTGCTGAGCTACCAGGGAAGACCCATAATTAACAGTATTGCACAATACTACCTTAAAAAATATTCTGTGCTCTGCCTATTCATCCATTCCTCCTCCCAGTTCCTGATCTTATTGCTGGCTCCATAGTTCTGCCTTTTCTAGAATGTCATATAGTTGTAATTATACAGGATTATATAGTCACATTTTCAGACTGGCTTCTTTCACTTAGTATTATGCATGTAAGTTTCTTCCATGTTTTTTTCATGGCTCGATACTTCTTTCTTTTATCTCTGAAGAATATTCCATTATCTGATTCACCATTCACCGTTTACACATTCACCTATGAGGAATATCTTCTTTGCTTCCAAGTTTGGGCAATTATGAACTAAGCTGCTGTAAATATCCCTGTGTAGGTTTTTGTGTAGACATACGTTTTCAACTCCTTTGGGTAAATACCAAAGTGTGACTGCTGGATTGCATGATAAGAGTACATTTAGTTTTGTAAGAAACTGCCAAAGTGTCTTCCAATATGACTACAACATTTTGCATTCCCGTTGGCAATGAATGAAAATTCCTGCTACTCTACGTCCTCGCCAGCATTTGGTGTTGTCGGTGTTCTGGATTTGGGCCATTTTGATAGGTGTGCAGTAGGATCTCATTGTTGTTTTTATTTGCATTTTCCTGATCACATATGAAGTGGAATATCATTCCATATGCTTTTTTACTGTCTGTATATCTTCTCTGGTGAGGCTAAATAGGGAAATTTCGAATGCTTATACAGTTATGCTGTTGTTAACAGCTTTAGCCTAAGCTAAAGCTTTAGCTCTGGTCTACACACAGATGGGGCTTCCCTGGTGGCTCAGATGGTAAAGAATCTGCCTGCAATGCAAGAGACCCAGGTTTGATCCATGGGTTGGAAAGATCCCCCGCAGAAGGGAATGGCTACCAACTCCAATACTCTTGCCTGGAGAACTTTGTGGACAGAGGAGCCTGGTGGGCTACAGGCCACAGAGTCACTAAGACTTTGGGCGTGACTGAATGACTAACACATGCACACGCACATGCACACACAGATGAGTAACACACAGCTCCCAGCCGCTCACAGCATCAACTGCATGAGACCATATTCTGGAGTCAGACATACCTCGTATTAAATCAGACTCTTCCATTTACAGTTGGGCATTGTCTAATTGAACAAGTTGTCTAACTTGGTAGCCCTTGGCTTCTATATCTGTAAAATGGGATAATACCTCCCAAAGTGGGTATGAGAGTTTGATAAGATGATGTGAAAAAGGTGCTTGCCACAACCCCTGGCACACAGTAAATGCTGAGAAAGTCCATTTAAAAATTGATTCTCTTTTTACATTTAGAAGATGTAATGAGCAAAGTTTCAAATATTAAAGGGTCTTTCTCAGAAATTATTTATTTTTAGTTCTTCACTCTTAAGATCGATTTAAGCTTCCCTTATGGCTCAGAGGGTAAAGGATCTGCCTGCAAGGCAGGAGACGTGGGTTTGATCCCTGGGTCGGGAAGATCCCCTGGAGAAGGAAATGGCAACCCACTCTGGTACTCTGCCTGGAAAATCCCACGGATGGAGAAGCTTGGTGCAGGCTACAGTCCACGGGGTCACAAAGAGTCAGATATGACTGACCGACTTCACTTTCTTTTAAGATAAATTTAGAAGACTTTCAAGGAGATGGCATAATAGTATGAAACATAGAAATATTTATTAAAATGTAATATTGAATGATCTTTTCACTTAGGCTGTGATTTACACTGCATTGTTTTTAAGTTGCACAGGAATCTTAGCAAATAGTACTGAAATCTTAAAAGACCAAAGTGTGAAACATCTCTGAAAGTGTATGCTTTTGTTCAGTCACGACGTCATGTCTGACTGTTTGTGACCCCATGGACTACAACACGCTAGGCTTCCCTGTCCTTCAATATCTCCCAGAGTTTGCTCAAACTCATGTTCTTTGAGTCAGTGATGGCATTCAACCATTTCATCATCTTTCACCATCTTTTTCTTCTACTCTCAATGTTTCCCAGCATCAGGGTCTTTTCCAGTGAGTCAGTTCTTCATATCAGGTGGCCAAAGTATTGGGGCTTTTCCTTTAGGATTGACTTGTTTGATCTCCTTGCTGTTGAGGGGACCCTCAAGAGTCTTCTCCAACACCACAGTTCAAAAGCATCGATTCTTTGGTGTTCAGCCTTCTTTATGGCCCAACACTCACACCCATACATGATTACTGGAAAAACCATAGCTTTGACTAGATGGACCTTTGTTGGCAAAGTGATGTTTCTGCTGTTTTAATATACTGTCTAGGTTTGTCATATCTTTTCTTCCAAGGAGCAACAGACTTTTAATTCCATAGCTTCAGTCACCACCTCCAGTGATTTTGGAGCCCCAGAAAATAAAATCTGTCACTATTCCATGTTTTGCCTGTCTATTTGCCATGAAGTAATGGGACTGGATGCCATGATCTTAGTTTTTTGAAATTTTAGCCTTAAGCCAGCTTTTTTCACTCTGCTCTTTCACTTTCATCAAGAGGCTCTTTAGTTCCTCTTCACTTTCTGCCATTAGAGTGGTATAATCTGCATTTCTGAGGTTAGAGATATTTCTCCCGGCAATCTTGATTCCAACTTGTGATTTATCCAGGCCGGCATTTCTCATGATGTACTCGGCATAGAAGTTAAATAAGCAGAGTGACAATATACAGCCTTTGTGTACTCCTTTCCCAGTTTTGAACCAGTCTGTTGTTCCATGTCCTGTCCTAACTGTTGCTTCTTGTCCTGCATACAGGTTTCTCAGGAGGCAGGTAAGGTGGTCTGGTATTCCCATCTCTTGAAGAATTTTCCACAGTTTGTTGTGATCCACACAGTCAAAGGCTTTAGTGTTGTCAATGAAGCAGATGCTTTTCTGGAATTCTCTTGCTTTTTCTATGATCCAACAGATGTTGGCAATTTGATCTCTTGTTCCTTTGCTTTTTCTAAATCCAGCTTGTACATCTGGAAGGTCTTGATTTATGTACTGTTGCAATCTAGCTTGAAGGATTTTGAACATTATGTTTCTAGCATTTGAAATGAGCATGATTGTACTGTAGTTTGAACGTTCTTTGGAAGCATAAGATGCTGAGTCAAAGGGTAAGGGCATTTCAGTGAATCCTAATACAATTGTGTTTATTGAAGAGAAAAAATGATCGCATAAAATATGCAGATGTTATTTCTAAATGTATTAAGAACTGCTGAAAGTTTTGAATGTGTTGTATTAATAGAATTGGAAATTGGTTCTTTCAACATCATCTACAGAGCCCCTCCCTGGATTTTAGCCATATTAGCTATTTGCCAAGGCCTTTTTTCACTGGTTCCTATCCCACATAATCTATGAAAGTTCCCAACCAATCTCTTCAAATACTTTCTGGAAGCCTTAGCTGATACATTTCTCTTATACTCCGCACAGAATTTTGGTAGAATTTTGCTTCTACCTTGTACATGCCCCTATTGTAGCAATGATGATAATCGTTACTAAAGTACTGCAGACTTACTGCCAGTACTCAGTGCCAGGCATTGCATTCAGGATGTCATATGTTTTCTCTTTATTCCTTATAATAAGATATTTAAGAGCAATCTGAAGTCAGGGCTAGAGTGATTCATTCTGGTTAGTTATAATCTTGTAAAGAACACTGACCTTTTCTTTTGGTGTAGAAAGGATGGTTGAGTCAAACCTATATACTTCTTCAGGGGTAGAGACCCCCTTATGGGCATATAATTTATGCAAATAAGAATGAGGTCAATCCCTGCCTGTGAAGAACTCATGTTCTAGGAAGAGATCCAGACAAATAAACTGTTAGGTTGGATCATAAAAATTGCCTTTTTTCTGGAGCAAGACTAGTCAGATATAAATAATCTCATATGATTTGAATTCACATTTTATATATATAAGTCTGGATGCAGAGGCATCTGAATGTTTTGCTTTAGCAATTTAATGAAAAGAAATATTTCTGTAGTTTATAATGCAATTATCTGTTTTACAAATATATATGAATTTAGTGCTAGGAAAGATTTATTGAGTATTATGAGAAATAATATTTATTTTAAGAGAATATAAAGTTCCAAAATTATAGTTTTTAGATTTTATAAAGGTGGAAAATAAATTAAAACAAATGTTGATCCAAGTCAAATATTTCTTTTGCAAAAGGTAAATAGGTTGAAATTGTCATTTGTCTTTCATATTTGTTCTTAATATGCTACATATTGAATTTTAGTGAATTCCAGAGGAATCTCAAAGACTATTACTTCATACACACACATTTCACATATATGTATAAGTGTATATGTATAAATATATGTATGTTTAAATATATGTATACATACAAATAAATATATATATAAATATAAATATATATATAAATATAAATATATACATTTATACATATATAAATTTAGGGGTGAAAGAATGATAGTTTGTGATATTCCATGGGTGAAAATGTAGACTAAGTATTCAAATAAGGTGTTGTGATTAATATATTTACAAGCATATTTTCCTCACATATCAATAATTCTTTAGCTTCATTAAAGTTACCTTGTGAAAGTGAAAGTCGCTCAGTCATGTCTGACTCTTTGTACCACATGCCAGGCTCCTCTGTCCATGGGATTCTCCAGGCAAGAATACTGGAGTGGATTGCCATGCCCTCCTCCAGGGGATCTTCCCAACCCAAGGATTGAACCTGCATGTCTTACAGGTCTCCTGGATTGGCAGCAGGGTTCTTTACCACTAGCGCCACCTGGGTAAGGATAATATTTAAATAAAAAGATAGTACAATGGTAAGAAGAGAAATGAATTGCTCTACTTCTAATTGAAGTAGAAACAAGTTGAAACAAAACTTGACCAGGACAATATCAGAAGGTCTATGGGGCATACTAAATGTCAGTAAAGTGGCAGGAAACAAAGAGAATGTCCAAAGGTAAAAATGTTACAAAAGTAGTAGTAATCTACTCTTTCAAAATTGTATCCATGCTGAAGATATATTATGTAACAGATGAGATTCTGCTCATAAAGCCAAAAACTGTATTTCCCTGTTTGATGTTATAACCCTAGTGCCCAGCAAAGGCTTATACAAAAAATTTGCTCAGCCAGTAATTGTTGCATGAATAAGTTAACAGATGAAATATATCAAAGCATGGACTTTAGAATATAATGGTTAATCTTTGTAAAAATTGGAAAATCTTCATAGGCATAAAAGCATTTATTATATTTGTAGAAACAAGTCAGTAAAGATGAAAATTCTTGTTGCAGGAAGGAATTAAAGAACAGAAGTCCAGGATTAAATTCTTAGTTTTATTCCAATGCACATTAATGAATATGAGCAGATTCATATTAGAGACTGCACATTTTATTAGATGATTAAAAATTTGATAAACAGGTCTTTAATCTCTTGTAGTTCATGGATATGCTAAGGAAATAACATTTGAGGGAAAACCAGGCAACTTTTCAGGTTTTAGCTATAGCAGATGAAACAGACTTAGAGGGAAAGTTAGAGAGAGAGACTCAGTGAAATGAGAGTAGAAAGAACTTGCCTTCACTTTATCTTTCTTTTGATTTAACTTTGGGATCTTCGGCAAGCAGCTTAAAACCTAAACTCTGTCAGCTGCCTACATACTCACCTTAATCCACACATTACAGAGACAAATGTAACAATTTTATAATTAAATTTACCATAAGAAGGAAATTTCTTTATGAAATTAGGTGCATGCAAAAGAAGTGAAATTCAAATTTGGCTAAGAAAGAGCCTAAGAAGTTGGTAAATTTTCAACTGTTCATTATACCAAATTCCTGGACCAGAAGGTTTCAGCCATATGCAAATTCAGCAGCATGCTTAGTGAGAGAAGATAAATAGCAGGGAGTGGAGGGCAAGGGGTTTGTCATAACCCAGCTCTGGGCTAACTCTTCCAAGAGTTGCCATTAACTGGAATCACAGGATTAAGGTTGGCAAATTGTAGAGGAGACTTAGGTTTGAACCAGGCTATATAGTCAGGATCAAGAGGATGAGGCTAGAGGACTCTTGACCTGGGGCGGAAATCAATACCATGATTCTGGGGATTTCCAGCCATTTGTAAAAAATGTAGAAAGCATGGACTGTGCCCTAGAGTAAGGGAGCTGACAAGATCCAGGTAGAGGATCAGGGACTCAGTCAGATGTGAGTTGAGTAAGTGTACCTGCCCCAGTGAAGTTGGGCTTGGTTACATGACTCACTTTGGCTAATGAAATCTCAGCAGACATGATGTAAGTAGAGGCTTTTAAAGTTCTAGCCCCATTTTGTGCCCTTTGTTGTTGTTAAGTCACTAAGTCATGTCCAACTCTTTGCAACCCCATGGACTGCAGCACCCTAGGCCTCCCTGTCCCTGATTATCTCCTGGAGCTCCTCCCCAAGTTCATGTCCATTGACTCAGTGATGTCATCCAACCATCTCATCCTTTGTCACCCCCTTCTCCTCTTGCCCTCAACCTCTCCCAGCATCAGGGTCTTTTACAATGATTTGGGTGTTCGCATCAGGTGGCCAAAGTATTGGGGCTTCAGTTATAGCATCAGTCCTTCCAATGAATATTCAGGGGTGATTTCCTTTAGGATTGACTGATTTGATCTCCTTGCTGTCCAAGGAACTCTCCGGAGACTTCTTCAGCACCACAGTTTGAAAGCATCAATTCTTTGGCACTCACCCTTCTTTATTTTGTTCTCTACTGATCTCCTATAAGGTTCCAGGTAGTGCTAGATCCATCAGCCTGGACCTCGCATTGAACATAGGTAGTGTAGATCTGAGTTCAATTCACAGCTCGGGGCTAAGACTGACTGACCCCACTCCCTGAGCCAAGCTGCTCAGCCCGCTGAGCCTTGCCCAAGTCAGCAGAGCCACAGCTGACCCTCAGACCCAAAGTGTTGGGAATCCATCTCTGGTTGTAAGCCACCGAGTATTGGATAGCCTTTTTTGCAGCATATTATGGCAATTTTCAAAGTGTGTGTGTGTGTGTGTGTATTTAATTTCCTTTCAAAATCTTTAGCATTATCCCCACACATTAATGCTTATTAATATGTATTTTTTCAGAAATAATTTTTATTGTTAACTCTTTAGTCTGTGACTTTATCTTAAAGGTGCTCTGTTGCAGTTCACCTTATGGAAACAGCAGGGAAAATGGTTTTAATTTAACCCCCCTTTAGTTAGTCCTCTTGCTGTTTCTAAAAGATTTCATCAAAACACAAATACACTTGTTCACTCCATAAATCCCAAATGTGATCAGTTCATGTATATGCCTTTTGGAGAAAAGGACCATTCAGTCCACATGTTTTGGTAAAAGCACCTGAGAAATTTATTTCTGAGAACATCTGCCGAACAATCTTTCCTCCAAATAATTTATACCCAGAAGATATTTTTATACTATACTAGTATAAGAAGCAATTTTGTTCCATAGAAAAGGGTAGCAATCAAAACTGTTCAGTATAATCTATAAGCCCTGTCCAATATATGGATCCTTGGGATGTATTTGAACTTAAAATCACTGTCTGATATACTGATGTGTTTGCTTGCTCGCTTGTTTTAGAAGACTGATTCTGAATCGAAAAACTTTGTAAAACATGAATTTCTGTGTGATGGTGAAGAGAGGTCAATTTTAAAGTCGCTTGGCAATTTTCTTTCTGTAAATTAAATGTCTACTCACAGTGGGGTTTTTAAAATCTTTTGACTTCAAGCTAGTTAACTGTACAAGGTACTTTATAATAATGCAGTGACCTTTTTTCCCTAATTCCTAGAGTAAGGCCCATCATCATTCATGTAATCCTTACTCCGTCTGAAGTTTGTGTTTTTTTCAAAAGAAAAGAAATTTTAAAAATAGTCTTCATTTTAGCTAACATTTTAAAGCTACTTTCGATAAGAAAATAAAATCACAAGGCAAAATACTGAATATTCCATAGAAATAATTGGTAAAAATTTATTGAGAGCCTACTATGTGTTATATATTATTCTAAGAGTTTTACTTGTATTAGCTTAATTATCCTTCACAGTACTAGATAGATACTATAATTATTCTGTCTTACAGATAAGAAAAATAGGTAGGGTTTAATTAACTTTCTAGTGTTACACAGGAAGTAGGTAATAAAAGCAAGATTCCAACCTAGGCAATCAAGTTTTAGAGTCTGGATTCTTAACCATTTATATTGGTCAATTACTAATGTTATAACTCTAAAGATGGAGCTAATTAGGATGCTTATTGGTCATAATTTCCCTTTCAAATCACTGGAGCTACTAAAATCCATCTTCTTCTTCTTGGCAAAGATAGTTTTATTGGCATAGTAAAAGGGCAGAATATTGGCAGATAATAAAATATACTCAGAGGTTGGTAACCCAAATCTTAAGTCACCCAGGACTTTGAACCTTACTATTTTTTCAGCAACCTTTTGGAGAGAATAATCAGAAAAATGGCAGAGCCTCAATTTTGAATGAAATACTTTAAAGTTAAAATAAAAAAATTTTACATTCCTGTATTTTAATGATTTTATATTACTACCAAAACTTACAATTTAATAAAGGAACTGAATGATCAAGTTACAGTTGAAGGAATTGGATGACCAAGTAATAATGTCAAAACTAAAAAAAAGTTCTGTTGGCAGGGGCTGTATGTTCTTTGTAGGGCTTCCCAGGTAGCGCTATTGGTAGAGGACCAGCCTGCCAATGCAGGAGACATAAGAGACAAGGGTTTGATCGCTGGGTTGGGAAGATCCCCTCAAGGAGGACATGGCAACCCACTCTAGTATTTTTGCCTGGAGAATCCGATGGACAGAGGAGCCTGGCAGGTTACAGTCCATGGGGTCACAAAGAGTCGGACACAAAGAGTAGGACACAGCTGAAGAAACTTAACATGCACACATATGTTCTTTGTAATTTTGTAACAGAAATAAATATTTTTGCACACTTTGTTGATCAAACATTTGTTCTGGCCTCATGCTGTCAGTTGATAAAGGGATATTCAACATAAACCCCTCCATATTCTTTCTGGAGAAGCTTTGGAAATAGATTCATCTCATCAAATGTTGTGGTTAATGCCATTTTGGAAGCACGTACCTCAAAGCATGAAGTCCTTTATTGGAAAGGTAAATATTGGCACATTATTGAAATAGTCCATGTTATATGAAGACTTAAACTCAACACAAAATAATGATGGAATGTCTTAGTTCCCTCTTCAGAGCTCCAAAAATTCTGCAAAGCAAAATAATGGAATCAGAGAAGTCTATTTACAATCAAGGCTTAATCTGAAATAAAACTGGGCATTTTGAACATGGTAGAATTCCATCAGGGGTTAAGCTAAAGTACAATTATCCTTTCTCAGAATATCAGATGCCTTAATTTACAGGAAAGGGAATGATAAATTTAGAAGCTTAAGATTAATCAAGAGTCTTGAAAAAAGATAGGTCAGCAAGTTAATAGAGTGTTGAATAATAATATATATCTCATTATGGATAACTATCTCAGTTTGCTTGGGTTAGACGTGAGGGCTTTCTGGGGATATGAGTTTTCAGTGTATATTATAATGCATAATTAGCATGAAAATCTCTGAAAAGCTCCATGTATTGTATCCCCCTTCACCCTGCACCTTTTTCATTTTCTGTTGACTGTATAAAAGAAAAGGAGGGAGTACTTCTATGGGTACTTATTTATTTATTTTTGTGGGGTTTTTTTTTTTTTTTTTTTTTTGGTGCAGGGCTCAGCCATGAGAATAACTAAATCCTTACATTCATAACCTAGATTAGTTGAAAGCTTGAGATAATTGTGAAATAAACCAAATGAAGATGCACAATCCATAAAAATTCACACTAAGTATAAAACTGCACAAAGCTGACTGTTGATGTTTAAAAATAATGTCTTCCCCTTGATAGTTTTGCCTGTTGAATATCATGGTAGATTATGACCATTTTATATCTCGTTTTTCCACTTAGTTACCTCAGTCTCAGTGAATTCACTTAACTGAGCTTTAGTTTTCCAGATCAGGTTTAAGTTCAGTCATTTTTTTTAGCTGTTTAATTTAGTGAATTCTTATTCTGCACAAGATATTCTGGCAGGCTTTTTGCTAGCTTATTTTTAGAGCTTCACCACTTAACATGGTGAATGTTATGATCAAGGAAATAGATGTATTAGATAAGACAGATGTAATAGATAAGTTTTCTTATAAAATGTTGAGTTTGGAAGAAATACATGCTTACAAACACAATAGCAGCTTCATGGATGGTCTTTGGGGTGGATCATGTGAGAAGCTTTCCGCAGGGCATGATGGTGTGGGATGGCTATGATGGGCTAAAACAAAATCCACTGCTCTGTGAGCACTGGTTTTCTCTGCTTGCTTATTCTCAGGGCACTCTGTGCTGTGAGTGCTGTGGTGTCACTGTTCCATGGCTTATTTTTCATGTGCAGATTGTATCTTAGAATATAAGTCAAAGTGTAGGGGATACTCATCCTCAGTTGGCTAAAATACTTATCTCTTGGCTTTAAAATATTTATCTCTATAGGGCTAACTTGGTTCAGTTGTGTTCGACTCTTGGTGACCCTATGGACTGTAGCCTGCCAGACTCCTCTGTCCATGGGATTTTCCAGGCAAGAATACTGGAGTGGGTTGCCATGCCCTCCTCCAGGGGCTCTTCCCAACCCAGGGATTGAATCTGCATCTTTTAAGTCTTCTGCATTGTCTGGCAGGTTCTTTATCTCTAGTGCCACCTGGGAAGCCCTTTGCCTTTATAAGGTCAAGGTAAATTTAATTGACCCCCAGAAAGGGGGTTAAAGGATTTCCCTGGTGGCTTGGCTGGTAAAGAACCCACCTGCCGATTTCAGGAGATGTTAAGAGATGCAGATTCAATCCCTGGGTCAGGAATATCTTTTGGAGAAGGGAATGGCAACCTACTCCAGTATTCTTGCCTGGAGAATCCCATGGACAGAGGAGCCTGGCAGGCTACAGTTTAAGGGATCACAAAAAGTCAGACATGACTGAGTGGCTAACACTTTAGAAAGGCAGTTATGGTTTTCTCTCCCACAAGTATTCTCTTATAATAAACCGCTATAACCCAACTGGAACATGTTATTTTCCTCCTTCCCTCCTCTCATGAATAAAGTTGACAATGTTTTGGGGAAAATACTGTGGAACTTCTGAAAGATTCCAATGGCTTTTACAAAGAAACTAAATGGTCCCTTTCTTACTACATGTTAAGTATTGTCCCCAGGGGGAATTCAGATATATCCAGATATATTTGGTATATTGATATATTGCAAATATATCATTGCAGCTGTGCTAAAACTCTTAACTTTTAAAAGCAAAGATTAGATGGTAATTGCAGTGGCAAAGATGATGAGAATAATAACCATAATTTACTATGTATCTACTAAATATCATCCATTGTTAGAAGTATACTTCTTATACATTATCTTATATAATTGTGACAGCAATCTAAGAGGTAACTGCTCTTATTATTACTTCATAAATGATGAAACTGAGGCTTGCCAAGATGAAGTGAATCTCTCAAGATTGCCCATCCAACATGGGCCTGCTTCAGAGCCCAGGTAGAGAGAAAGGATCCTCTACAACCACTGCCCAGACACAGGGATGCTCATGTGGAAGGGGCATCTTCCACTTGAAATGTGGAAGCAGAGGCCTGGGGAGCAGAGTCCTCAGGTTGCATATCAGCCCAGAAGATAAAAGCAACGTTCATTGAAGGCTAAATGTTGACCATAGGACGAGTCCTCCAGAAGGTGTAAGGGAAAGTGTTGAGAGAAAGGAGGTATGTGTGAAGTTGAGTCAAGGGGTTGGAAAGAAAGCAGTGTTTTGTGGTTGTTGTTATCTACCAGAGGAGACCTCCTGTGCAATGAGTCTGAAACAAGATGTGTTCAGCTGGCCTTGAGTTTTCCAAGAGAAGTGTATAGTGGAAGTGAGTAGGGAGAACTTAAAACTTCCCAGGGTTAGCTTTAGCCTGATGTGGGCTTCTGGATCTTAAATTCCTAAGCAGTGGTCAGAGGCCTGATCTTTAGTGCTGCCATTGGCTGAAGAAGGCTCTATTAGAATCTGGGTCTCTAGAAGCTGGGCACCTTGGCTAAAGGGTTGCAAATCCTCATTATAGGTTGTGTTTCTGGGTAATGGTGTGTTCTCATGGGATTGCATGATCCTAGTTGTGTGTTTGGAGTTTGTACTTTCCTAGGGATAGAGTTATCCTCTATGTAGGATGAATAAATTTGAAAGCAAGGGAAAGGAAAATCACCATTTGAACAAGGGAAGGCAAGTTGGAAAAGAAAAGTGGAAAAGTTTTGATTTGCAACCTAATGTCAGCAAGTTTACATGCATAATTTATTTTAATCTTCAGACATTTTGCTGGTTTGATGATATTATTTCTGTTTTATAGTGAAGAATAAAACGTGAGGCTTGGCGAGATTTAAAAAAAAAAGCCCATGGTCACATAAATAGTAGGTAGATCTGGGATTAAAATTCAGCTCATCTAACTTCAAATATTTTTCTTTTTACATTACAGCATATGGCAAGGCATTTTTAGTAGTAGGCAGTCTATTGCCTGAGTCTGCTAATATGGAATATAAACATGTGTTCATTTCTGAAGCTTGTCTACTGGTCCAGACCTTCTGCCAATACATATAGACAACATCTGTGACCTATAAAGGTTTTTCATTTCCCTGAAGTTTGTTTTAGTGTTTTATGAAATCAGGGATTGTACATTTACAGTCAGCATTCATTCAAGGTTTCTTCTATCAGTAGTAGATCAATGATGGAAGGGAGCTTAAATAGTGGGATTGAAATGGAAGTTCGGTTTCTTTGGGGGGAAGATCTTGACTTTCCTTTACTCAGAAATAAGTTGGAAAACATTTGGTGTCATCTGATCTGCTCTGAGGGCTTCCCTGGTAGCTTAGTTGGTAAAGAATCCACCTGCAATGCAGGAGATCCTGGTTCAATTCCTGGGTCAGGAAGATCCACTGGAGAAGGGATAGGCTACCCACTCTAGTATTCTTGGGTTTAATCTCTCCCTAGTGGCTCAGCTGATAAAGAATTTGCCTGCAATGTGGGATGCCTGGGTTCAACCCCTGGGCTGGGAAGATCCCCTGGAGAAGGAAAGGCTACCCATTCCAGTATTCTGGCCTGGAGAATTCCGTGGACTGTGTGGTCCATTGGGTTGCAAAGAGTTGGACACAACTGAGCAACTTTCACTTCACTATCTGCTCTGACTTAAAGAACATTCCTCCATCCTACCCACTCAAGTCATCCATGCAGCCTGAGCTAAGGGCAATCCCTTAAATTAGAAGCAGTAAACAAGGAGAATGAAGAAAGGGCAGTACCGGGTGTTATATCAATGCACAGGGAGGACTTCCTAGGTCTAAAATCATTGCGGCATGGCTGCAGTAATTGTTACAGGGACCCAGCACAGCACTTTCTATAGCACATTATTAATCTGTTTTATCCCAAGTTGAAAACGGGAGCACTGTTTTCATTGCTATGCAGTCCCATTATTTTTACAGGTATGTAGTAAGTCTCCATTGAAAGGAACAGAGATTAAAAAGTGGAATTTGCCAAGAAAGTCAGAAAGCCCCAGTGGAAGGCGCTCTCATTTGCAGGTGCTCTATTGGCTTCCCTGGTGGCTCAGAAGATAAAGAATCCACCTGCAATGCAGGAGACCTGGATCCGATCCCTGGGTTGGGAAGATCCCCTGGAGGAGGGCATGGCCACCCACTCTAGCATTCTTGCCTGGAGAATCCCATGGACAGAGGAGCCTGGCAGGCTACAGTCCATGGGTCGCAAACAGTTGGACACAACTGAGTGACTGACCCTTCCTTCCTTACTCTGATGAGAGGTGATTACGTTTCTAGGTAGAGATGATAAAGTTTGGACAGGAAGAGATGTTGGCAAAGAATGTTGTGAAGTTCCTTTCTCAATTTAGGATGCTTATTTCAGAGTCTAACTGCTTGACCCACCCCTGCCACTGTAAATATGCACAAAACCCTTATATAACTGTTCAGTTCTGTTTACTACATGATCAGAGAATGCTTAATAACCTATAAAATCTTTTATATTTTGAGAATTCTTTGACATTTATGAAGTACCCTATAAACAGTGTATATATTGCTTAAAATAAGTGCAATCTCTTTAGAAAGAAGTATGTCTTCAAAACCCAAACCTAACTAACCTAAATCATAATGAACACATTGGAAACAACTGGGACACTGGGAATCCATTTACTTCAATTTTAATGTCTGGCAGTATTTTAAAATATTTTCATTTCAATAGTAGCAGTTTGCCTTGAAATGTTATTAAAAAACCTTCACACTAAATAATCACATATGCCTGCTACATTCTAATGAAAATAAACATCAGTATTTCTTTTGAGACTTTCATCCCCAAAGAAAAGTTCTTAGAAATAAATGCAATCATTCGGTTACATAAGATAACTGGCTTTCTGTATCCTGATAGACAGTGAATTGGAGGGGAAGAAGAATATGGAGGAAATGGGAAATAAGAAATGAATAACATAGTCTTCAGTATGATTTTTATTTTTTATCTCTGTCTTTGTCTGAAATAGCCTCCTTCACTCTGGTCCTGAGCTGAACTATAGCATAGTCTCCACCTGGTTTTGAATCTTGAATTGTCATTTAACTGTAAGAGTAATCCTGAAAGTTATTGACTTGCTGTGTATCAGTTCCTGTGTCACAGAATGGGCATATTAGTAGACCTATCTCACAGGGTTGTTGGAAGTTTTCAATTAAAAAATACTTATAAAGTGCTTAGAAGAGTGCTTGGCATATAGTAGGCATTTAATAAATGTTAGCAATTATATTTATTGTCATTGCTGTTAACGTATTCTGGGCTGGAGTTAGAATAGCGAGGCCAGAGCAATTCATCTGCTACACTTTTTTTTTTTTGAAAATGTCTCTGAGTTATCACTCATCTTCTGCTGAATGAAAATCCTACCAAGTCCTGCTAATTACATTTAAACTGCCTGCCACTTCCACTTCAAAGTTTTCACATGCTTGCTTCAAACCTTCACATTGCTTGTGGTATGGTGTCATTCTCTTAATTGGACCTGAAAGTCTTTATTTCTCTAGTTCATCTCCCATGTTGACCACAAATAGATCTCTTTGGATTTCAAAACTGACATCTGCTTGAAATTCACTCCAGCACATAGTAAGTGTTCAACAAAAATATTTATTCTATTTTCCTTCTAGTGATGCTACAGGCAGCTTATGAATGAGGGAGCTCTCCAGAATTGGTGACAAGTAGCTGCTGAATTCAACGTTTCGGGGATTCCATAGCAGTAATTTTCAGAGTGTGTTGAATAGTGAACTAAGCAATTAAGTTGCTTTCTAGTTATGGGGATTCAATAATTATATGGCATAGACAGAGGCTGATTCCAAGAGAATCATCAGTCATTTTGAAAGCGTCATAACATTTAGATGTATTTGTTAGGTCCCACTTAGATGGCCCCCTATTTTAAAAAATCCATATTAATCCTTCAACTAGAATATAAAATTTTAAAAAATAAACCTTAATACATATAGAATTTTCTTATGTTTATAGATTTATACTTGATGCTTTAGGAAACCCTTTATGATAATTTAAAAGTGTTTTTTTCTTTTTCTTTAGAATGTGCTAAAGAGAAAATAAAATAAAAAAGGAACTTTACTTAATATTGGTATTTTGATTATTTTGATGTTGTAAAGAAATCATGACTAAGGCACATGATACTTTTAAAGTTTAGATTTTACATTATTTATTTGCCATGTGAAATATCATTTGAGAAAATGGAAACAAAAAATACTGTGTTGGCTACACTTTTAATTGGTGTGATAATGAAAGTCCTGCTTTGTATCGTTTCTTTGGTATGCATACTTTTTTATGATAAGAGATTTTTGCTATATTGTTCAGTCTGGAATTATAGTCAGACCCATCCCTCCATAGGGCAGGCTGAGACCTACCTACCCTGAGAATACGGTGCTCATGGGCTGCAGTTCACTTAGAAGAGAGGCTTGTCCCTCAGACCAGAGACTAGAAAGGAATAGGAGGGCACTGCTTGGGTGTTAGAATCTTCCTTGGAATTTGAAGGCATCACAGTGATTGAGAGACTGCTGGCTCCTAGAGATAGCCTCTGCATGAGGCAGCGTGGGATCAGGGAGGAAAGAAACATAGAGTGGAGTTGTTGGTTCTGAGTCAGCTCTTTAAGACTAAGAACTGGACATTGTCTTTTCTCTGGGTCAGAAATTGGGACGGGCTAGGTTTTTTTTTTTTTTTTTCCATTTATTTTTATTAGTTGGAGGCTAAGTACTGTACAATATTGTAGTGGCCATGGGGAACATGGGCTAGGTTTTAAGAACATGCAAGCTAAAGCAGAGTTCAACAACAATGACAGTAACTTACATTTCCCTAAACTGAACTGTTTATGTAACTGACTTTTCCTTATTTCCTCCCATTTTTCCTTAGTGTCTGTTAGGGGCTGAGTTGTGTTCCCACCTCCAAATTTCTATATTAAAACCCTAAGCCCCAGTACCTCAGAGTGTGACCATATTTGGAGATGAGGCCTTTACAAAGGTGATAGAATTAAAAAGAGGCCATTAGAGTGAGACCTAATTACTTAATCTGACTGGCATCCTTAGAAGAAGAGGGAATTCAGGCTCACAAAGGGACGCCAGGGACTCAGGGCTGTGTGTGCACAGATGAGAAGATGGCGTCAGGGCGCAGAGCGGAGGCGGCCATTGTGAGCGAGGGAGAGGGCCCTGAGGACGAACCCTGCTGACCTGGCATTTCTGACCTCCAGAACGGTGAGAAATCAGTTTCTGTTGCTTAAGCTTCCCAGTCTGCGGTACTCTGTTATGGCAGCCCTAGCAACTAAAATAGCATCTAACAAAGCATCTCTTTGAAGCGTCAGCTGGGTTCATCAGAGCTGAAGGGAACCCACAGAAGGGAGTTTTCAGCCCTTCTTGGGAAAGGCTTCAGTGTAGCCCTGGGACAGCCCAGGGCGCAGTACTCAATGGGAAGGAACACCGAGGAGCAGGTAAAACGGGTGACCTGTGTCTCAGTTGCTTTTGCTCACTAGGCGTGGGGACTCTCTTATTATTTAATAAAGCAGGCAGTTCCCCTCTAATTACCAATTACGGACTGAACTGCAAAAGAAGGGGAAAGGGGAGGATTCGACTGAATTGTGTGCACCAAATCATTCCCCCCTGTGTGGACTTTCAATGACAGTTGTTTAAAATCTATGTGTGATTTATTTTTCAAAGCAAAACTGCTTTTAAATTCTGGGGAAAATGGTTTCTTACCAACTGTTATAATCTGAGAAGTCAGCTTTCCTTTAGCAGATATTTTTAGAAACCAGGAGTTGAAACAAAACAAACTGTTCTGGAAACAGTAGACACACAGATAAATACTCATGTGACCTAGACATCTATACCGCCCCTGCCTGAAACTATAAGGTAAACTAATGCTATTAAAATATTATAGCCTCATAATTGGAGAATAATTTCAAACAAAAGGAAATATGTTTTTAGTTGGTACCCAGAAAAGAATTATGTGAGATAAGCTTGTACCACTTACAGTTATTAGAAAATAGCTTTATTTTATTATATTCTATAATATTCTGATGACTTCTCTGTATTTTAATATAATTGTCTTTGATCCTCTGAATTTTTAGATCTCTGAATTATTAAGCAATAAAATTTTAAAGCATTTCTGTTTTGATACAAACCTTGATTTTAAATTTACCAATAATTTAATTTTTTTGCTTGTACCAATCAGAGGAAAGAAATAAATGATATAGAAAAAAAAATCACATATCCTTTGTGATATATTACTTTGTCCCCCAATTCAAATCAGGAAAAGACCTCCAAATTCCAGAGGGAAATATTTTTTCATATCCTAAGGAAAAAGTCTGTTATTGGCTTAGTCTAGTTAAACATCAGTGGCATTTCTATCCTGACTGCTTTCCTCATTGTATGAATTTTCAATTGCTGCTATAACAAATTACCACAAACTCAGTGGCTTAAAACAACACCAATATATTCTTTTACTGTTCTGGAGGTCAGAAGTCTAAAATTGGTATTGCTGAGTTAAAATGAAACTATCTGCCTGTCTGTTTTCTTTCTAGATGCTCTAGGAGAGAATTCATTTCTTTGGCCTTCTCAACTTCCAGAGGCTGCCTGTATTCCTTGGCTTGTGGGTCCTTCCTGCATCTTTAAAGCCAGGCATGTAGCATCTTCAAATCTCTCTCTCTCTCTCTCCTTCCCTCTCTCTTCTTACCTCTGCTTCTGTCATCACATCTCATTCTCTGGCTCTTGCCTTTCTCTTATAAGGATCTTTGTTATTACATTTGACCCAGTGGATAATGCAAGATAATCTTTTATCTCAGGATTCTTTACTTAATCATATATGCAAAGTTTCTTTTGCTGTTTAAGGTAACATGTTTGCAGGTTCTGGGTATTAGGATGTGGATATTTTGGGGGACCATTATTTTGCAGACAACACTTACACAACTGGAAGTCCTTCTGATTGTGGAATAACTTTATCAGAGCCCATATAGAATGGGTTAACTGTCTCTGAAATTTTAAAGATCAGAATTGTATAATGCACAGTAAGTCATTTCAATCGTGTCTGACTCTCTGCGACCCTATGGACTCTCTAGGCTCCTCTGTCCATGGGATTCACCAGGCAAGAATACCAGAGTGGGTTGCCGTGTTCTCCTCCAGGGGATTTTTTCGACCGAGGTATCAAACTTAGGTCTTTTATGTCTCCTGCATTGGCAGGCGGGTTCTTTACCACTAGCACCACCTGGGAAGCCCCAGAATTATAGAATACTTGTATGTAAAATCTGACAACTGTGCTGAGTCTCTCAGTTGTGTCCAACTCTTGAGACCCCACAGACAGCTCACCAGCTCCTCTGTCCATAGGGATTCTCCAGGCAAGAATACTGGAGTGGGTTGCCATGCTTTCCTCCAGAGGATCTTCCCAATTCAGGGATTGAACTGAGGTCTCCACATTACAGGTGGATTCTTTATCATCTGAGTCACCAGGGAAGCCTGACTACAGTTGCATACAAACACAAAGAATTATAGAACATTTGTATGCAATTGTAGTCAGATTTAATATGAATCTCTAATTTAGTGGAGAATTGCTGTTGATGTGAAAACTGGGCCTGTTAAGTGAGAGTTGTTAGAAGAAATACAGGTCCATAGCCCATTATCTGGAACTCTTAAGACTAGTTGTGTCTAAGATTTTTGAAAGATATTGTGGTTTATGACTGTATATTATATAATGTTCCCATTGGTGTCTGTAACTAGATTAATTGCTATTTCTGCAGTGAATCATGAATATTCATACAGAGATAAAGACCATAAATAGCCTTACATCAGTTCATATCATATTTTTACCACTTCTTGAGTTTCAAAAAATGATCAGTTTCTAGAACCCTTTTGATTTTGAAATTGTGCACAGTATCACTATATAGAGAAGAGAAAGAACCAGAAAACACACATGTACACATTCACACACAGATGTGTACACATATACACAAAAGACTGGATATTACTGGCTATCAAGTGAAGATTGGGTTGAACATTGCATGTGGAAATGAATATAAAAAAAGCAAAGTCAAATATAAACAAAAGTTTAGTAGGTATTCTATCATAGATAAAATTTCTTTTCCTCCTTGAGCAAAAGGAACTATTCTTGTATAGACAAAGCAAAGTGATTAAACTATTTGAACTTTTCTTTGGAGCAGATCTCTTAGTTATGACAACATATATCTGGTAGAGACTCTATGCTGGGGAGAGGATACTTTGTTCTATACTATGGAAACCAGCTTCTCCATGTCTTATAGATCTCTTACAGGAGTGGGGAAGGGTGATCCATCAATATGGTTTAAGGAGTCTCTGAACAAATCTCCACAGGAGGGAACAAAATAGGATCTCTGATGATGTTACCAGAGCAAGGGAAAACATTGGACTTAGTGCTGCCTAGGCTAGTAGGCTAGTCCTGACTGAGCCCAGAATTAAAATGAGGAAGAGTAGGAGACCTTAAGTTTGTGAGGTGGTTGGTGCTAAAAATTTACTGACTCAGACCTCTACACGTTGCCTTGAACCTGGGACGTGGCTGAGTGTGTGAACTGAAAGAATCAATCTCTTGGGATAAAGGTATTGTAAGATATGGAACACCTTCAACTGAGTTTAATATATATAGAAAAATTTCCCTCAGGATCAGTAAGGAAAGTGAAGCCACACAGCAGTGGCTCATCTGAGACTGTCCCCAAGTCTCAAAACAATAAAATAAAATCTCCCTTTTATTCTCTGTGTATGTCTGCCTTCTCACTAGCATTAGTGGTCATCTTGAAAGAAGGAAATAGAGCTCTGAGAGTGGCATGCTGGCAATCAAGTGCTCTTCCCTAGAGATGACATGTCACTCCTCCTACCCACTGACCCAACAACAGGGACAGGAAATGTCACTGTGTACTCAGAAGGCAGCAGGAGTGGAACGATTTGGCAGACTATTGCTGTTGTTCAGTCACTAAGTCATGCCTGACTCTTTCTGACACCGTGGACTGTACCATGTCAGGCTTCCTGTCCTTCATTATCTCCTGGCGCTTGCTCCAACTCACGTTCATTGAGTCGGTGATGGCATCCAATCATCTCATCCTCTTCTTCTCCTTCCCCCAATCTTTCCCACCATCAGGGTCTTTTCCAATGAGTTGGCTCTTTGCATCAGGTGGCTGAAGTATTGGAGCTTCAGCTTCAGCATCAGTCCCTCCAATGAACATTCAGGACTGACTTCCTTAAGGTTTGACTGGTTTGATCTCCTTGCAGTCCAAGGGACTCTTAAGCATCTTCTTCAACACCACAATTCAAAAGCATCAGTCCTTCAGCACTTAATCTTCTTTATGGTCCAACACTCATATCTGCACATGACTACTGGAAAAACCATAGCTTTGATTATATCGTCCTTTGTTGGCAAAGTGATGTCTCTGCTTTTTAACACACTGTCTAGGTTTGTTATAGCTTTCCTTCCAAGGAGCCAGTGTATTTTAATTTCATGGTTGTAGTCAATGTCCACAGTGATTTTGGATTCCAAGGAAATAAAATCTGTCACTGCTTCCACTTTTCCCCCTTCTATTTGGCATGAAGTGGTGGGACTGGATGCCATGATCTTAGTTTTTTGAATGTTGAGTTTTAAGCCAGCTTTTTTGCTCTCCTCTTTTACCTTCATCAAGAGGCTCTTTAGTTCCTCTTCGCTTTCTGCCATTAGAGTGGTACCATCTGCATATCTGAGGTTGTTGATATTTCTGCTGGAAACCTTGATTCCAGCTTGTGATTCATCCAGCCTGGCATTTCACATGGTATGCTCTGCATATAAGTTGGACCCCTCTGTCCATGGGATTCTCCAGGCAAGAATACTGAAGTAGATAGTCATTCCCTTCTCTAGAAGATCTTCCCACTTAGGGATCAAACCTGGGTCTCCTGCACTGCAGGCAGATTCTTTACTGTTTGAGCCACGAGGAAAGCCCTTGGCAAACTATGCTAATGATGAATACCTTTTCTGAAGAATTCACATTATCTAGAAATGTTCTCTATATCAGCATGACTAGATGACTAGGGCTCAATCTTTAGGTCACAGAGATTTCAAGTTAGTTTTACTAGCAAGAGTGGTGCCATCTCTCCACAGCTCCTACTTCTCTGGGAGAAGAATCAAAGCCTGCTACTTCTACCTGACTTCCACCAAGTCAGCAACTTGGAATCAGAAACCTATTCTGACCCCTGCCCTGGGGCAACATTACACAAGATGGCATAATCCAGAAGTCAAAACAGTTTCTACCCCAAGGATTGGAAGTTTGGAAGGAGAGTTTTCCATTAACTAGAGGACATGACACATGATTGTCCTCACTCCTAGTACTTAGTTGAGTGATCACTTCAGACATAGCCCAAAATGCTTAGCAGCCACTCTCCTCTCAAACACGCAGTGCTCTGAACTGTTTCCTTTCTCCATGGCATGCCTGTCTTTTCCTATCCCTTCTCTACACCCGTATGTCACAAGTTTGCAGGGAATCCCTGCTACTGCTAAGTTACTTCAGTCGTGTCTGACTCTGTGTGACCCCATAGATGGCAGCCCATCAGGCTCCCCCGTCCCTGGGATTCTCCAGGCAAGAACAGTGTATTGGGTTGCCATTTCCTTCTCCAATGCATGAAAGTGAAAAGTGAAAGTGAAGTTTCTCAGTCATGTCTGACTCTTAGCGACCCCATGGACCCAGCCTCCTCTGTCCATGGGATTTTCCAGGCACGAGTACTGGAGTGGGGTGCCATTGCCTTCTCCGGCAGGGAATCCCTAGGTATATATAAAGAGAATGAAGCTGGGACTTCAGGAATGTGAGTGAGGCTCTTTTTTTTTTTCATCACAAACTGTAAAATGACACAATCAGCAGTTCAGGCAAACTTCCCCAGTTCTCATTTACGAAGAAGCACTGACATTTTCTTGACTGTCTTGAATGGTATTAGAATTGCCCATATTTTGCTCTCCCTTTTAACTGCTGAATATGGATGCCCTGGAATTGGCTTGTAACAAGCAGTAGCAAAATGTGAAGGATTGTTGCCTGCAAATGTATTAGATTAAAACAGTCTATTGCACATGCAAGGAAATATTATATTTATGAGCTGTGCAGTGTTCCAAGTTTATTTAACAGTAAGGATCTGTGTGGTTGGAGTCAAATGTTAAGTGGTTAAATAAAGTATGCATTACCAGCTCACTATATCCAATTGGTATTGATTAATACACTGCTTCTGAGTGTTTTCCTCTTACAGATGTTCACAAAATAGCTTTCTTTTCTGTTATCGCTGTCCTTGTATTATCATCTGCAGGTGAGAAATTCTTCTTTCCATAGTACGATTGTGTAAAGTGCTTCATCTCACTTTGGTAAGACAAATGGGGGCTTGTTAGAGATGATTGCTGCAAGTGCCACACTGCACTATCTCTCTACTGTTTCCTTGATATAGGCATTAAGTAGGATGAATAAATAACATTTCTCAGTTGCTCCTTCCTCTCACAACTAGTCATCTGGTTTGCCACATTTTAATTGTGAATTTTAATCTACAAAAATATTTGTTCCAGGATTCATTTAATAGTCAAGCAGGGATGCTAATGACCAAGAAGTCAGGAGACTTAGAGTTGAGCTCCAGTTCTGTTACTAAGTAATTTTAACATTTGATGTTAGTGAGCATTGGTGAGTCCTGTTTTTGTCTATAAAGTCAATATTTTAAACAATTCTAAGATTCACTTTTAAAATGATCTAATTTGATATTTTCATTATCAATTAAAGGTATTAGGTTAGAGTTTACTGTAACTATTTGGAATCTGACTTTCAGTTATTCACAATTTTTATTTTTTGTTAACATAATTGAGATAATTGTTTCCTTTGGATAACATATACATTTTATAATTTTGTAGATTTATATGATGTTTAACATAACATTGTATTTGTCATATATATTGAATGTATGTATATAATATGTATGCAGGACTAGTGTATTTATATATTTATTTACTTTTTATGTATAAGCATATGCTTTTTGATTCTTGACTATATGTAGGATGCATATAAACCTGAATTAATAACTTACTGAATTAGTATAAAGAACAAATTGAAAAGAGGTGTAATCATTCACTGTAGAAAAAAATTTAATGTAAACATATTTCTTGTTTACATTAGGGCACTGAATTGCTTGCCCACAGATCAGTTCTTTAACACTGATGCTTAGAGGGAGGAGGAAGCCTTAGAAAATGTAACTTTTAAGAGTTGAGAGGCAGTCTCCAATGACATCTAACCAGATTTAAAAGACAAGGTGGAAATTTAGAGTTTCCTCTTCAATTACATAAAGAGTTATTACATAGAAGAATAATAAGTTTTCTGTGTGGCTCTTGAGGAGGGAAAGGGCCCACTGCTGTTTGTTCTTTTGTCCAATAAACATTTATCGAGGGGTTCTTTAGTAAGGTGCTGTGGAAGCAGAACCATGCCCTGCTATCTGGAGTGCTCACTGTACCTGAGAGTTAGGGCAAGGTGAATCTGTTTACACCAGGAAGAAGAATGAATGACTTTGCATCTTGGTAGGCTATGAGCTCTCATCTCAGGCAGTATTTTGGAAGAGAGTGAATTGAGCTTTGGTAAGAATATTATCTGGACTTCCCAGGTGGTGCTAGTGGTAAAGAACCTACCTGCCAGTGCAGGGGACATGAGTGACACAGGTTCCATCCCTGGGTGGGGAAGATCCCCTGGAGGAGGCATGGCGACCCACTCCAGTTGTCTTGCCTGGAGAATCTCACGGACAGAGGAGCCTGGTGGGCTAAAGTCTGCGGGGTTGCAAAGAGAAGGACACAACGACTCAGCATGCACTCACAAGAATATTATAGGAGGAAATTCTTGGCCCTTAAAGGAAGAGAGACTAGTTCATCTTTGAGTCATCCAATTCAGCAGGGCTTCTTAGGGAGAAAGAGTACAAGTGGTTTAGTTTGATTTACAATTCAAAGAATGCCTTTTCACTCAATACTTCATGTAGGCTTTTGTTGAGATAAGGTGAGGTGAATTAATATACCTACCTTTTCCTATGAATTAACCCTAAAAAAAAAATCACAATTGGCCTGTTGGAAATGTAAAAACAGGCTTCCCAGGTGGCACTAGTGGTAAAGAACCCACCTGTCTCCATGTAGGAGACACAGGAGATGGAATGTGGAATACCACCCTGTGGCCCGTTTAGCCTATATTAAGAATCTCTGATTACAATACCAGTTAAGAATATGAGATTAATGAGACTGAAGACAACAGCAACTTGAGTTTTTCTAAGTACAGTAGTTTAAATGTTTTTATGCTTTAGTAAAATGTCCAGATGTTCTATATATGTTTTACATAATTTTTTGAAATGTTGGACAAGAATGCTCTGTAGGAGAGGATGCATATCTTATATATTTCTCCATTAATACTGAAATTTATTTAGATACTTTATACTGTGTTCTCAGTCACTCAGTCATGTCTAACTCTGTGACCCAGTGAGCTGTAACCTGCCAGGCTCCTCTGTCCATGGGATTTTTCAGGCAAGGATACGGGAATGGGGTACTGTGTCCTCCTCCAGGGGATCTTCCCGATCCAAGGATCGGACCCTCATCTCCTGCACTGGTAGACATATTCTTTACCACTTAGCCATCTGGGAAACCACTTATAGTCATTATAAAATTTTGCTCAAATATAGTACCTACATAAGGCTTTTATTCTGATCCTCATTTGAACTTCATATCCAGGTTTCCATACAGACTGTGGATAATAATACCCACTCCATAATATTGTCATAAGGAATGATTTATATAATAGCTTCTTAGCTCATACTTTCAAACAAAAGTGATTTTTGTCTTTAAATAGTAATTTAAAAACATTTTATAAGTAGCATTTTAATATTGCATCAACCCAAGGAGTCAATTTAAGCTTATTATTTATGTCAAATTCTTTGGAACACATTTACATGGATGTTTAGGGTTTAATTAGGTCTTTTTTTTTTTTTTTTAACTGTAATTTCCATCAGAATATTCTGTCTTCTAGACACAAATCCACTAATAACAGTCATGGTATTTCCATAAAAGTAGGCTATTCATTTTAGGTGAGAATTAATGACTGTGCCTAGGTGAACAATGGAGAAGTCTTTCATTTTCATCAGTAACAGATAATGGAATCTGAGGTAGAGAGGGGTGGTGGTGAAGAGCTTAGATTCTAGAGAAAAGCAAAAACAGGTTTGCATCCAAGCTCTGCCTTTTAAAAATAATGATGAGTATGTTGCTTAATATCTTGAGTCAGTTACCTCATTTGTAAAATGGCAAAATAACAACTTCTTTATAGTTTCCTATAGGAATCAAATGAGATAATGCTCAAAACTTGCTTGATACTTACTTAATGTCTTGACAAATGATGGCATGTTGCACAACTACAGCTATAAATCTTACGGAGTGGGCTTGAATCTCAGCTCCAAAATTCAGAGATGTAAGAAATATAATTTCATTTTTCTAAAACAAACAAACAAACAAACCTTGAAATCTTAACTATAGCCCTCTTTCTACCAGGGTAGAAGTTCTCCTATTCTGGATTTTCATTCCTTGCTTGCTGACGTCTAAATGCTGTTACCAGCGGCCAAGACTATAGGAAGACATTTCTTGATCTTTAGCTCCCATATGCACCCAGGTTACCATCACTTTGCTTGCTTTGGCCCTTTATGTTGGGTCACTGTCTCTGCAACTTTTATGCAAATCATAGGACACAAGACATGTGTCATTGGTGCCATCTGCCTGTAATGTAGCCATTTTCTCTCTTGGGTCTGATCTTGAAGTTCTACTTAGCTATCTCAGCAAAAGGTTCCTTTTTGTACCTACAGATTTCTTTGATCCTATCTCCTTTCCTCCTCCTTTCTCTCAGAAGAACTAGAGGTATTTCTTCTTTTAGTCCTCCAGTGTTGAGAATTTCTCACCTAAGTTTGTTTTATATAAAATAAATACATTCCTGAAGCCTAGCTGTATATGCGTCCCAAACTCTTGGGACTATATTCCTTTAAAAGTTTAAGATTTGGGGAAAATAAGATCTAACAAACCCATTAAGCAAGTTTTTAGTTTTCCATACTTGAAGTCAAGAGCAAGGAAACAGGAATAGTAAAACACTGAGGGAAAAATAGCAATAGCATTGATTGGTTATCAAAAATTATTAACCTTATACTTTCAACTTGATATTTATGTGATATTAATGTACATCACACACAGAATTTCATTTGCTACATACTTAATGAATTCCAGGTCTTTTATTTACTTGTTGTATTGTTGTTCAGTCGCTGAAACATGTCTGACTCTTTGTGACCCCGTGGACTGCAGCACACCAGGCTTCCCTGTCCCTCACCATCTTCTAGCATTTGCCCAAGTTCATGCCCACAGAATCAGTGATGCCGTCCAACCATCTCATTCTCTGTTGCCCTCTTCTCCCTCTGCCTTCAATCTTTCCCAGAATCAGGGTCTTTTCCAATGAGTTTGTTGTTCACATCAGATGGCCAAAGTTTTAGAGCTTCAGCATTGGTCCTTCCAGTGAATATTCAGGGTTGATCTATTTCTTTAGGATTCTGCTAACTGTGGTTGGAGCAACTGCAAAAGCAGAAAATTCTCCTACTGAAGAGCTTTCAGACTTAGTGGGGAAAGGTAAATGTACACAGGAAAAAGATGACATGGGGAAAAGTAAAATGTATATACACAGGATAGAAGATGACATGGAGAAATAGAAATTGAACAAGGGGTGCCATTCAGTTGGGTGGCTGATATGGTCTACTATTCAGTAGAGGTAAAGGAGTTAAAGGACGTGGAGCAATTCCTGTGCCCAGACCTGGCACCAGCAGAGCTGACAGTGGGGATGGCCCTCCACATGCCTGCGGAGGCAGTGGGACTGATCCTGGAACTGACAAGCAATCTGTGTGTCCATGCTCCTTCGTTTCATGCTGGAATTCTGTTCCAACATCTTTGATCTTTTACTTCTAATTTTGAAGCTTATCTTAAGTTTATAGTTGGGTTCTGAATTCTTCATTTTTCTATCAAAAATGTGAAATCTGTGTCTGATCATCATCTGTGCTTGAACTCTGGGTCGACACCAAGGCAGCAGACAAGCTATTAATCCCATCAATTTCTTAATGGAAGAAGAGAGTGTCTGTATAGTTTAACTGAAGTTTCCTGGAGATTCTATTTTGACATTCTCCCTTCACTTTGGAATTACTGCATAAAAGGCTAACTTAGATTTCACCAAGTACTAATAAGATAGAGAGACAGTTTGTAAAAATAAGGACTACTTGGAGTTACTATTGAGAATTTCAAGCAATATGATTAAAAGTAATAATTTAGCTGGAGTTACCTGGCCCTAGGGTCCACTCAGGTTCTATTGGAAGAGGAAGACACTGACTTTAGGGAGAAACAAATTGCAGACCATTACAAATATGAGATGTGAAGGGTGAACTCAGGGGTGGGAGTGGTGAGCAAGATTAAGGAGAAGACATCTAGGGAATAGTCATCTGAGCCAATGTTTTTACAGATCTTTTGGGTGGTAGGCACTGTTCTGAGCACTTCTGTCATAGTCACTCATTGAATCCTCACAACTCTACGAGGTAAATACTCCTGTCCTCATTTTATAGATGAGGAGACTGAAACAGGCAGTGAAATCCCTTGAAGAACACAGGTAAAAGCAGTGTGGAGAGAGTTGAAACCTGGGTAGTGTGGCTCCATAGCTTATGCTTTCACCAATTTACTTCTCAAACAATTCCAGGGTAAATAAAAATAACTCAGATCAGATTAAATCTAGATGGTAAAGAAGCAGAAGTCAAGGCTGGTTCCCTGGTTTTAATCATAGATGACTAAAAGAACTGTTGCAATAATGAGGCAAAAAAGGGAGATGAAGAGGAGGCTATTTCATTATTTAGTTACCTGGGAAGGCAAAGGTATATATAGATAGGTTTGTTGTTTGTGTAAATTAATCTGCATATAGATTTGGTAAAACCTCAGTTGTTTAGGGATGTCTTCTGTCTCTAAAATATACTCCTAGCCTCCAGAAATATGTAGGGCATGGTGAGATAAAGCTTGAGAAGACAAGTTTTCCAGTAATCTAGGGCAGTGATACCCAACTGTTTTGGTATCAGGGATCAATTTTGTGGAAGACAATTGTTCCATGGACCAGTGCTAGGGGATGCTTTTGGGATGATTCAAATGCATTACATTTATTGTGCACTTTATTGCTATTATTATTACATCAGCTGCATTACATTATCAGGTGTTAGATTCTAGAGGTTGGGGACTCTTGATCTAGGAGATAGCTTAGAAAATGAAATGTAAGTTTCTTGTCCTAGTATCTTTCTGTTTATTCATGGCATTTAATTTTGTCACTGTAATGCAGTGATTTTTTTTTTTTGTGCTTCCTCTCTAGCCATTTTATTATTGGGTATTAATTTGAAAATATTTTCAGGACGATTTCTAGGACTTGATTGACAGAGAATACTTAACCCATGTGACTCAAGGTCATGAGTTTTAAGGTGAATGTGCTTTGGCTTGATCCTTTTTGTCTCGAGAAATAATTGTCATATAGTATATAAGTTTAAGGGGGTACAGCATACAAATTTAAGGTTTGATTTACATATATTGTGAAATGAATACCACAACAGGTTAACATTCATGTTCTCAATAGATAAATTAAAAACAATAAGAAGAAAAATTTTTGTTTGTGATGAGAATTGACAGGATTTTCTCTCTTAATAACATTCATATATATCATATAGCAGTGTTAGCTATAGACATCATTATATCATATATATTACATTCCTAGTACTTAGTTAATTATCATTAAAAGTGTATGTATGTTTACCATCTTCCACCAATTTCCTATCCCCCTTCTTTTTGCCTTGACCTTGTTTTTGGTAGCCACAAGCCTGGCTGACCTGTTTGTCTATAAGTTTTTTTTTTTTTTTTTAATTCCATATGTGAGATTATATGGTATTTCTCTTTCTTTGTCTGACTTTTTCATTTATTTATTCATTTCATTTCATTTTTTCATTGTGCCTTCAGTGCCCACCTATATTTTCACAAACAAGGTAATTTATTAATGGCTGAATAATGTTCCATTGTGTTTATGTGTACACATCTTATTTATCCATTCATTCATCTAAGTGGTCACGTAGATTGTTTCCATATTTAGGCTATTCTAAATAATGCTTTTGTGAACATGGGGGTTCAGATATCTTTAGTGTTTTTGTTTCCTTTCGATATAGTCCCAGAAGTAGAATTGCTGGGCCACATGTAGTTCCACTTTAATTTTTTGAGGATCCTCCATGTTGTTTGCCATAGTGGCTGTACCAACTAATGATCCTGTTGACAATGTGCACAGGTTTCCTTTTCTCCACATTCACGCCAGTGTTAGTTATCATTGCCTTTTGATCATGGCCATTCTCACAGGAATGAGGTGATACCTCACTGTAGTTTTGATTTGCATTTCCCTAATGGTCAATGATGTTTAGCATCTTTTCACGTACCTTTTGGCCTTTTGTATATCTTCTTTGAAAAATGTCTGTTTGGTCCATTCTTTGATTGCTATTGTTATTTATCTATCTGCTATTGAGTTGTCTGAGTTCTTTATGTATTTTGGGTATTAACCTCTTGCCAGACACATGGTTTCCAAATATTTTCTTCCATTCAGTAGGTTTTGTTTTCATTTTGATGTTTTCCTTTGCTGTGTAGAAGCTTTTTAGTTTGATGTCCTACTTATTTATTTTTGCTTTTGTTGTCTCTACTTTTGGGATCAGATGCAAAAACAATGTCACCAGGATCAGTGTCAAGGAGTTTACTGCCTATGGTTTCTTCTAGGAGTTTTATGGTTTCAGGTTTTATATTCAAGTCTTTAATCCACTTTGAGTTAAATTTTCTGATGGTAAAGATACCAGTCCAGTTTGGTTCTTTTACATGTGAATAACCAGTTATCCTAGAACCATTTATTGAAAAGATTATCTTTTCTTCATTGCATATTCTCTTGTCAAATATTAGTTGATTGTATATGTTTGGGCTTATTTCTGGGCTCTCAGTTCTATTCCATTGGTCTATTTGTCTGTTTTTATGCCAGTATTGTATTGTTTTTATGACTATAGCTTTAAAGTGTTGGCTTGATCCTTGATTCTATTTTGTTTCTACTATTTTTCTAAACTTCAGATGATTAATGGTGGTATTTAAAAGTTTCCTATAATGACACTCTAATAATAGCAGAGTTTTGAATTACTTTAATGAAAAAGGTTCATTGAGTATCTGAATTTAGTTAGTTTGATATGTAGGATAATAGATACGTGTTGAGTGAGAATACTTATGGAAGAATTTCCTTTGCTAAAATGACCTATTTTTGCTACTCTCCTGAAATCAATACCACTTTGAAATGTCATTTAGGTGGGAACAGACCATTTTTTAAAAAGCACATCATTTTGTGTGCCTCTAATTGCTTAATAGTCATACAAAAATACATATTGGTTAATTAATATTGACAAAAGCACAGCTATGCAATTCTCCAAGAGGTTGCAGATCCCAGTTAGAAGTGCTTTAATATATACAAATGCTTGAACTGAGTGCAAAGATGCTTTTGATGCCTTACTCTTTCACAGAGCTAGGTTTTGTAGCTTTAAAAAGACTTGTTTCTTAAAAAAAAAAAAGTAAGCTATAGAACATTTGGTGAAAAATTCGTGAGACTCTAAGCAAAATGAAACCAGAGACAATGTTTGTCCTCTGAATTCCTGTGTTTCTGGAGCTTAGTTCCTGTGACTAGCAGAGTTGAGTGTTTGAGTGTTTAATAAATGTTGAGTGAATAAGGTAAAGATGCATTGCAAATGAATTTGGAGAAGACTTGTGAATTAAACAAAAAGCCATAAAATGAACTAAAGGAAAAGGGTAAGCTCGTATGAATAACAGGCTCTCACTTATTAAATTTGGCCTTTAAGTTGTCAAATTTTTTACGGTAGCTTTTAGGACATGATAATGTCAGGTTTTAAGAGATAACATATTTTGCCACTTGGTGGCATTGCAGTTACGATGGAGTTTTAACTAACTCCAAGCTGAAGGAATTTGTCTTTGACATGTATCATTAAATGCTCATCTTTTGATGAAGTGCATGAGACAGTATTCAATTGGACTATAAAAGTATGGCAAAACATTGAATATGTATTTTTTTCTGTGAAAATTCAAGAATAACTCTGAAATTAAAAATAACTCCTCTGTAATGATTGCTCCTTTTACTTCACCATAAAGCTCCTCCAATGTGATGCAAGAAATTAAAGATAAAGGCAGATTAATAAAGAGGTAGTTGAAGTAATTTGATAAAGGAAAATTATACAATAATTATTATTAAATTTTAATGACAAATTTATTGTTTATCATGAACATTAGACCTTTGTAGGCTTAAACTGTTTCCTTTGAGCCACTCCAAAATGTTCACTGTTGATGGGAAATTATATACTTTTTCTTTGACATTTCCATCATTTTTTATACATAGTAATCTTTGTCTATAGTCACTATTATTTTAGATTGAAATCTATTTGGTCACCACTTGATTGCTCAACCTTCTGTTAACACTTCCCTTAAAGATCTCAGACAAACAATGAAATGGTCTCTCATGTTGGATCCTTGCTTTAATTGGATGACAAACTGATGATTTTCATTCAATACCCTTTTACTCCTATTTTCCTACTTCAGGCGAAAAGTTAATTAGAATAGTACATTACTGTTTGGGGGCTTCCCAGGTGGCTCAGTGGTAAAGAATCCTCCTGCTAAGCAGGAGACTTGGGTTCAGTCACTGGGTTGGGAAGATCCCCTGGAAAGGAAATGGCAACCCACTCCAGATTCTTGCCTGGGAAATCCCATGGACAGAAGGGCCTGACATGCTACAGTCCATGGGGTTACAAAGAGTTGGACATGACTTTGCTACTAAACAACAACAGTAATTACTGTTTAATACAGGAAAAAGTCATTATTTAAAAAAGTAAATTCAATGGACATTTATTTCTTAGGAAAGCATGAAATGTCATCTTTGGGCAAAATGGGTCTATTTTGAATAAGAGGTTAAGCCTCTGGCTTCTTCCTTGATTAATATATTTATACATTAAAATCTCTCTTGCTGATGAAGTACAGAGTTAAAAACAAAAAGCTTCACTGACATTAAATAATATTTTGGACTGCCTAATCAATGTTATCTGGTCCAAGACATTTTATTCAAAATATTCCATATCTTCCATGCCTTGCTTGTGAAATACAGTCTTGCCTAGATTATAGAAATTTATTTAGCCTTGTCCTTTGTTTTAAATGTTGAATATTTTCCAGAGAATTTCATGTAATGGAAATGTAATTAATCTTCCCATTTCCTCTTGTCTACACTTACAACAAATTAGAAGATATTAGTTAAATACCTAGAAACCAATAACTCTTGAGATTTTTTGTTTCAAATTTGCAGTTCAGTTTATCCAAAGTTAGCAAAAGAGATAAACACATCAATTAAGGAGGCATGAGGATTCTTAGGCTGTGATTTGGGGAGAATTAAATGGATTATCCTCACATTGCTTTTCCTGGGGCAGCTTGGAAAAGTCTTTTAGCCCTTGAAGAAACAGTGTGTGACTTTCTAGGAGGCCACATAGATACTTCATTGTATAGACACAGAAGAAATCTCAGAATAGAATATGAATTCTGCTTCAGGGGGAATTTTGTCTCATCAATTTGCTGTTTGTCACAGCAGTTTGCTAGAGGCCAAATATGTTATATATTATCTTTATCCACTCAAAGTTTATAAAAGCTACTTGGTTGGACTTGGTAATGATTGTCAAGTGGATCTTCAAAATACAAATTGTGACCTAGAGCCTAAGTTTCCATTTTCAAGTTTATTGTCACCCAAAAGTTTATTAAATATACCATCCCTTGCTTAAAAATGAATTCAAAGGATATGTTTTTCTTGTGAAACAGTGAAATCTAACTTGGAGTTTAGATAATACTGCACTTGGTGTAAGATTGTGTGGAAATATGTGTTAACTATCACTTGAGTCTTATCACAAAGAAGAATTCAGAATTATAAATGTATGGCCATGGTCTTTATTCAGAGAACAAGGTCAAGAAAATCCCTCTCATTTTGGGTTACAATGATTACGTTGATAAACAGTTGTAAAAAGTAAATTTTCCGATTTCTGTGTGTATTAGAACAGACATTCAACTGAAAATACTTGAACTCATTTAAATCCACCATAGGAAGAGAGAATAGAAAGGCAAGAAGCTGAGCATTTTGATTTTCTCCATAATGTTGTTTTGCCATCAAGCAATGATGAACCTACATATCTCTTCAAGTCTTTCCATTTCAACAGTTATCCACATTTCAGCTAAAAATGACCATATGCTTCACAGTATCCTAACAAGATTCTCAAATTATTTAAGAGCTAAGAAGATGACAGGACAGGGGTACAGAAACATCCTTGTTTTCTTGACTAAATTAAGTCCTTTACTATTTCTTTAGTGTCCGTTCACTAAAACAAAACTTTTCTTGGCCAACAATGACACAATTCTAGTGCATCTACTTGGTCAACATTTTATTAAATATATCTGGAAAATCTAGGTAGTTCATTATAAATTTTTTCTCTATAGTAAAGGAGCATTTCAAATAAAAACACTTTAAATGTGTTTTTGTGTGATATGGGTCGAGTTCAGTGGAAGCAGCACCCAAAGGAACACAGGTTGATATGAGAAGGCAGGCTGGCAGCAGGACACTTTGAAAATTTATTCTGATACAAACTATTAGAAAATTGAATTATGATAACTAAGTTTAAAAAAGATATGTTTAAAAATTGTACCTAAGGAAATTTCAAAATGGGTCTCCTGAGTGCCTCTGTTATCTTGTCACTGTTTATAATTTATCATTTTTTTAATTGATGATAGCTTTGTGTTATTTTTACTTGAGTGGTGCTTTAAAAATGAACAGTGTGAAGATGTTAATGAAAGGACTTGGTAAGATCTGTGTTGCAGGGGCTACTAGAAGAGGGTGGAAGGTGAACCAAAAAGAGTTAAGTCTGAAATCCCAGTTCAGTACCAGACAAGCAATGCTGGGACATATTTGAAATAATCCAGCAGATTTAAACTGATAGCAAATATGACAGTTTTTTAGCACGTTTATTGGCTTGTTTGTGTGTTTAAGTATAATGACTCAAAGACCTTTACTTGTATACTCAGAGGCTTTTTAGAATCTGTGTCTACTTCTATAATGACATCTATCTTCACCTTGTGCAGCGCATATGATCCTTGAAAACTGATGAATCTTGTTAAGTGTTCAGAGGATAAAATACCCACCAGGATACCCACTCTCTTTCCTCGGGCGCTGTGGGACTGCTTCTACAGAGAGGAAGTGCCTGCTTTGTGCTAATCCAGCAGAAACATTAGAAACCAGTTAGTTAAGGTCTTTCCATGTGCTTAGGGTAATTCAGACAGATGAGAAGCCTCAGCTCTTTTGATCTTCTTTCTATATGCTTTGAAGAAAAAAAAATATATAAGAAAATAATGCCCTTTGGTCAGTTAAATCAAAGGCAGTTCTAAAACAGAGCTAAACTGGAGAGGTGGCTCCCTCATGTAGGCACTGGACCCTGAACAGCTGTTTGCAGGCAGCTTATGCAACCTTGGTGCTGTGCGGTTCTTGTAATTGGAGTTCATCTTTATGAGATTTCAGCAGAGCCTGGTCAAAGAGGTTGGTCATTAAAGGCAGGAAGCACAGCAACTTTAGTAAATATAGTAGAAAGAAATGCAATTTTCTTTAGCAGGGTGTTAAGGAGAGAGCTTTGAAATTTATCTTAATTTAGCCTTAGAAAGATATGACCTTGCGCCTACATCTTGCTGTAGAGTTGCCTTTTAATGTACTTGCTTTACATACTAAGGGAGATGACTGTGTTTCTTTAATTGAGTTTGTGTTCTATTGCTTACTTGGTAAAGTCTATTTTAGGAGCTTTATAAATTGACCATAAAAACCTCCCCTAGACTGAAATTTCAGGGACCTAGGAGAAAACTATTTCTTTTATTTAAAAAGACATTTATTTATATAAGATTCAAGGTCATTCAAGTATTAATTTTCTTGTTAACTCTTCTAGCTTAGTTTTTCTTTCAGAAACCAATATTCTCCAACTTTCAATAAAAGAACATAAGTCATATGTTAGATCAGCATGGGATATATAATAGCATACGAATCACAGAAATCTGATTTCAGAAACCCTGGAGAGAAGTAGTGGCTTGAGAGCCTGAGAAGTATAGCAATCTGCCAGGAGATTGGGCTTTCATGGGGTACCTAATATGTTTGGATACAGTTCCAGCCCAGACATAAGTGAAAATTTCATAATTAAGTGAAAATTATGAAAGTTGCTCAGCTAGGAACTGAAAAGAAAACATAATAGCTTGATGAAAAGAAAACATAATGTCAATACAGGTGGATTCCCTTCTTTACTTTTTTGAAAATCTGGTATCACTTTGTCTTTTTGTTTGTTTTTGTTTTTTTGCCACTGTATCAGGGCGTGATGCTAGTGGGTGCATTGTCTTATTATACACATTCTTCCAAGTTCTACACCTTTCTTCTGTTCAGTCTTACTTCTTTGTGGTCCTCTTTTCTCTCTCATCCTTTCTAGATGTCCATGTTGGTCATCCACGTTAGCTGAAGTCCACAGTTGTGCTATGGTCTGTGGTGCCAGCAGATAATCGAATGAAGATAGGATACAGTAAAGCACAAGTGCTCTCTCCTGCTGCTCCTGTGTCTAAGTTGCTGAACAGTGACCAGTCTTAGAAAGGCATTTGCTGCTCCATTTATCAGTCCCATTCCTTCCCCCTCCTGTTTTTTTTTGTTGTTGTTATTGTTTGTTTTATTTTGTTTTTTTAAGGACCTGATCTTAGGGTTGTGGTTTTTCTGGGTATTCCAATCAGTATACTTTTATGTATATAATTATACTTCTTACAGACACACAAGGGAGATTTGACAGACAGAAGAGGAACAGGCAATGTGAAGATGGTTCAAAGATAAGAATGATGTGGCCACAAGCTAAGGAAAACACGGATTCTGAAAGGCACAATAAGCTGGTTAAGGCAAGAAGTATTCTCCCACAGTGCTTCCAGAGGGAGCATGCTCCTGCTGTAAACTTAACTTTGGACTTGGCCTCCAAAGCTATGAGAGTAGACAATTATTTTACTTCAATCCATCAAATTGGTGATAGTTTGTTGTAGCATCCATAAGAAACTATTACAGATTTTGGTCCTGGGAAGTGGGTGTTGCTGTAGAAAAATGCCTAAAAGCATGGAAGAGGTTTTAAAATGAGATAATGGACAGAGGCTGGGAGAATTTTGAGGTGCATGATGGAAAAAGCCTGGATTCTAGTGAGTGCTCAGAATGAAGCGAGGAGTATGAATAAGAGCAATTCTTAGAATTGTGTTGATACAAATATGAATGCTATTGGTGCTTCTTGTGAGGGTTCAGAAGGCAATGAAGAATATTTTATTCTAAAATAGAGTAAGCATGATTCTTGTTGTATAGGTTAAAAATAGATCTTATAAGTGAAGGCCTCAGATATTTAACTGAGGAGATTTCCAGGTCAACAGTTGAATATGCGCCCTGGGTTCTTTTTTCTGATTGCAGTACAATGCAAGAGAAAAGAGTTAAATTAAGGAATGAACTGTTAAGGCAAAAGAAACCAGCACTTGATGTTTTGAGAAATTTGCAGCCTATCCAGGTTACAAAAATTGCTAATGTTGGGAGTTTCACTGTTACAAAAGCATTCTCTGGAGAGAAAGCAAAGGTGAGGCTGAACAACCTTTAGCTTGAAGAGACTGCATGTGGATTCACACGGCAGTCTCAGCAGAAGCCAGGAGTAAAGATGGAGTTGTCCAGGAAAGATCTATGGAGGCTCCATTCCTAATGATAAGAATTCCCTTGACATACACAGGAGATCTACCAGCTTTATGAGAGTAATGTATCAACTGACACATTATAGGTTTGGACTAAAAGGGACAGGGACAGGACAAAATGAAAGAAAGCCATTGGACCCCCCAGGACTTGACAGGCAGGGGATGAGCTGATAGAGCTACTTGTCTGCAAACATCATGGTACCCTTCGAGAAAAAGGAGGATGACTCCAAGGGCAGAGTGGTGGTCCTACAGGCAGAGGCTTACAAAGCTTCAGGTAGCAGAGATCTACAAAGCTGCCACAGAGGCCTACCTAGAAGCTGTGGGCCCACAGGGCAAAGCTGGAGGCTTTGAATGGATGCCAGGCAGAAGCTTGAATCACAAGGGATTATTCTCAGGCCTTGAAACCTCATGAAATTTCCTCTGTTGCATTTCACATATTTTTGGGACTAGGTAACCCATTTATTCCTCTCAATTTCTCCCTACTTGAATGGAAATGTTTAGCACTCATCCTATGTCTTTTCTATCATTGTATTTTGAGAGCAGGTAACTTGCTTTTCAGTTCAGTTCAGTTGCTCAGTTGTGTCTGACTCTTTGCAACCCCATGAACTGCACCATGCCAGGCCTCTTTGTCCATCACCAACTGCCGGAGGCTACTCAAACTCATGTCCATTGAGTCAGTGATGCCATCCAACCATTTCATCCTCTGTTGTCCCCGTCTCCTCCTGCCCTCAATCTTTCCCAGCATCAGGATCTTTTCAAATGAGTCAGCTCTCCGCATCAGGTGGCGAAAGTATTGGAGTTTCAGCTTCAGCATCAGTCCTTCCAGTGAACACCCAGGACTGATCTCCTTTAGGATGGACTGGTTGGATCTCCTTGCAGTCCAAGGGACTCTCAAGAGTCTTCTCCAACACCACAGTTCAAAAGCATCAATTCTTCAGTGCTCAGCTTTCTTTATAGTCCAACTCTTACATCCGTATATGACTACTAGAAAAACCATAGCCTTGACTAGACAGACCTGTGTTGGCAAAGTAATGTCTCTGTTTTTTAATATGCTATCTAATTTGGTCATAACTTTCCTTCCAAGGAGGAAGCATCTTTTAATTTCATGGCTGCAATCACCATTTGCAGTGATTTTGGAGCCCAGAAAAATAAAGTCTGCCACTGTTTCCACTGTTTCCCTATCTATTTGCCATGAAGTGATGGGACCAGATGCCATGATCTTACCATATTTAGATGTAATTTTATACTTACAGTTGATGCTGTAGTAGGTGGGGTGGGGGATGTTAGGATGAATTGAGTGCATTTTTTTGCATGGGGCAGACCTGAATTTGTGGCTCAGAGGATGGACTATAGCAGTTTAAATTCTGGCCATCCAAAACATATGTCCATATCCAAATCCCTAGAACCTGTGAATATTTTTTTATTTGGAAAAAAAGTCTTTGAAGGATCTGGAGATGATATTATTCTGATTACTCAGTTGGACCCTAAATCCATTTACAAAAATCTTTATAAGAGACAAAAGAGAAGACAGGGATAGAGCAGAAAGCAGTGTGAAGACAGAAACAGAGTTTGGAGGGATGTGGCCAGAAGTCAAGGGATGTCAACATCCACCAGGAGCTGAAACAGCCAAGGAAGGATTCTCCCCTAGAGTCTCCAGAGATAGCACAGCTCTGCTGACACCTTAATTTTGCATTTCTTATGTCCAAAACCGTGAGAATAAATTTCTCTTGTTTTAAGTCTTGAAGTTTGTGGTAATTTGTGATGTCATCCCTCAGAAACTAACAATATTCCACCTTCAAACTACTTTGTCTGGTGAACTGAAACTTCTTGGCCATGGTTTTAATTTATCCCTTTGGATTATGGTGACAACCAGGCTGAATTCTTGCCCTGTCCTCTGAGTTGGCCAACATCTCCTGGCCTCCCCAGAGGAGCTAATTCCCTGTAGGAGGACACATTTCTCTCCCTGTCTATCCCCTGTGATTTCCCAAGTTGTTGGGGCACCTCTGGGGTAGCTTCTTACTTTCACTTTTTCTTTCTTAAAACACACACCAGCTTAGTACAGCACCCACTCCTACTCTTTGGCCTCGTTCCTGTCGTCTTACTGCTGCTCTCCGCACTCTGCAGCCCATTTCTCTTGGTAATATACCCCTGCAGGAACTCAATGCACATTTGCATTTTAATGGAAATATAATTGACTTCCACTCAACATTTAAATAATTAAGACCTCACATTTACATTTTAATCTAGATATTTTCTAGCCCTATTTCCCCTAACTTTGGGGGGAAGACATCGTTCCTGACAGGTGACAACTGTAGCTATTAAGCTCTCAGCACCTACTGTGTGCCAAGCATCAGGATAGTTACTCTGTAGCTATCAACTGAATCCTCACAAAAGTCTTTATTTCATCCCCAGTTTGCAAACTAGGACAAAGGTAGCAGGAGATTCAAACAAACTCGTGTGGTTTATAGAACCATAGTATAGACTGGGGAACCCAAGATATTTCCTGTCTTATGCTTTTTTATTTTGTAGGATCTATTGTTAAAGCCCAAACAGGCAAGTTTTCTCAACCTCCTTTCTCCCGTTTTTCTCAATGACAGAAATAAGAGTAACTCACAGTTAACTTAACTGAGTTCTTACTACTGTCTAGAGTGCTAGACTCTGCATTCGTTATCATGTATGATTTTTATAGTAGCCTTATTAGGTGGCTACCAGTTGCTTGAGTACAGATGAAGAAACTAAATATTAAGTTGAATATCTTATCTCAAAATACACAGCTATTTTGATGTAGCACATGTGTTTGAATCCAGATATGTCTGCATACAGAGAATGAGTCCTTAACTACTTAGAAGAGTACAATAACTCAGGTCATCAAAGATCAGTACAGTCTATTAATACATGTAAGACCCCAAGTTAGAGCAAAATAGTGTACCTTTGTAGTCATGCTCAATCATGTCCAATTCTTTGTGATCCTATGGATTGTAACCTTCTACATCTTCTGTCCATGGGGTTTTTCAGGCAAGAATACTGGAGTGGGTTGCCATTTCCTCCTCCAAGGTATCTTCTTGACCCAGTGATCAAACCCATGTCTTCTGTGTTGCAGGTGAAGTCTTTACTGCTGAATCCTTGGGGAACTTGGTAGTACTTACATGTATATGTTCAAAAGATACTTTCTGGTCATATATGTATTAATCATTGCTGATCAAAATAAATGTCAGAGTGATATTTATATATCATGACATTCCGAAAGTCATTTGAGACAACTTTCAGTTAAAAGGTAATTAAAAACTAAATCCAAACTCCAGAAACAGGAGTAATAAGAATAGACCCCAAAATTTTATGTTAAGAATAATATAACAGGTCCAAAATGGAGTTGCTTATGTTAAGCCTCACATCACCAAATTGAGAGTTAGCTTAATTACAGTTTTGGTTCTTCCAGAAATGGAATCTTTAATCAGTCAATCAGGAATCAGCAGATCAGTACTAATAATCTGCCTAACAGACCCTTGTCATCCCCTAAAGTGTAGTAACTTTGTGAGGTTACTGCTGTTTGGCCTAGTATAACTTCCTTGTTCCTGCTCCTTTCTACTTGCAAAAGTCTTTCATTTTGTGCAGTTCCTCAGGCTCCTTTCTATCTGTTAGATTAGATGTTCCCTTATTCAAATTGATTTTTGCCCAAATTTAAAGATTTTATTATGCCTTAGTTTACCTCTTAACAAGCACAAAGGGGAATGGAGAATGTTATGTGTGCTGTAGCTTGGTTAAATGGTCACAACCTGTTGTTGCTACTCAGTCACCCCATTGTGTCCAACTCCATGTGACCTCATGGATAGTAGTAGGCCAGGCCTCCTGATCCCTCACCATCTCCCGAAGATTGCCTAAGTTCATGTCCATTGCATTGGTGATATCATCCAGCCATCTCATCCTCTGATCCCTTCTCTTTCTGCCCTCGATCTTTCTCAGCATCAGAGACTTTTCCAATGAGTCAGCTGTTTGCATCAGATGACCAAAATTCTGGAGTTTCAACTTCAGCATCAGTCCTTTCAATGAGTATTCAGGGTTGATTTCCTTTAAGATTGACTGATTTGATATCCTTGCTATCCCAGGGACTTTCAGGAGTCTTCTCCAGCACCACAGTTCAAAGGCATCAATTCTTTGGTGCTCTGCCTTGCTTACAGTCCAGCTCTCACAACTGCACATGACCATTGGGAAGACCATAGCCCTGACTATACAGGCCTTTGTTGACAGAGTAATTTCTCTGCTTTTCAACTCACTGTCTAGGTTTGTCATAGCTTTCCAGAGTAATTTCTCTGCTTTTCAACTCACTGTCTAGGTTTGTCATAGCTTTCCTGCCAAGAAAAAATTGTCTTTTGATTTCATAGCTGTAGTCACCATCTGCAGTGATTTTAGAGCCCAAGAAGAGGAAATGTCTAACTACTTCCAGATTTTCCCCTTCTATTTGCCATGAAGTAATGAGGCTGGATGCCATGATCTTAGTGTTTTTGATATTCAGTTTTAAGCCGGCTCTTTCACTCTCCTCCCTCACCCTCATCAAGAGGCTGTTTAGCTCCTCTTCGCATTCTGCCATTAAAGTGGTATCATTTGCATATCTGAGGTTGTTGATATTTCTCCCGCCTATCTTGACTCTAGCTTGTAACTCACCCAGCCTGGCATTTCTCATGATGTGCTCAGCATAAAGGTTAAACTAACAGGGTGATAGCATACAGCCCTGTCATACGCCATTCTCAATCTTGAACCAATCAGTTGTTCCATACAGGGTCTTAACTGTTGCTTCATGACCTGCATACAGATTTCTCAGGAGACGGGTAAGATGGTCTGGTATTCCCTCTCTTTAAGAGATTTCCACAGCTTGATCCACACAGTCAAAGGCTTTACCATTGTTGATGAAACAGAGGGAGATGATTTTCTGGAATTCTCTTGCTTTCTCTATGACCCAGAGAATGTTGGCAATTTGAACTCTGGTTCCTCTGCCTTGTCTAAACCCAGCTTGGACATCTGGAAGTTCTTGTTTGCATAATGCTGAAGCCTAGCACACAAGATTTTAAGCATGATCTTACTAGCATGGGAGATGAATGCAATTGTCAGATGGTTAGAACATTCTTTGGCACTACCCTTCTTGGGAATAGGGATGAGGATTGACATTTTCCAGTCCCATGGCCACTGCTGGGTCTTCCAGATTTGCTGACATATTGAATGTAACACCTTGATGGAATCATTCTTTAGGGTTTTGAATAGTTCTGCTGAAATTCCATTGCATCCACTAACTTTATTTTTTAAAATTAATTATTTTAATTGGAGGCTAATTACTTTACAATATTGTAGTGGTTTTTGCCATACATCTGACATGAGTCAGCCATGGGTGTACATGTATCCCCCATCCTGAACCCCCCCCCCCCCACCTCCTTCCCCATTCCATCCCTCAGGGTCATCCCAGTGGACTGGCCCTGAGTGCCCTGTCTCATGCATCGGACCTGGACTGGCAATCTATTTCACATATGGCAATATATGTATTTCAATGCTATTCTCTCAAATCATCCCACCCTTGCCTTCTCCCACAGAGTCCAAAAGTCTGTTCTGTACATCTGTGTCTCTTTTGCTGTCTCGCATATAGGGTCATCATTACCATCTTTCTAAATTCCATATATATGCATTAATATACTGTATTGGTGTTTTTCTTTCTGACTGACTTCACTCTGTATAATAGCCTCCAATTTCATCCACCTCATTAGACTGATTCAAATGCATTCTTCTTAATAGTTGAGTAATTCCATTGTGTATACATACCAAAGCTTTTTTATCCATTCGTCTGCTGATGGACATCTAGGTTGCTTCCATGTCCTGGCTATTGTAAACAGTGCTGCGATGAACACTGGGGTACATGTGTCTCTTTCAATTCTGGTTTTCTTGGTGTGTATGCCCAGCAGTGGGATTGCTGGGTCATATGGCAGTTCTATTTCCAGTTTTTTTTAAGGAATTTCCACACTGTTCTCCATAGTGGCTGTACTAGCTTGCATTCACACCAACAGTGTAAGAGGGTTCCCTTTTCTCCACACCCTCTCCAGCATTTATTGCTTGTAGACTTTTTGATAGCAGCCATTCTGACTGGTGTGAGATGTTACCTCATTGTGGTTTTGATTTGCATTTCTCTGATAATGAGTGATGTTGAGCACCTTTTCATGTGTTTGTTAGCCATCTGTATGTCTTCTTTAGAGAAATGTCTGTTTAGTTCTTTGGCCCATCTTTTGTTTGGGTCATTTATTTTTCTGGTACTGAGCTGCATGCGCTGCTTGTATATTTTTGAGATTAACTCTTTGTCAGTTGCTTCATTTGCTATTATATTCTTCCATTTTGAAGGCTGTCCTTTCACCTTGCTTATGGTTTTCTTTGTTGTGCAGAAGCTTTTAAGTTTAATTAGGTCCCATTTGTTTATTTTTGCTTTTATTTCCATTACTCTTGGAGGTGGGTCGTAGAGGATCCTGCTGTGATTTATGTTAGACTGTTTTTGCCTGTTTCCCTCTAGGAGTTTTATAGTTTCTGGTCTTAAATTTAGATATTCAATCCACTTTGAGTGTATTTTTTGTATGGTGTTAGAAAGTGTTCTAGTTTCATTCTTTTGCAAGTGGTTGACCAGTTTTCCCAGCACCACTTGTTAAAGAGATTGTCTTTTCTGCATTGTATATTCTTGCCTTCTTTGTCAAAGATAAGGTGTCTATAGGTGCTTGGATTTATCTCTGGGCTTTCTATATTGTTCCATTGATCTATGTTTCTGTCTTTGTGCCAGTACCAAACTGTCTTGATGACTGTTGCTTTGTAGTGTAGCCTGAAGTCAGGCAGGTTGATTCCTCCAGTTCCATTCTTCTTTTTCAAGATTGCTTTGGCTATTCGAGGTTTTTTGTATTTCCATACAAATTGTGAAATTATTTGTTCTAGTTCTGTGAAGAATACCGTTGGTAGCTTGATAGAGAGTGCATTGAATCTATAGGTTGCTTTGGGTAATATACTCATTTTCACTATTTTGATTCTTCCCATCCATGAACATGGTATATTTCTCCATCTATTTGTGTCATCTTTGATTTCTTTCATCAATGTTTTACAGTTTTCTGTATATAGGTCTTTTGTTTATTTAGGTAGATTTATTCCTAAATATTTTATTCTTTTCATTACAATGGTGAATGGAATTGTTTCCTTAATTTCTCTTTCTGTTTTCTCATTGTTAGTGTATAGGAATGCAAGGGATTCCTGTGTTTTAATTTTATATCCTGCAACTTTACTATATTCATTGATTAGCTCTAGTAATTTTCAGGTGGTGTCTTTAGAGTTTTATATGTAAAGGATCATGTCATCTGCCAACAGTGAGTTGTACTTCTTCTTTTCCAACCTGGATTCGTTTTATTGCTTTTCTTCTCTGATTGCTATTGCTAAAACTTCCAAAACTATGTTGAATAGTAGTGGTGAGAGTGGACACCCTTGTCTTGTTCCTGACTTGAGGGGAAATGCTTTCAATTTTTCACCATTGAGGATAATGTTTGCTGTGGGTTTATCATATATGACTTTTATTATGTTGAGGTATGTTCCTTCTGTGCATGCTTTCTGGAGGTTTTTAATCATAAATGGATGTAGAATTTTGTCAAAGGCTTACTCTGCATCTATTTAGATAATCATATGTTTTTTATCTTTCAATTTGTTAATGTGGTGTATCACATTGATTGATTTGCAAATATTGAAGAATCCTTGCATCCTCGGGGTAAAGCCTACTTGGTCATGATGTATGATCTTTTTAATATGTTGTTGGATTCTGTTTGCTAGAATTTTGTTAAGGATTTTTGCATCTATGTTCATCAGTGATATTGGCCTGTAGCTTTCTTTTTATGTGGCATCTTTGTCTGGTTTTGGTATTAGGGTGATGGTGGCCTCATAGAATGAGTTTGGAAGTTTACCTTCCTCTGCAATTTTCTGGAAGACTTTGAGTAGGATAGGTGCTAGCTCTTCTCTAAATTTTTGGTAGAATTCACCTATGAAGCCCTCTGATCCTGGGCTTTTGTTTGTTGGAAGATTTCTGATTACAGTTTCAATTTCCATGCTTATGATGGGTCTGTTAAGACTTCCTATGTAATCCTGGTTCAGTTTTGGAAGGTTATACTTTTCTAAAAATTCATCCATTTTTTCCAAGTTGTCCATTTTATTGTCATATAGTTGCTGATAGTAGTCTCTTATGATCCTTTGTATTTCTGTGTTATCTGTTGTGATTTCTCTATTTTCATTTCTAATTTTGTTGATTTGATTCTTCTCCCTTTTTTTCTTGATGACTCTGGCTAATGTTTTGTCTATTCTATTTATTGTCTCAAAGAACCAGCTTTTAGTTTTGTTGATTTTTGCTGTAATCTCCTTTGTTCCTTTTTCATTTATTTCTGCCCTAATTTTCATGATTTCTTTCCTTCTACTAACCTGGGGTTCTTAATTTCTTCTTTTTCTAGTTCTTTAAGTGTAAAGTTAGGTTATTTATTTGATTTTTTTCTCTTGTTTCTTGAGGAAAGCTTGTATTGCTATGAACCTTACCCTTAGCACTGCTTTTACTGAATCCCATAGCTTTTTGGTTGTCGTGTTTTCATTTCCGCCTGTTTCTATGCATATTTTGATTTCTTCTGTGATTTGTTGATTATTCAGAAGTGTGTTGTTTAGCCTCCATATGTTTGTATTTTTAATAGTTTTTTTCTTCCTGTAGTTGACATCTAATCTTACTGCATTGTGATCAGAAAGGATGCATGAAATGATTTCATTTTGTTTGAATTTACCAAGGCTAGATTTATGGCCCAGGATGTGATCTATCCTGGAGAAGGTTTTGTGTGCACTTGAGAAAAAGGTGAAATTCATTGTTTTGGGGTTAGATGTCCTATAGATATCAATTAGGTCTAATTGGTCCATTGTATCATTTAAAGTTTGTGTTTCCTTGCTAATTTTCTGTTTGGTTGATCTATCCATAAGGTGTCAATGGGGTATTAAAGTCTTCCACTATTATTGTGTTACTGTTAATTTCTCCTTTCATACTTGTTAGCACTTGCCTTACATATTGCGGTGCTCCTATGTTGGGTGTGTATATATTGTTATATCTTCTTGGATTGATCCTTTGATCATTATGTAGTGTCCTTCTTTGTCTCTTTTCACAGCCTTTATTTCAAAGTCTCTTTTATCTGATATGAGTATTGTGACTCCTGCTTTCTTTTGGTCTCCATTTGTGTGAAATATCTTTTTTCCAGCCCTTTACTTTCAGTCTGTATGTGTCCCTTGTTTTAACATGGGTCTCTTGTAGACAGCATATATAGGGGTCTTGTTTTTGTATTCATTCAGCCAGTCTTTGTCTTTTGGTTGGGGCATTCAACCCATTTACATTTAAGGTAATTATTGATAAGTATCCCATTGCCATTTACTTTTAAGTTTTGGGTTCGAGTTTATACACCTTTTCTGTGTTTCCTGTCTAGAGAAGATTCTTTAGCATTTGTTGAGGAGCTGGTTTTGTGGTGCTGAATTCTCTCAGCTTTTGCTTGTCTGAAAAGCTTTTGATTTCTCCTTCATATTTGAATGAGATCCTTACCGGGTATAGTAATCTGCGTTGTGGGTTTTCTCTTTCATCACTTTAAGTATGTCCTGCCTTTCCCTTCTGGCCTGAGGAGTTTCTATTAAAACATCAGCTGTTAACCTTATGGGAATCCCCTTGTGTGTTATTTGTTGCTTTTACCTTACTTCTTTTAATATTTGCTCTTTGTGTTTGATTTTCATTAATTTGATTAATATGTGTGTTGGGGTGCTTTGCCTTGGGTTTATCCTCTTTGGGACTCTCTAAGTTTCTTGGACTTGGGTGGTTATATCCTTCCCCATTTTAGGGAAGTTTTCAACTATTATCTCCTCAAGTATTTTCTCATGCCCTTTCTTTTTGTCTTCTTCTTCTGGGACTCCTGTGATTGAAATGTTGGGGCATTTAACATTGTCCCAGAGGTCTCTGAGGTTGTCCTTTTTTCTTTTAATTCTTTTCTTCTTTGTTTCTCTGTTTCATTTATTTCTACCATTCTATCTGCCATCTCACTTATCCTATCTTCTGCCTCAGTTATTCTACTGTTGGTTCCTCCAGAGTGCTTTTGATCTCAGTTATTGCATTATTCATTTTTTATTGACTCTTTTTTATTTCTTCCATGTCCTTGTTAAACATTTCTTGTATCTTCTCAATCCTTGTCTCTAGTCTATTTATCTGTAACTCCATTTTGTTTTCAAGATTTTGGATCATCTTTACTATCATTATTCTGAATTCTTTTTCAGGTAGACTTCTTATCTCTTTCTCTTTTGTTTGGTTTGGTGGGGATTTATCATGTTCCTTTACCAGCTGAATATTTCTCTGCCTTTTACTTTTGTTTAGATTGCTGTGTTTGGGGTGGACTTTCTGTAGGCTGGAAGTTTGTGTTCCTCTTTATTGTAGAGGTTGTGTCACTATGGGTGGGGTTGGACTAGTAGCTTGTCAAAGTTTCCTGGTTAGAGAAGCTGTGTCTGTGTTCTGGTGAGTGGAGTTGGATCTCTTCTCTCTTGAGTGCAGTGAAGAGTCCAGTAGTGAGTTCTGGGGTACTATGGGTTTGGTGTTACTTTGGGCAACCTGTATTTTAAGGCTCAGGTCTGTGTTCCTGTGTTGCTGGAGAATTGGCATGGTATGTCTTGAGCTGGAACTTGTTGGCTCTTGAGTGGAGCTTGGTTTCAGTGTAGGTATGGAGGCTTTTGGATGAGCCCTTGTCGATTAATGTTCCCTGGAGTCAGGAGTTTTCTGGTGTTCTCAAGTTTTGGATTTAAGCCTCCTGCCTCTGGCTTTCAGTCTTATTCTTACAGTAACCTCAAGACTTTTCCATCCATACAGCACGGATGATAAAACATCTAGGTTAATGGTGAAAAGATTCTCCATAGTGAGGGACACCCAGAAAGGTTCAGAGAGTTACATGAGAAGAGAAGACAGGAGGGAGATAGAGGTGACCAAGAGGAGAAGTTCAGTTCTGTTCAGTTCAGTCACTCAGTCATGTCCGACTCTTTGCAACCCGATGAATCGTGGCACAGCAGGCCTCCCTGTCCATCACCAACTCCCGGAGTCCACTCAAACTCATGCCCATCAAGTCGATGATGCCATCCAGCCATCTCATCCTCTGTCATCCCCATCTCCTCCTGCCCCCAACCCCTCCCAGCATCAGGGTCTTTTCTATTGAGTCAACTCTTCACATGAGGTGGCCTAAGTATGGGAGTTTCAGCTTCAGCATCAGTCCTTCCAATGAATACCCAGGACTGATCTCCTTTAGGATGGACTGGTTGGATCTCCTTGCAGTCCAAGGGACTCTCAAGAGTCTTCTCCAACACCACAGTTCAAAAGCATCACTTTTTTGGTGCTCAGCATTCTTCACAGTCCAACTCTCACATCCATACATGACCACAATAAAAAGGAGGAGAAGAGGGGGAGTCAAAAGGGAAGAGAGCAAGCTGGGAAGAGAGCAAGCTAGCCAATAAGCAGTTCCCTAAGTGTTCTCCACAGCTCAGAACACCCAGAGAGATTCATAGATTTAAGTAGAGAAGAGAAGGGGGAGGGAGGAGGTAGAGGTGACCTGCGGGAGAAAAGGGAGAGTAAAAAGGGGAGTGAGCAGTCAAGCCAGTAATCACACACCTAAGTAAAAATGGGTACTGAAGATAGATTCTTAAAGGTACAAAATTGATAACAAATACCAAAAAGCAAAGATTAAAAATCTAGAGTAGAGTTTAGATTCTCAAAAATACAATATTAAAAATACAAAACAAAATCAATCACAAATATTATAATATTTATAGATGAAATTTGCTTTAAAAATAGTGGGGTTTTTTTGCAAGGTAGTGGTAGGTTATAAAAATGAAAATTAAAGGTGTAATAAAGTAAAAATTTTAAAAATGATAATAGGAAAAATCTATATGTAAAAAATATATACAGTAACTGTAAAAATGTATACAGTCAGCAAAAACAAGACCAGGAGCTGACTGTGGCTCTGATCATGAACTCCTTATTGCCAAATTCAGACTTAAATTGAAGAAAGTAGAGAAAACTACTAGACCATTGAGGTATGACCTACGTCAAATCCTTTACAATTATACAGTGGAAGTGTGAAATAGATTTAAGGGACTAGATCTGATAGACAGCTCCTGATGAATTATAGACAGAAATTCATGACATTGTACAGGAGACAGGGATCAAGATCATGCCCAAGAAAGAGAAATGCAAAAAAGCAAAATGGTTGTCTGATGAGGCCTTATAAATAGCAGTGAAAAGAAGAGAAGTGAAAAGCAAAGGAGAAAAGGAAAGGTATACCCTTTTGAATGCAGAGTTCCAAAGAATAGCAAGGAGAGATAAAAAAGCCTTCCTCAATGATCAGTGCAAAGAACTAGAGGAAAACAATAGAATGGGAAAGACTAGAGATCTCTTCAAGAAAATCAGAGATACCAAGGGAACATCTCATGCAAAAATGGGCTCAATAAAGGACAGAAATGGTAGGACCTAACAGAAGCAGAAGATATTAAGAAGAGGTGGCAAGAATACACAGAAAAACTGTACAAAAAAGATATTCCATGACCCAGATAATCTTGATGGTGTGAGCAGTCACCTAGATCCAGACATCCTGAAATGTAAAGTCAAGTGGTCCTTAGGAAGCATCACTATGAACAAAGCTAGTGGAGGTGATGTAATTCCAGTTGAGCTATTTCAAATCCTAAAAGATGATGCTGTGAAAGTGCTTCACTTCGGAAAACTCAGCAGTGGCCACAGGACTGAAAAAGGCCAGTTTTCATTCCAATCCCAAAGAAAGCCAATGCCAAAGAATGCTCAAACTACTGCACAATTGCACTCATCTCACACGCTAACAAATCAATACTCAAAATTCTCCAAGCCAAGTTTCAACAGTACGTGATCCATGGGTTTCCAGATGTCCAAGCTGGATTTAGAACAGGCAGAGGAACTAAAGGTTCAGTTGCCAATATCCACTGGATCATCAAAAAAGCAAGAGAGTTCCAGAAAAACATCTATTTATTTCTGCTTTATTGACTATGCCAAAGCCTTTGACTGTGTGGATCACAGAAAACTGTGGAAAATTCTGAAAGAGATGGGAATACCAGAACACCTGACCTGCCTCTTGAGAAATCTGTATGTAGGTCAGGAAGCAACAGTTAGAACTGGACATGGAACAACAGACTAGTATCAAATTGGAAGGCTGTATATTGTCATCTTGCTTATTTAACTTATATGCAGAGTGCAACATGAGAAATGCTGGGCTGGAAGAAGCACAAGCTGGAATCAAGATTGCTGGGAGAAATATCAATAACCTCAGATATGCAGATAACACCACACTTATGACAGAAAGTTAAGAACTAAAGAGCCTCTTGATGAAAGCGAATAGAGGAAAGTGAAAAAGTTGGCTTAAAACTCAACATTCAGAAGACTAAGATGATGGCATCTGGTCCCATCACTTCATGGCAAATAGATGGGGAAACAGGGGAAACAGTGAAAGACTTTATTTTGGGGGGCTCCAGAATCACTGCAGATGGTGATTGCAGCCATGAAATTAAAAGACACTTACTCTTTGGAAGGAAAGTTATGACAAATGTAGACAGCATATTAAAAAGCAGAGACATTACTTTGCCAACAAAAGTCCATCTAGTGAAGGCTATGGTTTTTCCCCATAGTCATGTGTGGATGTGAGTTGGACTATAAAGAAAACTGAGTGCCGAAGAATTGATGCTTTTGAACTGTGGTGTTGGAGAAGACTCTTGAGAGTCCCTTGGACTGCAAGAAGATCCAACCAGTCCATCCTAAAGGAAATCAGTCCTGAATATTAACCGGAAGGACCGATGCTGAAGCTGAAATTTCAACACTTTGGCCACCTGATGGAAAAAACTGACTCATTTGAAAAGACCCTGATGTTGGGAAAGACAGGGTAGGTGGAGAAGGGGATGACAGAGGATGAGATGGTTGGATGGCATTACCTACTCAATGGACATGAGTTTGGGCAAGCTCTGGGAGCTGGTGATGGACAGGGAGGCCTGGTGTGCTGCAGTCCATGGGGTCACAAAGAGTCAGACATGACTGAGTGACTGACCTGCACTGAACTGAAAATTCTGTCTAGGAATTTCTTGGAGTTGTTGGAGGGGAGTTCAAATAGTTCCTTGTTCCAGCTTGTAGTTTTTCTCCAGGTCTATAGATCCCTTCCAATGCTTAGTTATTGTTAACTAAAGGGTTTTAATCTGCTGTCCCTGTCACTTCCAGAGCGGTTCCCTCCTCTTTGTTTACTTTGGCTTACTCTGTCTGCAAGTCTCTTCAGTGTCTAATTTCTACCCTGACACAGGGGGAGAAGGTGGTCAGTTTTTAAGGCTCACTTGTTCTTTTATGTTGTGTGGAGGGAGGAACACGGTAAACAAATATCCCTGGCGTGTGTGGAGAGTGCATGCAGTTTATGGACCACACTGGGTGTGCCCCAGCTCACTGTGGGTGTGTGCTCAGGCTACACTGCTCAGGCTCCAGGTTGCTCTGCAGGAGAACTCTCCAAAGCGGGCCCTGCGTTTCGTGCACTTCCCAGGTCTAAGCTGCTCAGGTTCAGGTTCTCGGGTGGCTCCCCAAAGGCACAGACTCAGTTCGGTGTGGGTTTTCTCCCCTTCCCAGGTCTGAGCGGCTCAGGTGTCCAGGTGCTTGGCAAGGCACTGTCCCAGGTGGGCCGTGTGTCTTAATCACCTCCCTGGTCCCGGCCCCTCGGTTTCCCGGGCGCGCCCCAAGAGCGCTGTCTCAGGCGTTCTGTGTGTCTCCTCTGGGGAGCTGATCTCAGGCTGTGAGCCTCCTGGCAGATGTCAACCATCCAGGATCCCAGGAAGACTTGGTTAGCAACTGGGAGCCTACTCACAGTTTGGTGAAGGATGCCATCTCTGGGACTGAGATTGCCCCTTGCCTTCCGGCTCTGGCTGTTGCCTGCCTGTCTCTCTGCCTCTGCTGGGGGGAGCGGCCGTTCCGCAGCTTGCTAGCTCTCCTTTGGTGTTTGCTCAGTCCTTTGTTCTGTGCATGGGCCAGGCTGCACCTTAGGTTAGAGATTTTCATGGGAAAGTTCTCTTTCTCTTTTTCTTTTTTCCCCTCTGGTCATTCCACAGTTTGGGTTGCTATCTCATGTGAACTCACTCAGATTGTTCTCAGGGCATTCAGGCCTGGTCCTTACCCTAAGCCTGCAGCTCGTGCCTCCCTGTCCAGCCCCTGCTTGCTGGTGGTGGACGTGAGCGTCTGGGCTACTTCTCCACTGGGAGTTGTGGTTAGGCACATATTCTGTGGGATTTTTTTTTTTTTTCCTCCTGGTTAGGTTGCCCTCTGAGATTCCAAAACTCCCCACAGAGTTTCCTGATGTGAGAGGGTTTCCTGCTGTTTGGAAACTTCTCCTTCACGACTCCCTCCCCAGAATGGTTCTCCATCCCTAACTCTTTCGTCTCTCTTCTTGTCTTTTATTTTGTCTTACCTCCTTTCAAAGAGAATGGGCTGCCTTTCTGGGTGCCCGGTGTCCTCTGCCAGCGTTCAGAAGTTGTTTTGTGGAAGTTCCTCAGCATTCAAATGATCTTTTGATGAATTTGTGGGGGAGAAAGTGGTCTCCCTGTCCTACTCCTCTGCCATCCTAGGACCGCCCACCTCCACTACCTTTATTACCAGTGGTGCTTCCAAAGGCCCACTTGGTTTCAGACTCCAGAATGTCTGGCTGTGGTTGGCTGACTGCAATGTCGTAGTAGTCCAGTTCATTAAGATCTTTTTTATACAGTTCTTCCATGTATTCTTTCCATCCCTTCTTGATCTCTTCAGTGTCTACTAGGTCTCTAGCATCTGTTCTTTATTGTGCCCATCTTTGGGTGAAATGTTCATTTGATATTTCCAATTTTCCTGAAAAATCTATAGTCTTTCCCCTTCTGTTGCTTCTTCTTCTAGCTTTATGCACTGTTCATTGAAAGAGGCCTTCTTGTCTCTCCTTGTTCTTTGGAACTCTGTGTTTAGTTGGTTGTGCAATTCCCTTTCTCCCTTGCTTTTCACTTTTCTTCTTTCTTCAGCTATTTGTAAAGCCTCCTCAGATAACCACTTTGCCTTCTTGCTTTTCTTTTTCTTTGGGGTGGTTTTGTTCACTGCTTCCTGTGCAATATTACAAACCCCCGTCCATAGTTCTTCGGGTACCCTGTTTACTAAGTCTAATCCCTTGAATATATTCTTGGCTAAATGGTCACAACCTAGATATGTGCAAATGTGAAGTGTTCTTTTTCAAAACTCTCCCCAAACTTTACTTAACCTTGAAACACCTAAGCTTCCTTAAGAAGGCAGTTCACATTTCAATTTAAATATCAGCCCAATCTTGCTATTTTTTTTTTCTTTTTGATAGTCAAATCTTAGCCACTTCCTAATTTATAAGATCAATCTCAGTTTCAGCAGTGTAAATGGATGTAAGGGTGAGTTTCTGGAAGGTGTAAATTTGCAAGGTTCAAATTTACTTTCTCACACTCTCCTTTCCTCCTGGGCCTGCTTTCCCATCCTTGCCCTGAACTGAGGATGTGTGATATATGACTAGCCTGTGACTGTTCACTGCTGGGGTGGTGACTGGATATATCTGCATACATGTGGACACACATCAGTAGGAGCTGAGTTTGCTCTACAGCCCCTCTTGGCCCCTGATGCACTTGTATGAAACTGGCTATTGATTCTCTGAGTGACCCGAGTCTGTGTTTGATTCTGCAGTGTAGGTATTGATCCCCTGGGGTCTCTGCTCAGCTCTGTGTTCATATCTTCAGTTGTCTGATTACCAAATACTAGAAAGATGAGTCCTTTGGCTTCTAGGGTCCTCATGCACGGTTGAGTACCCACACGACTTCCTCTTGATTGAAGAGACCCTCATCAATCTTAGCCATGCCTGCTCTCAGCTTTGCTTGCTTTCACTTGTGTGGTTCCCCACTCCTGGCTGGTTTAGTGACTTAGCAAATCAGGAAGAGTGCCACCATTTCCTTCATAGTGGATAGTAGGGAACCATGCAAGGGCCTCCACTCTGCCTCTTACTGAGGGAGTAAATTGAATGACTCCCTCCTCCTCCATAGCAGTAGACAATGCTTTACACTCTGCTACACCAAAATGCAGTGTCCTTTATGCCGTCTAGATGCTATATATAAAAATATATACAGCATATATACACACATATGTAAAAGTGTATACACCATACTATATAAAAGCATCATGGTGCGTAGACTGATTTTTAGAATTTTATGGAACACAGTTTTTTTTTTTTTTTTTTTTCTTTTTAGCAAGACAAGACAGTTTGCTACATAGTGGGCTTTTGATGGCTTCCCTCCCCACCATTTTTTCCTCAATTGAAACTCTTCTGTAGCAATCCTAGTGCATTCCATTTAACTCTGGATCTGAACTGAGAGGCCTGTGTTTATAGTTCTAGATCCTGACTGGACTTTAGTCTCATCTGGAAGCATTCAGAAACTGTAACTCATCAGTGTCCACCCCAAACTAATATGCCAGTATTTTGGGGTATGGGTATTTTCCCAGCATAGCATTTTTAAACCAGTGGGCTAGAGGAAAGCCTAGTGAAGATGAATGAAAATGAAAAGTGAAAGAGTTAGTTTCTCAGTCGTATCCAACTCTTTATGCCCACATGTACTGAAGCCTACCAGACTCCTCTGTACTCCTCTTACTTGGAATTCTCCAGGTAAGAATACTGGAGTGGGTTGCAATTTCTTTCTTTAGGGAATCTTCCCAACCCAGAGATCAAACCTGGATCTCCCACACTGCAGGCAAATTCTTTACCATCTGAGCCAAGTGAAGATGGATGAATATTCTGTTAGCTCATTCAGTTCAGTTCAGTTGCTCAGTCATGTCCAACTCTTTGCGACCCATGAATCGCAGCATGCCAGGCCTCCCTGTCCATCACCAACTCCCGGAGTTTACTCAAACTCATGTCCATTGAGTCGGTGATGCCATCCAACCGTCTCATCCTCTGTCATCCCCTTCTCCTCCTGTCCCCAATCCATCATTACGATCTCACAATCTCAGAATAAGATAATATACTAGAAAACCTAAACTGAAGAAGGTAAGATGATTGAATTAAGGATCTTGAGTTTTTAGCTTTCAGGCAGCCAAGCAAAAAGGGAAACAGATTGTACAACACAGCTTTCAGTATCTAATAAAGGACACACTAATAGTTTAGGGTTAAAACTTCTCTGTATAGAAGGCATTGATTGTATGAGTCTTAATCTAAGAGACATTCAAAGACATAATGGTTCATATCATTGATAACACTTTTATGATATAAAAATGTTTACATATATTGCTATTGCTTTTATTTATTGTGAAAAAGAAACATTACTCTCTGTTCATGGGCTTTTCAATCTACCAGCCCTACTACAAACATCACAATATTGTAATTTCATAAGTATTGTTCCTTTATAGCACAATTCATGCTTCTGCACATTATGCAGACTGTACCCTTTATGTATTATACTGCTGAGACAGCAAATATGTGGTTAAACATCCCATAGTTCCACAACACTAATACAAAGTCTGCTCACGTATTGGCTGGGTTTTGTGTTCCAGGGACTTAGAACCGGAGCGGGGGGAGGGTGCCTTATTTGTTTCAAAAAGTAGCAGAAGTATAACAAATGTGGGTATTTGTTTCTGTAAAAATGTCTATATAAACCTAGCTCAACTAGGCCCATAGCTGTCAATCAGCAGTGCAGGAATCAGCCTTAGTCTGTCTCTTTAAGAGTACACGTTTTTATCACCATAAATTTCTCTTAGTAAAAATGGAAAAATCAGCCCACATTTCTTCTCAGGTACTGGCAAATTAGGGGGAAGGAGTGCTATGTCTGGTGAAGCATTGTATTAAATATAAAAAATGTAGCAAATCATGTGAAGGTGAGAAGTGTCTTTAAAATCTGTACATTGAAATAGCTTATAGCTAAACATTTATTATGAGACTATATATGTTTTATAACTTCAACCAACATGTGATACCTAGTTATGTGGATAAATCAAATTACCTAGGAAAAGATAAACTTCCAAAGGAAATATCAGTTTCAAGTCTTGGTTTCTAAAACTTCGCTGTATATAAAGTCATTTATAATTGTCACTGGTGAAGTCATCATAATTTGTTTTCCTGGTACCTGTGGGCTGGCTAAACCCCTTCTGTTTTTCGATTTTATATTCACCTTTTCCTGTTTTTTTTCTGGAGAGTAAGCAAAAGGAACTTGTAAAAGACATAATATGAGTCATCCTTCAACAAAAGATTTCTCTTGAGATGGTGCTTCTGAGAGGTAAATTGCCTTCTTTCTCTTCTGCACAAAATAAGGACTGAGGGTTGTTCATTCTATTTCTTTGGCTATTGTGCCTATAACCTCTTTCTCTCTCTCTGTTTAGTGGATGGCAATTATGTGCTATTTTTCTAGGTGCCAATTGTAACTGCTGTGTGATATCACAATGGTGGGAGGCAATTGTGTATCTCTTTCTTTTGAGAGGCATGTATATAATCAGTGATTCTATCTATTATGATGGCAAGTGGGTGGTGTCTAGAGCACTCTCATTTTTCAAAATAAAATGATATTTGTGCTGGATGTCCAACTGTTAATTGAACTATGAAAGTTCGACTCTTTGTGAACCCACAAACTATACAGTCTGTGGAATTCTCCAGGCCAGAATACTGGAGTGGGTTGACACTCCCTTCTCCAGGGGATTTTCCCAACCCAGGAGTCAAACCCAGGTCTCCCGCATTGCAGGTGTATTCTTTATCACCTGAGCCACCAGGGAAACCCAAGTTTCTAGTTAATTGAACTAGAAACTTAAAAAAAGAAAGTTAGAAAATAAAATGATATATTCCTTATTTCAAGTTTCTTTTTGTTGTTGACCATAAAGAGCAATACGTGGAATTTATGGTGAGACTTTAGAAAGATGGATGCACATTTAAAGTATGATGAAAAAATTACAAAAATTTCTCTTTAGGCAAACCTAGTATTTATTCTTACCACTTCCTAGTAATGGCTTTTCCCCCCTAATTTGTATTCCCTTTTAAAATGTGTTGACTTGGTTTAGGTGTCTGTAATTTTGAGAGCAAAGTACTCCACTAGCAGTGTTTCAGACTTGTTCTATGCTTGATGACTACAAAGAAGCAATCTAGAGTAGGATATCAAAGATATTTCAGCTGATGTGCTGAGAAAATCACTTAACCTCTCAGAGTCTGAGTTTTCTAATTTTTAGAATGGGAAATGAATACTTGCTTCATAGGGCTATTGGGATAATTAAATGAGACCTAGTACATAAAGAACTTATCAAAACATGCCATCTTCCTATATCTGTGATGATGATAACGGTGATGAAATGTGAGACGTGAAAAGGACTGCGAGGATCATCTGTCCCAATTCCTTTATTTTATTGGAAGATCAGAGATGGGATGACCAGGGTCACACACCTTTATGGCTGAACATTGCTAACTCTTTTAGATCACTACTTATGATGTTTTGCTATCTTATTCTACAGAATTTCTGCAGGCAATTCAGAATCCCATGGTTTGTCATCATAGACAGTGTTGATATTTCATGATTACCTTATGAATGGCAATAGCCATGGCTACAACATTTTTCATCATAACCAGCAAGAACAAGTGAGAATTTCAAAAAGCAACTCTCTTTGCTTCTCCATTTTTTCATTGAATCTCTGGAATTTAATCCCTGTTGGTCTGAAAGTTCTCCTCTCCAACAAATCAATAGCAACTTTAGGGACTGGGGAATGAGTCCAGAATCCTCAGCCTGACTCTGATATGAGGCTAGTGAAACATGTTTTACTCTTTACTTGTTAGCTGTAAATTTGCATGCACAATATTAACAAAGAAACATCTGTCTTCATTTTAAAAAGAAAATAATTTTATTGGCTCTAGAGATCATTACTTTATTGTAACCTTACATCATTATTTGTCTGTATAGTCACAAAATTTGAAATATTTCAGTATAGTAATATTAATATTTTGAAGACAAGTTTATGCCACTGTCTTATGGCTTTGGTTTATCTGGATTGTTTCATGATAACTGCTAAGCTAATTTAATTATGGAGATCTTATAATTCCATAGTGCTCAGGTCCTTCTATTAAATAAATACTGAGCAATTTGATGTATAACCACACTGTCCAAATTATGTCCTACAAGGTTTTACAATAAAAAACTGTACTTAGCATGGATTATTTGGTTGGAAAACTTTGTGCTATGTGTAACAGAAAAGCCCCAAGCCTCAAAAGTCTGCACATAAGAAATTTATTTTGTCATGTACAATGGGTCTGCTCCAAGGCTGATTAATTAGGAGATATAATGAAGTCATCAAGGCCTCAGGTTCTTTCTATCTTGTCTCTCTGCTATTTTTGTGATTGTGGCTTCTTTTCCACATGACTACAAGACTGTTGCTACAGTCCCAAGAATGACGTGGAGGCACAATGACATTCAGCAGAACTGTGACCGTGTTTCCTTGTCTCTTTTTATGACAATAGAAACTTCTCACAGAAGCCTTCTAGTAGATTTGCTCTTCTATTTCACTAGACAAAGTCACAACACAGGTTGTTATGGGGACTCAAACTATGCTGATTGGCTAGATTAATAAGGTTTCGCTTCTGGGCTGGGACTGGGACTCATGTTCATGAGGAAGGAAGAAAGGGGCCATTGCTGTTGGATAGGAAACCAAGAGTATCTGATATATACACAAGGAGTTTGATGGTAAATGATGGTAAAATTAGGCAAAAAGGGAAAATAAGAAATTACTCTGAAATAAACTCATAAATATCATTAATGTTTATCTTCTTGATTTATCTGGAGGAAAAGGAGAAGAAATATAACTTAATTGTGCCATTTAAATGGTTTCTTTTTCTGGTAAATTGTCCTCCTGCTGTTGATGAAGATAATTATTCCATTTGTGTATTAGAGTCCTGCTAGCTTAATAGATCCCTAATGAAATTAGCAGAAAGTATGTGTCTCATTATGTAACTTTACGGACCAAAAAAATATATATTATTAGAGACACCTGTAAGTATTTTTATGCCATGTATTTATGTGGTTTTATTCATTTGTGTTATCAAAAGTCATTTGGCTAAAGTCCTTATATGAATCCTTCATTTAAAGAGTAGCAATATGAATTGTATCCTGTGGGCTTTTTTTAAAAGCATTTTCTGATATTAATTTTGCATTCATTTCTAGCAATTTTTATTTTCTTTTTGGTGGGATCATCAAATTTGAAGCCAGACTATTAAGGCTTTCAAGGCATAGTAATTTGGACTGTCTTTGAAAGTGAAAGCGTTGGTTGCTCAGTTCTGTCTGACTCTTTGTGACCCCATGACCTGTAGCTGACCAGGTTCTGTCCAAGGAATCCTCAGGCAAGAATACTGGGGTGAGTTGCCATGCACTTTTCAGGGGATCATCACCACCCAGGGATCAAACCCAGGTCACCTGCCTTGCAGGCAGATTCTTTACTGCTGAGCCACTGGGGACGCCCTTTTAGGTACATCACCAAAGGCATAATCCATGAAAGAAATAATTGAAAATCTGGACTTTGTTAAAATTAAAAACTATGAAAAGACAATATCAAGAGAAGGAGGAAACAAGCCACAGACTGTATGAAAATATTTGCAAAAGACAAAACTGATAAAGGACCATTACCCAAAATACACAAAGAACTCTTAAAATTCAACAGTAAGAAAGCAGCCCAATTAAAAATGAGTATAACTTAACAGACACTTCACCAAAGAAGATACATGTCATCAGGGAAATGCAAATGAAAATAACAATGAAATATACCCACACACCTATTAAAATGGCCAAATCTAGAATGCTGACAACACTAAATGCTAGCAAAGATGCAGAACATCATTTGTTACTGGTGGGACTGCAAGATGGTATAGGTAATTTGGAAGACAGTTTGGTAGCTTCTTACGAAAACTGAACATATTCTCATACCATTCAGCAATCATGCACCTTCATATTTACCCAAAGGAGTTGAAAACTTAATTACACACACACAAAAATCCACACATAGATGTTTATAGCAGCTTTATTCATAATTGCCAAAACATGGAAGCAGCAGGATGTCCTTCATTAGATGAATGGATAAACAAACCGTGGTACATCCAGACAATGGAAAATTAATAATGGTAAAAGAAATGAGTTAGCAAGCCATGAAAAGACATGGAAGAACATTAGCTGTTTATTACCAAGCAAAAGAAGCAATCTGAAAAGACTACATAATGTATGATTCCAACTAAATGATATTCTGAGAAGGTAGCACTATAAAGGTGATAAGAAAGTCAGTGGCTTCCAGGAAGGTCAGGGGAGATGAATCGGTGGAACACAGAGGAGTTTTAGGGAAGTGAAAATGCTCTATGATAGTGTGGTAGTGCATCCATGTCATTACACATCTAGTTCAAACCTGTAGAATGTGTAATACAAGTGTGAATGGTAAAAGCTGGTAATGGGGAGGCTGTGCATGTGTAGTGCTGGGGAATGTGTAGGAAATCTCTGTTCCTTTCTTAATTTTTCTGTGGAGCTAAAACTGCTCCCCTGCAAATATTCTCAGTGAAGAAATAGCATGCAGAAGAGAATTCAGTTTCTTTCATCTGAGGCCATTCTGGATTAGTCCAAGCTGGTCAAACCCAAAACAGAACTGTTTGTGCTACATTCACAATTCTTGATAAATCTACAGTATTATTTTGGCTTTGTAGATCATTACACCTAGAACTTCTCTTCCTTGACAAAATGTTCCTCTATGATCACTTTTGGAGGTGTGTTTCCTTCTAATTATCTTTGTAATCCTGCCTCATCCATGTGGTGGTTTACTGCATTTGATCTTCTTTCATTTGAGGTCATTCTGGATTAGTCCTAGCTGGTCAACCCCAAAACAGGACTGTTTGTGCTACATTTACAATTCTTGATAAATCTACAGTATTATTTTGGCTTTGTAGATCATTACACCTAGAATTTCTCTTCCTTGACAAAATGTTCCTCTATGATCACTTTTGGAGGTGTGTTTCCTTCTAATTATCTTTGTAATCCTGCCTCATCCATGTGGTGATTTACTGCATTTGATCTTCAGCAATCTAGTTTAGCCTACATATACCTTTTTCCTGAGGAGAATGTTGCTACCTTCATGATTTGAATTAGGTTCAGCAGGCAGATAACTCTGGAATTTATAGGTATACATTTATAACCACTCTTATCTGCACATACAATGTCTGCTCAACAACTACTATCTTGTATATCCTCTAAGTAAATCAAACTCAACATGGAGAACACTTCCTATCTTATTTATTGTTTAGGTAATCCTGTCATTGAAGCTAATTATCCTACAATTATTTTTCACTTTATGTTCTCTTTTCACTGAGACAACTTCTATCATAACCTTAAGTTTTGTGCCTTTATTTTCAACAAGTCTTAGTAAAAAGCTTTTATGTACTTACATTGTAACCTTTCTGAAGACAATTTTTGCATTTTTATCCTCATTTTTGTTTCTCATACCTCTAATAGATTCTGTGTATCATTGCAGTGATTTTACTAAATATCAGGGAGAAGAGGGAAAACCAAGGATTTAATATTCATTGCAATCCCAATTCTGGAGGAAACTCTATGTGTTTTATTCAGTCTTTCATTCAGAATGTTTTTCTTTTTTCTTTTTTTGGTAATTACAAGAGGCAGTCATTATTCCAGGTACTAATGTCACTAGGATGTGTTGTGTGTACCATTCATAATTTCTGCCTTCACAGAGCTAATAATTTAGTAGATGAGAAACAATGTGCAAGTAAACAAACAAAAAAGCCCTTCCCCCAAACAAGGCCAGTTATGAGATTGATGTGAGCGTATGCTTAAAACTCTTTTTCTTATAGTAACAATATTCTTGAAAAGTTAATTAATACAAAGCTATTCTCCAAAATGAGAAAGTGGATTTTCCTTGCACTGAATACTGTGAAGTAGCCCATGTGGAATAAAGCAGGCAGGTGACTTCAACAGTAATCTAAGGAAAACACCTCAGGAATCTGCTCCATGAAGAGCCAACCCTGCCAAGCTCCTTGGTGAGATACTGATGTTTAGAACATACTCAGGAAAAATGTGTTGTAGAAAATGAGTTCACAATCCCAAATCATCAAATAAATGTATAAGACTGATACCAAAAAGTGTATTACAGAATCTAAAAATAGAAAATCCTGGGCCTAAGAAAACAATTAAAAGAAAATTTAGAATCTATTTTTGAAATTCAATTAGAAAAGTGAACAAGTGCTAGGCATACAGAAGAAAGGAAATTCCATAGAGCTAACAAATGTGGAAAGAGGTGCTCAAACACACATGTTAATTGGAAAATGCAAATTAAAGAACACAATGAAATATCACTTTACACTTATCAGCCCCCCAAATAGAAAATAGGATAAGTACCAAATATTAGTTGGGACATGAAACTATAAGAACCCTGATGGGAATGCAGATTGGAGCAGGCATTCTGGAGGGCAATTTTGCAACACTTAGTCAAATTAAATACTGACATTTCCTATAGCCTGTAAATGCCAGGATTTTTTCCTCCCAGAGCAACAGTTCCATAAAGAATGTGTGCAAAGGTATTTGTTGTAGTCTTGTTACTGGTAGTGGGGAGCTTAAGGCAACAAACAGATAAATACAGTGGAAAAGTATGTAGTGCTTGGGAACTACGGCTAAACAAACATAGAACAACGTACATTTCTAAAATATGTAGTTGAGTAAAAATAGCAAGAAATAGAATGAAATTTACAAACCAATAGTATTTATGTAAATTACATATCTATGCCCAGGAAATTAGCATGGCATATTTTAAATGGCATATACAATGAAATAGATAATTACCAAAAACTTTAGAATGGTTGGTGGTGGAGCAGTGAATGGAGATGAACTTTGGAAGGAGGAAAGGGAGTTTAAAAAATGAGAAAGCTTCACACAGACTAAAAAATAAAATATAAATTGTGAGCTTCGTTTGAGAGATAAAAGGAAATAATCACTACCAAGAAAAAAAGAATAAAGAGATTAGGAAAATGAACTGGTTAAAGGTTCCGAATGTGAAGAAGCATTTGGAACTACAAAGTGCTATGAAGGAAACTTGGAGAAGGGAATGGCAACCCACTCCAGCATTCTTGCCTAGAGAATCCCATGGACTGAAAAGCCAGGTAGGCTACAGTTTATGGGGTCACAAGAGTCGGACATGACTTAGTGACTAATCCACTAACACCATGAAGGGAACCAGTCATATACTATCATAGAAAATAATGGTAATGTGAGAAAAGAATCCTACTCAGAGAGCTAGTGTAGTTTAAGCCCAAACCAGTAGGATTGAAAGCAGCCAGCCTGTAAATACTCTTGAGAAGAGCCTCTGAAACAGAAGTTGGCCTGTTTGAGGAATTGAAAGAAGGCCAGTGCAGCTGGTGTGTGGTGAACAGGGGGAGAGAGGTCTAAGAGAAGGTATAATCAGAGGCTAAGCCATGTAAATCCTTTGGATTTCATTCCAACTAAAATGAGAAACTCTGCAGGGTATTAAGCAGATGTTAACAAGATTTGGTTTACATTTTTAATTTTTAGGAATTTATTCTGCTGCTCTGGGTAGAATGAATTAGAAGACAGAAAGAGGAGGAGGAGAAGACTGAGGCATTCTATGAGAAAGCACTCTCTTGGACTAGCATGGTGATCTTGGAATTGGAGAGAAAGAGACAACATGTAATTTTCAGACAGAATTAATAGGAATTGAATGGATTGGTTTGGTAGGTGAAGGAGAAGGAAATATAAGGACATTCCCTCAGGTTCTTAGCTTACCTTTTGCTGAGAAAAGACTCATTAAAGGATATATTTTGAGGTAAAATCAAGAATTCAGTATCAGACAAGCTAACTTTGGCCTCTTGTGAGACATCCAAGTAAAGATGTCAAATCAAATGCTGAATAGAAAAGACTGGAATACAAAGGATAGGTGTAAACCAGAGATGTACATGGAAGAGGCAGTTTCATATGGACTGTATTTAAGGCATGGAAAGATGAGATTAGCCAGACAGAATGTGTAGAGGGAGAAAATAGGATGTTATGGAGCGTCCAGAGGCTGTCTGGTAAGGGCAGAGAGTTAGAAAGGAAGACTGAATGGGGTGACCAAAGAGCAGTGCTTCATGAGAGAAGGCGCTGCAGGAATTGCCAGGAAGTGCATTGTGGACAAGAAGATGGGATCATTCAAATGGCAACATGGAAGCCATCAGTGACCTTAGTAAAAATAATTCCATAAATGTGAGAGACAAAGGCCAGAGTGGAACAGATTGAGGAATGAACATAAGAAGGTAAGGTTGAGACTGTATTAAGTGTTGAGTATTGTCAACATTCTTGACAGTACTTTGGAGGTCTGTTTCTGAGTAGTTGGGATAATAGGCAGTCAGTTATTTAATAACCTTCACAAACTGACTCTAAACTCTGAGTACTTGCTTTATTCCAGCTATATTCCATTCACTCATTCTCTCAGGTCAGGTTGAATGGAAGTATTTAATTTTTTTAATATAAGCTGATTACTGAACCTCCCAGGGCTCAGTTGTGTCCTACTCTTTGAAACCACATGGACTGTAGCCTGACAGGCTACTCTTTCCATGGAATTTTCCAGGCAAGAATACTGGAGTGGGGTTGCTATGCCCTCCTCCAGAGGATCTTCTGACCCAGGGATCAAACCCATGTCTCTTGCATTGACAGGCAAATTTTTCTTACCACTAGCACCACCTGGGAAGCTCACTGAACCTCCCAATACAGACTAGTAATTTAGCAATCCATGAAACCAATATTCTTGAAGTATTTGTTAAATTTTATTGGGAGTGGCACCTGTAACAACAAAGATTTTTGTTTATTTTAGCTTTGTTTCAGTTATTTTCTTCTTCCATGGGAGTAGAATTGGTCTATATGTTGTAAAAGAGATGGGAATATCAGACCACCTGACCTAACACCTGAGAAATCTGTAGGCAGGTCAAGAAGTAACAGTTAGAACTGGACATGGAACAACAGACTGGTTCCAAATTGGGAAAGGGGTATGTCAAGGCTGTATATTGTCACCCTGCTTATTTAACTTATGCAGAGTACGTCATGCAAAATGCTGGACTGGATGAAGCACAAGCTGGAATCAAGATTGCTGGGAGAAAAATAACTTCAGATACACAGATGACACCACCCTTATGGCAGAAAGTGAAGAAGAACCAAAGAGCCTCTTGATGAAAGTGGAAGAGTTGGCTTAAAACTCAACATTCAGAAAACTAAGATCATGGCATCCGTTCCCATCACTTCATGGCAAATAGATGGGGAAACAATGGAAACAGTGACAGACTTTATTTTTTTGGCTCCAAAATTGCTGCAGATGGTGACTGCAGCCATGAAATTAAAAGATGCTTGCTCCTTGGAAGAAAAGCTATGATTAACCTAGACAGCATGTTAAAAAGCAGAGACATTACTTTGCCAACAAAGGTCCATCTACTCAAAGCTATGGTTTTTCCAGTAGTCATGTATGGATGTGAGAGCTGGACTAAAAAGAAAGCTGAGTGCCGATGCTTTTGAACTGTGGTGTTGGAGAAGACTCTTGAGAGTCCCTTGGACTGCAAGGAGATCCAACCAGTCCATCCTAAAGGAAATCAGTCCTGAATATTCATTGGAATGACTGATGTTGAAGCTGAAGCTCCAATACTTTGGCCACCTGAGCGAAGAACTGACTCATTGGAAAAGACCCTGATGCTGGGAAAGATTGAAGGAAGGAGGAGAACGGGATGACGGGATGAGATGATTGGATGGCATCACCGACTTGATGGACATGAGTTTGAGTAAGCTCTGGGAGTTGGTGATGGACAGGGAGGCCTGGCATGTTGCAGTCCATGGCGTTTCAATGAGTCAGACATGACTGAGTGACTGAATTGAACTGATTCATAAAGTTGTGAACTAAGCTGTTGGCATGTTATTTATGTTCTAGTCTGTTGATAACAGTGCCTTTTGTAGACAGACACCAAGACACTTTCCTAGCTGGCTTATCATTTTAATATAGCTTTCCTATTCTAGTTCCTTTGCTTGTGGTAATATTCTCATCTTTAAGTGTTCAACTTACATACTCTAACATGTCCTTTTACTTACATAATTAATTTTTCTAGGTCTAAATTTCCTTCTCTGACCCTGTTGTTTCTACCCCTTTCCTTTGGACCTCTGCTTTACTTTATTTTATCTATAATATTTATTTAGCAATTAAGTTTGTTCTTTACTTGTAATTTTAATGTTATTTTTATTTAATTAATGAGTACTCATTTGTAATACCCAATAATGATTTTGAGTGGCTTCTGAAGACCTGTAGGCTTGGAAGGTTGGTTTACATTTTGGCTCTCTCTGTGACATTTATCTTACACATATATTTTCTCAGGAAGTATAGATGGTATGTGACATCAGACATTCGACTAGAAAGGAGTTTTTGTATATTGCCTCTTTCCCTATGTCCTTGATAAACATTAAAAAACTTTAAAGTCAATTTGCCTATGTTCTCACATCCAAAATGTATCACATTAATAAAAAACAACAACAAAATTTGATAAATGTTTGAAAATCTGAAGTCATGCAGACCAGTTTTAGAACCAACTTCTGTCTTTTACAATTGAGACCATGTTTCTTCTCTCTAATCCCTGCTTCCTTCTATCAAATGGAAACAAAACCTACTTCTTTGTGATATTTTAATAAGGTAATTGTGAAAAGTGCATAATAGAATGATAACCATTGAGCTGTTAATTACCATAAAATAGTAGAAGTAAACAATTTTGACTGCCCAAGTTGAAATCAGGCCCCTAGACTCTTCAGCTTTATGTCTTTGATATGATCTGGATGATTTATATCAAAGGATGTTTTTGACCTATTTTTCAACTTGGGTAGGAATTTTCTCTCATTTACAAACACAGTGCTTCTTACCACTTGAAGAAATTCAATGTGTTTCTGCTGAGCTGAATTTCAAGTGACCACTTAGCCTGCAAATGTGTGTGTGTGACCCTGATTTTAGCATTTCTGTCTCTTATGCCAGCTTTTCAAAAATAGCTTCTCACGCAGGTATTCAGGGAAAAAACCTGCTTATATCACATCCAGTTTTAAGTCAGTTCTGTGCTACCTACCTTTTTGTGTTGTGCTTTGATCTGATCCAGGCTAAAAATGGGGATTAGTGCTGGAAAATTCTTAGAATTCCTTTTCTTCCATCTTTCCTTTCATAGAGCTGTTACCATATTAGATTATAATGACTGAAATGTAGGAAAGCCTTTATTCTATGTTATTTTTGCTAATTCTAATTTACCATTTACAAATTCTAGATAGTTATAACAGATTTTACTGGGGCATTGAATTATCTAAAAGAAATTACCATGTGTGAGACATAAAATATATTTTAAATCAAACTGAAATGTCATGTCACTTACAAACCATGGCAAGAAAACAAAAAGATTATGTATATTTCAGATCTTATGGGGGGTACCTCAGAGCCTTCCTCTTCTGCTTTTAGGACCACTTCAAAGTGTTTCATTCTTCAACATGTTTGCATGTAAGTCTCCATACCCCTTTAGGAAATCCCACTCCTGTCCTTGCTCCTATTATGGGACATGAAAATTTCCCAGCAGGTTGTGGGGCTGGGTTCTCCCCGCCAAATCTAGTTTTCTTGGAGGAGTCCCTCCAGCGAGGCAAACCTATGTCTCTCCATTATTTTTCAGTGTCCAATGGGTTACACACACACACATGCACAAAAATACAAAGGGTAAAAGCAAAATCCAAACAGAAACATTATCCTCAATATAATTATAATCCTTTTTTGTGATTCCTCACCAAAAAAAAAAAAGTACAAATAGAAACATTTTCCTCCCTGTGGTTATAATCCTGAAGAATCTCCCTTCAACAAATGGAAGAACATGCCTCTGTATGTCTTTATGCTGAGCAGTGTTTGACTTTGCTTGTTTCTCCTACTGTGTTTTTAGCCTCAGTCTTTCCAGTACATAAATATAAGGAATCATTATAGCATCAAAAACTGTAACACTTTTTTATGATGGTCACCACTTCTTAACTACACAAAACTTATACTGTAACTTGGAGCTTTTAGGAATTCTTAAAATTTTATGTCAGGTCAGGTCTTGGATTATTGTAGATGAAAGCAGACTGTGAAGAATCATTATCTTTCATCCAAGCAACTTCCAGGAAATGGGAAGGATGTCTTAAAAGGAAATAATCAATTGAAACTTACCTGACAATAACCAGAAAACATATCAAGAAAAAAGATCAGAACTGACACCAAAATGTTTCTGTAAGCAAGAAGAAAATATTGGAAGAAAAATGCCACTTATTTAAAAAAAATTATGTTCCTAGACACATAGAAAATAAAAACGAGTCTTACCAAGAAGATATAAAACCACTATCAATATTTTGGTGACCATTTGGGTCTACTAACCTATCTATAATTTTCTATTTACTTATCTGAACAAAATTTTGGTCAAGTTACATTAACAAGGGAACTCCCTTGTGGTCTAGTGGTTAGGACTTTGTGCTTTCACTGTGGTGGCCCAGATTCAATCCCTGGATGGTGAACTAAGATCCTACAAGTTATACAAGGCAGGACCATTTAAAAAAAAGTTGTATTAATCATTTCATAACTCAATTATTTAAATATATAAGTAACAACGATTCTGCCATGTTATTAAATATTTGAGGACTTGATTTTTGGCTGTGTGATATTCTATAACGATATGGTCTATGGCTTACTTTGTGTAATCAGTCATCTATTGTTGCATAATTAGAAAGTTTTCAAAGATGACTTTATAAAAGCACCTTCTGTAATTATTTCTAATAGTAACAGTTGACTTTTCTTTGAGTCATTTTCTTGTGAAATAGAAAATTGAGATCTAATAGCTTTTAAAAAAATTTTCTTTTGTTGGTAGCTAGGCCCCTATATAATTAAAAAATTTACCTTTTGTGGCTAAATTCACAGATCTGTAACAAACTTTTGAAAGCAAGTGCAAGTTTAATTCATGGTAACGTGTTTCTACTGGTAATCTTCCCCTTCAAGGTACTGAAAAAAATGGGACTTACAGTAATTATAAACTCTTTTAAGTAACACTGCTGTGTGTGTGTCTGTGTGTGTTGTGGGTGTGAGGGGTGTTTGAGGTTCTTTTAAAAGTAAATATAGTATGAAAATGTCAAGATTTTGGCCTATTTTTCTGTACGATAGGAATAGTGGAGCAACAACTGTAGTGTCTGTTAACAAGATCCATTTTTCTTTGTTGGTCATCCTGTTGGCATTTCCAGCAGATGGCATTATTACACTAAAGAATCAAGCAGTACAGTCAAGCATGACTTCAGTAAATGCACTTTTTGGAAAGGAAGGGAAGAAGGAAAGGATATATAACTTATTGGAGTCTATTAGGTGTCGGATCTTTTATACATGTAACTATGCTTAATGCTCACAGTGATTCTTGTAGGTGGGTGTTATTTTAAGAATAAATTGAGGCTTAAAGAATTTAAGAAACTTGGTATTCACAAAACAAGTAAGTGACTAGTTTAGGATTATAATCTGGATTTGGCTGATTCAAAGAGCCTGTGTGACAATTGTGTTCAGAATCTGTGGTATTACAATAAAAATATTCATTCCATAGGAAAAATTTCAAATGAGTGAGATTGATAACTTCCAAAATATTCTCTAGGGGAAAAACATTTAGAGTTTTTTTTTTTTTTTTTTAATATTCTCAACTTAAAAGAATTCAGACAAGCATTTCTGGAATAGTGGAGACAAGGACCTTTGAAAATCTACTCCTCTATAAAAGCAATGAATATACTAGCAAAAAAATAAATAAAAATGTAAAAGTCAATGTTTTTAGAACTCTAGGAAATAACCAAAGATTGCAATGATCTGCTAAGTGTTTGTATCAGAAAAAAATCACTGAATGTTGGTAATAACAGTAATATCTGTTGCATTATAATTTGTTATAGTCCTGTTCCCTTCTCCTGAGCACCATGGTAGCTTTGAAATCCAGCAACCCTGCAACCCTGATTGCTGTGAATTTAAGCAGCTAAGAGATCATTGGAGAAGAATGCGTTTGACTATCTCCAACCCAGGAAAGTCATAAGAAAACAGTAACTATAACTACAACGACAAAAACAGTCATGAAAGCAAACCCTGGGAAGGGAAATCTCGCCTTGAGTTGCCACTAATTTTTGACAAAAAAACAAGGTGAGCAGAGAAACAGGGAAATATGGTCCATATAAAAGTGGGAGAAATCAATCAAGGAAAACTGTCTGAGAAAGCTCAGACATTGAACTATTTAATAGAGCTTGAACTTTAAAAAATCTGTGATAAATAAGTTTAAAGAACTAAAGGAAACAATGTCTTAAAAAATTAAAGATGGATTTCCCTGGTGGCACAGTGGGTAAGAATCCACCCACCAATGCAGATGACACGGGTTTGATCCCTGCGTTGGGAAGATCCCACATGTCGTGGGGCAGCTGAGTCCACGTGCCACTACTGAAGCCTATGCACCTACAGCCTGGGCTCTGCAATGAGAAGCTACCGCAATGAGAATCACAGTGCATCACAACTGGGGAGTAGCCCCCACTTGCCACAACTAGAGAAAGCCCACTCAAAGCAATGAGGAGCCAGTGCCAGCAAAAAGGTAAATAATTAAAAAAATTGAAGGGAAGTATGATAGTGATGTAAGGCAAATAGAGGCTATCAATAATGCAATAAATTTGTTAAAATACCCAAATAGAAATTTTAGTGTTAAGAAATAAATTACTTGAGATGAATATTTTCTAGAAGTCTTTAACAGCAGGTCTGAATTGACAGAAGAAAGCATTAGTGAATTTAAAGACAGGTCAATTGAAACTATTCAACATGGGCAACTGAAAAAAAAAAAAAAAGAGATAAAGAGCCTCGGTGACCCATGGAATATTATTAAGAATATCAACAAGGGCATAATGGGAGTTCCAGAAGAAAAGGAAAGAAAGAGAGGGGCATGAAGAATATTTGAACACATAAATGATGAAAACTTCCCAAATTTGATGAAAAACAAGAGCCTACACATTAAAAGGGGTTTCCCTGATAGCTCAGTGGTAAAGAATCTGCCTGCCAATGCAGGAGACCTGGGTTTGATTCCTGGGTTGGGAAGATCCTTTTGAGAAGGAAATGGCAACCCACTGTAGTATTCTTGCCTAGGAAATGCCATGGACAGAGGAGCCTGGCAGGCTACAATCCATGGGGTTGCAAAGAGTTGGACATGACTTAGCAACTAAACAACAATAACAACACATTAAAGGAGATCAGAAATGCCAAAAGAAAAAAAAAAAAAGCAGAAAAATATTCACACCCAGGCAAGTTAATAGTGAAACTGTTGAAAGCTAAAGACAAAGAATAATCTTGAAAGTTGGAAGAAAAAAATGATTTATCATCATCAAACTATCCTCCATAAGATTGGAAATAAGACTTCAATGACAGTAAACTGTGTAGATTGAAGAGTTATATATATGGAAATATATATGTATACACACACATTAAGCCCTAGTAAAAAGAAGGAAATAATTACTACCGAGGGAGGCCTCCTGGGTCTGGTAGATTATCCTGATGATGATGAAGATGATGATGAGGATGACGACAAGGAAGACACTCTACCATTGTCAAAGAAAGCAAAGTTTGAGTCATAATAGTGGCAACTGCTTGTGATCAGTACCTGTCGAGAAAACTGGTTCTCTACCCCTCCCCACTACAACATCTACAACAAAGCAGTGGTTTCTTGTGAATGACTGACACACGGATCAGCTCGCACACTTGACTTCTGCTCATCAAGTGCCAATTCAGTGGAGCAGGAGGAGGGGATACTACACATTTAGGGGAAAGACTTATGCCTTTTGAGCTCTCCAGCTTGGACCACACATTGCCCTTTTCTCAGGGAAGGAGATGGAAACAAAAAGCCAACAGGGCAGGGGTTTTGTAAGTGGAACTCTGGTTTGGCTGGTCAGTTGCTACAATTAGAACATGCTTTCTCGGACCATGTTTGAGACTCAGAAGAATAGGCTTTTCTGCCATAATTCTTCCCTAGTTAAGAATGCCAGCAGTTTCTTTGTATAAAGAGACCTGCCTTTAAAATCCTACATTCTGAACATTTTAGTCAAGTTACAACAGGTTTGGAAAAACTTCTTTGGGGGAGGGGCGAATATAAAGTTTCCTCTTTTTTATCTGTTCCCTTTGCCCTTCAAACTGCAGATTTTTTTTTTTTTTTAAAGTGGGGATTTGTCCCTACTTGATTAAAGATTGAGTGGAATTCTAAAAAAAAAAAAAAAAGAAAGAAAGTAATACAGATTAGAGAAGAAATCAGTGAAATGGTAATTTAAAACAGAAGAACCCAGAAAACTAGATAAACAAAATTGGCAGATTGTTAGCTAGAGTGAACAAGAAATAAAAGAGCTAGTTATTGTTCAGTCGCTAAGTCGTGCCCTGACTCTTTGTGACCCATGGACTACAACAGGCCAGGCCTCCCTGTCCCTTATAGTCTCCTGGGGTTTGCCCAAGTTCATGTCCATTGAATCAGTAATGTTAGACTTGTTACAAAAATCAGGAGTGAAAGAGGATACATCATCATATCACTACCAACATTGCACATATAAAAATTTTTATAAGGAAATTCTATGAACAACTACGGCAACAAAATGCATAACCTGGGTGAAAGAAACAAGTTTCTAGCCAAGTACAAATTACCCAAACTGCTTCAAGGTGAGACTCATTTTCACAGATCAGAAAACTCATTATTGTTAAGATGGTGGTACATCTAAAATGGATCAGCAGAGTAAAATCAAGTCCTATCAAAATCCCACCTCTCTTTTTTGGAAACCAACACTGAAAGTCATATGGAAATACAATGGACCAAGACTCACCAAAACAATTTTGGAAAAGAACAGCGTTGAAAGATTTACATTTCTCAATTTCAAAAGCTTTCTTTACAAAGCTACAAAAATCAAAACTATGTGCTGACACAAGATAAATGGAACAGAATATTCCTGAAATAAAACCTGACTTTTGTCAGTTGACTTATGAAATGGGTGTCAAAACAATTCAATGTGTAAATGATTCTGTTTTCAACAAATGACACTAGGACAAGTGAATATTCATTTATGAAAAGATTAAGTTGAACCCCATATCACATCATATAAAAATTAAATCAAAATGGATCAAAGTCATAAACGCAGCAGCTAAAACTATTGATATATAGCTGTTAGAATAAAGAGTAATTTTTTCAAGACCTTGGTTTAGGCAATAGTTTGTTAGATATATCATAAGTACAAAAGACAAAAGAAAAAAATCAATTCACTAGACTTCATCAAAAGTAAAATTTGTGTTTCAGACACCATCAAGAAAGTAGAAAGACAGTGTACAGAATAGGAGCAAATATTTGCATATCATATATCTGACTTACAAATTTATGTCCAGCAAATAAAATTCACAGCTCAATAATAAAAGGACAAATAACCCAGTTAAAGATTGGCTAAGGAGTTGAATAGATATTTCCTCATGGACATAGAGATGACCTATAAGCACATGAAAAAATGCTAACATCATTGGTTATTAGAATAATACAAATCAGAAAGACAGTGATATATAACACCTGCTGATAGTTAAGATTAAAAAACAAAAAGTCAGGCAATAACAGGTGCTGGGGGATGGAGAAATTAGTACCTTCATACTTTGCTGCTGGAATTTTATGGTACAACAGCTTTTGCAAACTGTTCGACAGTTCTTCCAAACAGTATATATAGAGTTGTTATTAGATTCAGAAATTTCACTCATTGGTATATAGCAAAATGTCAATCCTTGAGTCACCTAAAGTGGATCCTGCAATTACACTCCTAAATATATAACCCAAAATGAAAATATATGTCAATATAAAACCCTGTACACTGATCTTTCAGCAGCATTATTCATGATACCCCAAGTTTAAATAACCTAAACATCCATCAACTAATGAATGGATAATTAAAATGTGGTATATCAATGCAGTGAAATATTAATCAACAATAAAAGGAATTAAGTACTGATATATGGTACAGCATGGATGAAATTTGAAAACATCATGCTAAGTGAAAGAAGCCAACAGAAGACAACATTGTGTATAATTCCATTGATATATTATGTCCAGAATAGGTAAATCTATAGATCCAGGAAGATTAATTGATGCCTAGACCTTGTGGGTGGGGACAGAGAAAGAGAGTGACTGCTAATGGGGATGGGATTTCTTTATGGGGTGATGAAAATGTTTTAAAAGTAGATTGCAGTGATGATTCACAGTTCTGTGACCATACTGAAACCTACTTTAAAAGAGTGAACCTTACAATATGTAAATTATATCCCAATAAAACATAAAAATATATAACATAAATGTAGTTTGTCTTTTCAAACTGGGGCAAATGTCCCTATCACTTGGAATGTGTAGGCAGGATACATATCAAATATTGAGTAACTTTTGGGGGTCAAGGACTTTAGAATAAAATTCACATTTAGAATGATCCTCTTTGTCATATTGTTATTATCCTTGTTATTTTATAGAAAAGGAAATATTATGTTTGAGGTTAACTTCTTTCCTTAGGGTCAAACATTTAGTAAGTGCTAGGGCTCAAGTCTGTCTTTTATGCAAAGCCTGAGTGCTTTTTATCCTCCACCTATAGTTCAATTTAAAGATGTTTAAGAACCTCCCTGGCAATCCAGTGGTTAAGATTTCGCCATCCAATGCATGGGGTGTGGATTTGACCCCAGGTAGGGAGCTAAGATCTCACATACCTTGCAGCCAAAAAATCAAAACATTAAAAACAAACAAACAAACAAACAACCAGAAACAATACTGTAAGAAATTCAACAAAGACTTCAAAGAAATGGTCCACATCAAAAAAGAATCTTAAAAACAAAGATGCTTCCCTGGAACCATGTTCTAACTTGTTAGGCTGTACCCAGGTTTTTTGCTCTATAAAGGGTGGTATGGAAATACTTACCCACCCCCATTTTAGCATTTACTATTAGTAAAAGCAAGATGAGAAAAATGTCAGCTTTCTCTTCTCACACCACTTTATTAATTACTACTTTCAATGCTGGTCTATCTGTGACATTCTTATTTGGTCCACTACATTGAAATGAGCACTGTGTGGACGGATGGTTCTTGTCTGTCTGTAATCTAAAATTTGACTCCAAAATAAAGAAGGTGAATGTTTGGGAGGAGGGGATTTTCCTTGGTATAAAAATGAGTTGGCTCTCATATCGACTGATGACTTCACTGCCACAAAGCAATTCTGAAATAGTCTTAGTTTTCAAATATATGCATTGGTTTTGGAGTTGGTATTGTTATGTTAAAGTTGAGCTGGCTTTGAGAAAATTATATACGCATCTGTGTGAGATTTGTTAACACTTTCCAATTATAAAGGAATTATATATGGAATTCTTTGAAGAGGCAAACAACCTTAATGCACTGATAATGATTCTTTGTACAGAATCTTTGAAAAACAAGGTACTTATCTCCCTGGGTCTCATGCAAAATGAAGCACCGTATTAGCTACTCCCGAAGGTCCTTCCAGCTCTTTGATTCTATGACACTCTGACTAGCATGCCAAGGCACACGTGCAATCCTGCTGAGAGTTCCATGGAATCGTTAATGATTATTCATGGCAAGGGACGCAGAGGTAACACTGACTCTGAAAGCCGATCCTTCTCACTGTAGAAGTGCACTCTTGTGTTACAGTTTTTTGTGTATGAGAAATGCCACCTGCCAATACTTGAAGGTCTTTGAGCACAAGGGATCGACTCAGTGCCCTTTAGGTTAAAGCATCTCCTGCAAGCCCAGCGGCGTACCTGTGGTGAGGGCAGTAGCATGGATGCTCACACTGATGTCTTTTAGAGCTTGTGCTACACGTATCCTGCTTGATCTTTGTTTCCTACTATCAGAGTCATGTCAAATCTAGGATGTCTTCTTATTCTTTATTTTTATTTTTTGTTCATGGCTGTTTTGCTTTTAAGCAGAATCTTTGTTGAACTCTACTAAAATGAATGTTCTTCTAGTGCCTTACATTTTTCTTTAGTGAGGTTCTATAGTAAAATAATAGTAGATTATTTGAAAAGAGAAAAATGTTCTAATATTATCTCAATTAGCAAGAAAAATTATAGATGATTCACAGAGTCACAAAATAGTTTTTGTTCTTGATCCTTTTTTTTTGCCATTGAGAGCAAATTCATTTTTAGCAATATAAACTAAAAATTATTCATGAGTTCTCTGTGAGCATAATAATTAGCAGTCTAAAATTGGGACAATATTTTAAGTTTAACTTTATTTTTAATTAGCAAGATGAGATTAAGTAGGGATAGATCAGTGCATTATTTCAAAACCAAATTTGCTTTAAACCCAGTTCTTTTTATTTCAACTTTCAGGGTACTTGGAAGGAGTTAAGGTTGCCATAAAGGGAAATGATATACTGAGAAGCATTGAATGGGGTTTCAAAGGGCTAGTCATTTTTTTTTTTTCTGAAGAACTTGGGCTAGCTGTAGTCTAAATCATTGCTACATATAACTTCAAGAGCTTAAAGAATCTAAAAGCCAATAACAATAAACAAAAGAAATACCATTTTGAACCTTTAGAACTCTAGAATTCAGCCTTTTCTCTCTATAATCACACCTCACAGTTGAATTTTTCCCCCTAGTATAAGAAGGATACTCAAAGCTGGTGCACTGGGATAACCCAGAGTGAGGTGGGAGAGGTGTTCAGGATGGGGGACTCATGTACACCCGTGGCTGATTGATGTCAATGTATGGCAAAAACCACCACAATATTGTAAAGTAATTAGCCTCCAATTGAAATAAATAAATTAAAGAATTTTGGAAAATACAAAACACAGAGGATATTAAAAAATTATTTCAGCTAATATTTCGGTATATATCATCCTAACTATCACAGTCTTAAGAAATTTGTGTACTATGTGAATCTAGCTAGTATTTGTGAGGAATTTAGCTAAAAAACAAATACGAGATAATTCTGGGGGCCTTGTTATCAAATGGATCTGTATCCTGGGAGAAACATGTTTATAATTGAAGAAATGTATATATTACTTAGTTCACATATGCCCTGGGTCTTGTATAGTGAGGGCTTTTGGGTTGCTTACTAGGGAAAATTAGATGCAGGTGATGGTCAGTGTTTTATAAGGTAGGAAATACCTTATATTTATTCTATAGAAATATTATATTGTAAAAAGTAGAATATTTTATTGTAACAATGAGCAAAGAACAAATATAGGTAAGGATGTCTGGAAGGAAAAAAGGCTGGCTAATCTTGAATTGTCCAATGAGTAACTTAGAAAAAACAAAGAACACGTGTGTGGTTATAGGAATTGTACTTTCCCCAATGGTTTTGAGTGGAAAACACTCTTTAGTTGTTTCTCCCTTATATGGATTCTGTACTTTAAATCCTGAAAAGCCACATAATTCTTTTGCTACAACTCTCTGTGCTGCTCTACCTGTATACTTTGCACGTTATAAAATACAGTCATTTTAAGTTAGCGCCTTTAAATTCTGACATATATATTATTGTATTATTATTGGCCAAGGCCTTTGTAAGAGGCTGTTATGAATGAAAATTTTCTTAGTAAAGAGGCACATTTGGAGAACAGCATAAATATTGATTGAAATACAAGCTGGTACAATAAAATTACAATTTCCATGGTTTGAGCAGATATTACAGTTCTGCAACAGTGATGATTTTGTCAAATTTAAATACTCCTAAACAGAATTCTCCTAAATGTTCTTTTGTTTAGGTTAGAGATGGGCATCATATTTAATTGTCCAATTATCTTTTAATGCATCTTTACTAAAGGAGGATATTGTTGAGCAAAACTAGACAGAGGTGATAAACAAAACTTTACAAAATAGTCTTTTTACTTTATTTTACTAAAATAAAAGAAATACTGTAACAATCCTCTTTTGGCTAACAGGGTAAATTATTCTATAACCAAATGAACTCAGTGTACACATGAATAAACATAAATGCATTCATGTGTGCACACACACATGCACACACACACAAAAGCCCATAATATTTAGCCATATTGTCACCTAGTGGAATCCGGCTTGATACAGCTATTACTTTTGCAGCTATTATATAATATAGTTTAGTTGAGTAATGATAATTATAATGAAAGAAATTGGTTTCCTGTAGTTAACCTCTGGCTTAAGTCCCACATTTAACCTGAATACTGATATGGGTATCTGGTCATGACAAATATACCATTTTTTGAAGTTAAAAAGAGTAGAAACCTAAGGATGTTAAATGAATAAGCAGGTCACATTTCTGCTTCTTTAATTGTGCTTTATAATATTATTGCAAGCGAATAGATAATTTCAGATGTTGCTTGCATTATACTCCTGAGACAGACACTGCAACAGTATAGTTGTCAAAGTATTATAAAACTTTCAGTTAACTTTTTGTTAATATAAGCATTTTCTTTGGATGACAAGACCTTTTCAGAGAGAGTAAAAAACAAAGCTATTTTAAAAACAAAACTGAAGGTCACTGCTCTGCCCTGAGGGAGTGGCATGATTTCTATCTTACAGTAGTACTTGGACGTTTTTTAACAAGACACCTTGAAAGACCTCTTTATGTTGGAAAGCAGGAAGCCTCCAGGGTATGGTTTTGAACGAGACTGATGGCTGGACTGCTCAGCATCAGAAATAAACAGTTACTTGTAGGTGGGAGTGAACTCAGGAGAGAAAAAGAATAAGTCAGAAACATGATAGCAAGTGGGGGACAGTAGAGGAATATCAAGAGTGAGAAATTCCTAGGAGAGGGATGATTAAAAGTCTACACTCGGTTTTTGCTGTTTCTTATCAGGAGCTATAATCATCCGTATCTTGATCCATCATATACATCTTCAGTAGTGTCTGTTATATACACAATTTTTTAATGTTATAAATAATTGTATTTTATTTTTAAAATTTAATATTTATTTTATGTTGGAGTATCTTTTTGTTTGTTTGTTTGTTTTGCCACCCTGGTGGTAAACAATCCACTTACCAATGCAAGAGATGCAAGGGACATGAGTGAGATCCCTGGGTCAGGAAGATCCCCTGGAAGAGGAAATGGCAACCAACCCCAGTATACTTGCTTGGAAGATTCCATAGACTGAGGAGCCTTGAAGGGTACGGCCCATGGGGTCACAAAGAGTCAGACATGACTGAACACGCACACACAGTTAATTTACAATGTTGTGTTAGTTTCAGATATATAGCAAAGTGATTCAATTATACATATACATTATCCATTCTTTTCCAGATTCTTTTCCCATATAGATTATTACAGAATACACAAATTTCTTGACTGAATAGTCTTTTTATAAATCAAAGACAAAGACTGTTCAAGAGGGAGGGCACATATGTATACCTATGGCTGATTCATGTTGATGTTTGACAAATAACAACAAAATTCTGTAAAGCAACTATCCTTTGATTAAAAAATAAATACATTAAAAAAAAAAGACTGTATGTTTGAGATGGTGCTGAGCAAAGAAGAGTAGAAATATGTTGGGTCAAACAATTAATGGTGAACACTGAGCAGGAGAAGAGATCATTTTTAGAGGTAATAAAATGCAACCTTTCAAGTTGTGGCAAAAATTCTAAGGGATTGACTTTTCCCTGAACCTGAGATAGGGGTGAGAGGAAATCATAAAGTGAAGAATGACCTTGGCTGACATCTAGATAATCTTGCCTTGGTTGTTTCTGAATTTCCATGCGCAAGCCACTTCTTTTATATTCAAAAACTTAAACAGCAATTTTAAATGGTGAGACATTTTTTCTCTCTTGGTGGAGGCAGTGTGACATTTTTGGGCTCATTGGAGTTTCAGAGTATAATAGGGAATCTTTGAAACATTTCAAAAATTTTAAGCCTAACTAACAAAAATTAAATCACTTTTCATGATAAAGTGGCATGAGCTAACTAATCTGTCAAATATCTCCTCTGTAATAGAATTATATCCATTCAGTTGATAATTCTGTAATGTTATCACATGCTGATAAGAAGCTCTGATTAGCAGTTAGATGTCTTTGATGGAAAAAGAAGGAGAAAACAACTATTAAAAATGTCAGTTGCTATTTCTGCTCCTTCCTCCTGGACTGATGTGAGCTCTCTCATTTGGAATCATCTCTGTTCCTTGAGCAGACAGGCTGCAGAGCAGCAGCAAAGACAGAGACCTTTGACCCCTAAAGGCTACTCCCTCACAGAAGACTGCTTGATTATGAGATGAATGGAGATGGCTTACCTGTCTTGTAACTATAGGCAGATTCTTCAGGAAATCAGTAGACCTATCAATAGAGGCATCTATAAATTTATGGTGATGACTGCAGACACAAGAGTCTGTAGAGATTTCTTATATCTCCATGGGTTGAAGAGAAGAGCATGTGTCAAATAGAACCTGAAGTGGTCATTGTTGTCATCAGCAAAGCAAATTCTCAGCTGAAATTCAAGATTCAATCCATCCTTCAGACCCTAGTGAAGTGAAAGTGAAGTCGCTAAGTCGTGTCCGACTCTGCAATCCCATGGACTGTAGCCTACTGGGCTTCTCCATACATGGGATTTTCCAGGCAAGAGTACCGGAGTGGGTTGCCATTTCCTTCTCCAGGGGATCTTCCCAACCCAGGAAACTTCCTGCATTGCAGGCAGACACTTTACCCTCTGAGCCACCAGAGAAGCCCTCAGAAGAAGCAGATATTTATAACCAAACCTCCCACTGATGCTCCTCCCCACCCTCAACACCCTCCAGGAGAATCGTGCAATATATATGGTCTTTCTGTTGGCCTGTGGGCTTTTCAATTCATATTCATTATTAGAAAAAGATATAGTCTAGAATCTGATTCCTTGATTTTTTCTTTTTAAATAAAAATTTCACCCAATATTTTAAATACCAAGAAAGAGCTAGAAGGAGTGTGATGGTCTGGGAACGATATCTAGTCCCATTTTCATGAATAAACTGTTATAGAACACCTTTCACATACAGAAATGCTAGAAGATGCATAATGATACTTTTTGGATTCTTCCCCCCTCTGAAATATTCACCTTGAGTATAAACATCATCAACTTTATGTACTCTTGCTCGACAGAAAAGGTGTTATATACATATGAAATGAATGTAGAAGTTTCTTTTTTATCTCTAGAGACTTGAGAAACTAGACCTTGAAGGAAGAGGAGGACAGGCAAGGTGTTGGAAAGAAGGATATGGGGAGACACATAGCCCTAGGCTGGGGCCAACAACTGAGACCTTGAATCTGAAGAAATATCTTCTCTTTGTGGGCAGATAGGACTGGAAAACGATCAGTTTTCATCCCAATCCCAAAGAAAGACAATGCCAAAGAATGCTTAAACTATCGCACAATTGTGCTCATTTCACATGCTGGCAAGGTTATACTCAAAATCCTTCAAGGTAAGCTTCAGCAATATGCGAACCGAGAACTGCCAGATGTACAAGCTGGATTTAGAAAAGGCAGAGGAACCAGAGACCAAGTCGCCAACATCTGTTGGATCATAGAGAAAACCAGAGAATTCCAGAAAAAATATACTTCTGCTTCACTGACTACATTAAAGCCTTTGTGTGGATCACAATAAGCTGTGGAAAATTCTTAAAGAGGTGGGAATACCAGACCACCTTAACTGTCTCCTGAGAAACCTGTAAGGCAGGCCAAGAAGCAACAGTTAGAACTGAACGTAGAAAAACAGACTGGTTCCAAATTGGGAAAGAAGTACGTCAATGCTGTGTATAGCCACCCTGCTTATTTAACTTATATGCAGAGTAAAGTAAAGTAAAGTTGCTCAGTCTTGTCTGACTCTTTGCGATCCCATGGACTGTAACCCACCAGGCTCCTCTGTTAATGGAATTTTTCAGGCAAGAATACTGGAGTGAGTTGCCATTTCCTTCTCCAGGGGATCTTCCTGACCCAGGGATTGAACTTAGGTCTCCAGCATTGCAGGCAGACTCTTTACCGTCTGAGCCACCAGGGAAGCAGAATACATGTGAAATGCTGGACTGGATGAAGCTCAAGCTGGCATCAACATTGCTAGGAGAAATATCAACAACCTCAGACATGCAGATGATACCACTCTAATCACAGAAAGCAAAGAGGAACTAGAGAACTTCTTGATGAGGGTAAAAGAGGAGAGTGAAAAAACTGGCTTAAAACTCAACATTCAAAAAACTAAGATCATGGCATCTGGTCCCATCACTTCATGGCAAATAGATAGGGAAAAAGTGGAAACAGTGGCACATTTTGCTTTCTTGGGCTCAAAAATCACTATGGATGGTGACTGCAGCTACAAAATTAAAAGACACTTGCTCCTTGGAAGGAAAGTTATGACAAACCTGGACCCTATGTTAAAAAATAGAGACATCACTTTGCCGACCAAGGTCTGTATAGTCAAAGCTATGGTTTTTCCAGTAGTCATATATAGATGTGAGATTTGGACCAAAAAGAAGGCTGGGCATCAAAGAACTGATGATTTCAAATCGTGGTGCTGGAGAAGACTCTTGAGAATCCCTTGGACTGCAAGGAGATCAAAGCAGTCAATCCTCAAGGAAATCATCCTGAATATTCTTTGGAAGGACTGATGTTGAAGCTGAAGCTCCAATTCTTTGGCCACCTGACATGAAGAACTGACTCCTTAGAGAAGACCTGTATGCTGGGAAAGATTGAAGGCAGAAGGAGAAGGGGATGGCAGAGGATGAGATGGTTGGATGGCATCACTGACTTAGACATGAGTCTGAGCAAGCTCTGGGAGTTGGTGATGGACAGGGAAGCCTGGCATGCTGCAGTCCATGGGGCTGCAAAGAATTGAACACGACTGAGTGACTGAACTGAACTGAACTGATTCTTTGGAGGGACTGACGCAGATGAGCTCAGTACTTTGGCCACCTGATGCGAAGAGCCGACTCATTGGAAAAGACCCTTATGCTAGGAAAGATTGAGGGCAGGAGAAAGGGGCAACAGAGAATGAGATGGTTGGTTGGCATCATCAACTCAATGCACATGAGTTTGAGCAAACTCCAGGAGATAGTGAAGGACAGGCAAGCCTGTGTGCTACAGTCCATGGGGTCGAAAAGAGTTGGACCTGACTTAGTGACTGAATAACAACAATTTATCACCTCAGTTTGGACCTTTGCCCTGGCTCTGAGAGCTCTTAACAATGAATCTTGCAAATATATATATATGTATGTGTGTGTGTGTGTGTGTGTGTGTGTATATATATATATATATATATATATTTACCAGAATTACAGTGCTAAATGAGTCATATATTCTTGTGAGTACCCTAATAAAGAATTATATATATTTTACTTCTAATTTTTAAAAATTTCCATGATAATGACTTTCAAATACATCCATGGAAAAACATCACAGACATTGTTCTCGAAAGTAGCAAATATGACTTCATCACTAATTAATTAGCAATGTCTGCCTTGATATCCCACTGGTGGTGTTTTAAGGACCCTAAATGTTCAAAGTTTGTTCTGTACAAACTTCCATTGTGAATTATGTTCCATAAGTTCAGATCTTACATGTTATAAAGCAGTAGTTAAGATCCTAGTTCTTGAAGTAAAATTCTGGACTTAATACATGGCAGAAATAAGACTTAAATGAATCTTTGGGCATGTCATTTAAATTATTTGAAACCCAGTTATTTCATCATTTGCCACCTACCAAATACTTAACAGATACTACTTATATAGTGTCATTTTTATTGCATTATGCTTCAATTGATTTTAAGACAAATCTATTCCATAAATTAATAAATATTACCCTGTGCTGTTAGTCTTTCTTGGGCAAATATTTAGGGTAATTTGTCTTAGGAATGCATTATGAAGTGATGAATACCCTGATTCATATACTTTAAAATTTTTTAAATTGATCTTGTAAAGAAGAGCAGAGAGTCTTCTGTATTGGAAAAAGAGTTACATTCAATGCTTCAAATTTCTCCAAAATTCTACTGTGGTATATACAATGTTCAAAAAAAAACATGAATTAATATCTCTTTGGTACATAGAGACCTTAGGAAAGAAAGCATTTAGATTAATAGCCAAGTTATTTGCTATTCCCTCACAGATAAAATATTGAAAACAGGGAAATGAGTACAAGCAAAGAAAACCTGGCCTGTACTGGCTGAAATGTACAGATTAACCCTATTTCATGTATTGCCAGTTGTGGCAAGTAATGCCTGTGGTAAAGGCAGGGATCTGTGCGCAGGTTAATATTTCAACTGTCCAGATTTATGACATTGGTGGAGAGCAGGAAAGCAGCTGTGCTTGGAGAAATGTCTGAGATGTGAGGAAGGTTGGAGTTAGTGTTATTTGACTAAGAGGATGATATTTGAAGATAATTATTTGTGTTGCCCTGAGAAGCTACAGGGATGTGTACTGAGGAATAAAGTCATGGTGGAGAGTTCTGACAAAACGTGGTCTACTGGAAAAGGGAATGCCAAACCACTTCAGTATTCTTGCCTTGAGAATCCCATGAACAGTATGAAAAGACAATAAGGTAGGACACTGAAAGATGAACTCCCCAGGTCAGTAGGTGCCCAATATGCTACTGGAGATCAGTGGAGAAATAACTCCAGAAAGAATGAAGGGATGGAGCCAAAGCAAAAACAACACACAGGTGCAGATGTGACTGGTGATGGAAGCAAGGTCTGATGCTGTAAAGAGCAATATTGCATAGGAACCTGGAATGTTAGGTCCATGAATCAAGGCAGATTGGAAGTGGTCAAAGCAAGAGTGAACATTGACATTTTTAGGAATCAGCAAACTAAAATGGACTGTAATGGGTGAATTTAAGTCAGATATCCATTATATCTACTACTGTGGGCAAAAATGCCTTAGAAGAAATGGAGTAGCCATCATAGTGAACAAAAGAGTCCAAAATGCAGTATTTGGATGCAGTCTCAAAAATAACAGAATGATCTCTGCTCATTTCCAAGGCAAACCATTCAGTATCATGGTAATCTAAGTCTATGCCCTGACCAGTAATGCTGAAGACACTGAAGTTGAATGGTTCTATGAAGACTGACAAGACCTTCTAGAACTAACACCCAAAAAAGTTGTCCATTTCATTAAAGGGGCTGCTACTGCTAAGTCCCTTCAGTCGTGTCCGACTCTGTGCGACCCCATAGACGGCAGCCCACTAGGCTCTTCTGTCCCTGGGATTCTCCAGGCAAGAACACTGGAGTGGGTTGCCATTTCCTTCTCCAATGCTGAAAGTGTAAAGTGAAAGTGAAGTCGCTCAGTCGTGTCTGACTCTTAGCGACCCCATGGACTGCAGCCTACCAGGCTCCTCCAACTATGGGATTTTCCAGGCAAGAGTACTGGAGTGGGGTGTCATTGCCTTCTCCGTCATTAAAGGGAACTGGAGTGCAAAAGGAGGACATCAAGAAATACCTGGTGTAACAGGCAAATTTGGCCTTGGAGTACAAAATGAAGCAGGGCAAAGCCTAATAGAGTTTTGCCAACTCTATTAGCCAAGAGAATACACTGGTCCTAGCAAACACCCTCTTGCAACAACACAAGAGAGGACTCTACACATGGACATCACCAGAGTGCCTAATGAACTATGGACAGATGTTCATGACATTATACAGGAGACAGGGAGCAAGAGCATCCTCAAGAAAAAAAATGCAAATAGGCAAAGTGGTTGTCTGAGGAGGCCTTACAAATAGCTATGAAAAGAAGAGAAGCAAAAGGCAAAGAAGAAAAGGAAAGATATACCCATTTGAATGCAGAGTTCCAAAGAATATCAAGGAGAGATGAGAAAACCTTCCTCAATGATCAGTGCAAAGAAATAGGGGAAAGCAATATAATGGGAAAGACTAGAGATCTCTTCAAGAAAATCAGAGATACCAAGGGAATTTTCATGCATAGATTGGCACAAAAAAGGAGAGAAATGGTATGGACCTAACAGAAGCAGAAGATATTAAGAAGAGGTGGGAAAAACACACAGAACTGTACAAAAAAGATCTTCATGACCCAGATAATCACGATGGTGTGATCACTCACCTAGAGCCAGACACCTTGGAATGTGAAGTCAAGTGGGCCTTAGGAAGCATCACTATGAACAAAGCTAGTGGAGGTGATGTATTCCTGTTGAGTTATATCAAATCCTAAAAGATAATGCTGTGAAAGTGCTGCACTCAATGTGCCAGGAAATTTGGAAAACTCAGCAGTGGCCACAGGACTGGAAAAGGTCAGTTTTCATTCCAATCCCAAAGAAAGGCAATGCCAAAGAATGCTCAAACTACTGAACAATTGCATTCATCTCACATTCTAGCAAAGTAATGCTCAAAATTCTCTAAGCCAGGCTTCAGCAATATGTGAACCATGAACTTCCAGATGTTCAAGCTGGTTTTAGAAAAGGCAGAGGAACCAGAGACCAAATTGCCAACATCCACTGGATCATTGAAAAAGCAAGAGAGTTCCAGAAAAACATCTCCTTCTGCTTTATTGACTATGCCAAGCCTTTGACTGTGTGGATCACAACAAACCGTGGAAAATTCTGAAAGATATGGGAATACCATTTCTCCTGACCTCCTCTTGAGAAATCTGTATGCAAGTCAAGAAGCAACAGTTAGAAATGGACATGGAACAACAGGCTAGTTCCAAATAGGGAAAGGAGTATGTCAAGGCTATATATTGTCACCCTGCTTATTTAACTTACAGCAGAGTACACCATGAGAAACGCTGGGATGGATGAAGCACAAGTTGGAATCAAGATTACCAGGAGAAACATCAATAACCTCAGATATGCAGATTACAGCACACTTATGGCAGAAAGCGAAGAATTAAAGAGCCTCTTGATGAGTGTGAAAGAGGAGAGTGGAAAAACTGGCTTAAAAATTGACATTCAGAAAACTAAGATCATGGCATCTGGTTCCATCACTTCATGGCAATAGATTGGGAAAGAGTGGAAACAGTGAGACTTTTTTTTTGGGAGGGGGGCTCCAAAATCGCTGCAGATGGTAACTGTAGCCATGAAATTAAAAGACGCTTGCTTCTTGGAAGGGATGTTATGACCCACCTAGATAGCATATTAAAAAGCAGAGACATTACTTTGCCAACAAAGGTCCATCTAGTCAAAGCTATGGTTTTTCCATTAGTCATATATGGATGTGAGAGTTGGACTATGAAGAAAGTTGAGAGCCGAAGAATTGTTGCTTTTGAACTGCGATTTTGGAGAAGACTCTTGAGAGTTCCTTGGACTGCAAGAAGATACCACCAGTCCGTCCTAAAGGAAATCAGTCCTGAATCTTCATTAGAAGGACTGATGCTGAAGCTGAAGCTCCAATACTTTGGGCACCTGATGCAAAGAACTGACTCATTTGAAAAGACCTTGATGCTGGGAAAGATTGAAGTTGGGAGGAGAAGGGGATGACAGAGGATGAGATGGAATGATAGTATCACTGACTCAGTGGACAGGAGTTGAGTAGTCTCTTGGAGTTGGTGATGGACAGGGAGGCCTGGTGTGCTGCAGTCCATCAGGTTGCAAAGAGTCAGACAGGACTACGCAACTGAAATGAACTGAACTGAAGGTGTAAATAACTTGAGGCTGACTGGCAGGCAAAGAATTTATCATTTTACTTCCCACATTGGTGAATAATGATTTATGCATTACAGGTCTTTATTAACTATTTAGTGAACTGAATTGAAAAACAATAACCCAGTTTGCAACTCAAATTTATGCTAATGTTCATAAGTTCAGCTACTAATGTCCACTGATTAAAATCACTGAAGCCCTTTGAAATTTTTATGTAATTAAAAATGAGGAAAACAATGAAAAGATACTGAGAGGTTCAGCTTATTCAGTGTGGAGTTTGCCAAATGATCCCCTCTAACTTTATTTGGTGAATATGATTACAGAGTGCTGGGGAGGAAAGCTGGGAGAGGATGGTGTGGTAGAAATTGCCCCATGAATCACTTTTTTGGGATTTCACTTGACAAACATATATACTGAAAACTTCCAGGTGATTTCTAATTTTTAAGGTATTTTAGGCTTCTTAATTTTATATAACTAGATGTTTCTTTAAATATTTAATAATTTAAGGCAGTTGCTAAATTTAAAATGACTTTCTGTATAAATTTGAGTAATTTGAGGTATTTTTAGTATTGACTTTTAATTCTCTTTTTAAAACTGAAAATTTCAGATATAATATATTTTTTCTTATATTCCTTTAGAATAGTTAACTTTCTCTGTCATCTATATGAGCCAAAGAATATATTGATATGGGTTACATCCCAGCTTCTAGGGGCTATTATTGTATTATAGCTGCCCTGTTTTGTCATTCAAAAATATTATACTTTGACTCCAGCGAATTACTTTTATATGCCATTTCAATGTTAGTAACAGATTAAAAGAGGATAATGTGAAATAAGAGAGTAAATTCTTTTAGAAATATTCTTGGTTTAGCTTTGGGTTTTATTCATTACTTTGGTCAAAATAGCCTCAGCTTGATCTTTTTATGTGTGTATTATCTATTTTTAATATATCTGAGACTGAAAGAATAAAGCTTAAGTTTTCAGAAGCAGCCAAATAATCGCACTTTGAATTTATAAAATCTTTTCTTTTTAAGCTGACAGCTGATGAGACATTTGCATTTGAACCTGGCAACATGTAAATTTGAAAGTTCGAATGAACAAGATTGTGAATTAAATGAAGGAGAAAAATATTACTCTTAAAGTTTTTTGGAAACCATTAAATAGGATTACAAACCAATTTATTCTTTAGGCAAATGTTACTTTATCATCTTTTTCAGATCCTTATAACTTTTCTTCAGATTTTTTCCATAAGCTTATCTAATCTTTAGCTGTGATTTTTAATAAATGTTTCTGCTTAGGAATGTATTACAGGTCTTATATCAAGGTCTGGTTATAGATTTGGTTTTACAACTTTTTCCCAGTTTGAATTAAATGATCAAGCCCAATAATTTGGAAGATAGTGTAAAGATAAATTACCAACTGAGCTATCAGGGAAGCCCAAATTTTAAATTAGTTACAGATAATGTCAATTTAGTCGCCTTTCCAAATGTTTCAATGGTATCCATGGTGGGAGATTAAGCACAATATCAGATATGAACTAAATTTGGTATTTCTACAGAAACGTGAAGACTTTTGTGAATATTAATTAGTAGTTACATGGTTGGTGGCTCAGTGGTAAAAAAGAAGTCACCTGTCAATGCAGGAGATGTGACTTTAATCCTCTGGGTAGAGAAGGAAATGGCCACTGTTATGCCCAATGTCTGAATCCCTGAGCGGGAAGAGAGAAGGCTTCCAAGACAATGCAACTCGCAAAAAAAGGGAAGTTTATTGCTGACTCGAGTCAGGGCTTCTGCTGCAACCAACGCAGTGGTGCAGGGTCAGAAAGTCCTGAGCCCAAGCTGTTACCCAAATTTATAGGGTGTGCATAAGCAGTTGGTAGCTGGCTTAAGTGGATTGGTTACATGTTTGCAAAGCAATTTTATTGGTCCAGACTTTCACGGGCTTTTTTTCAAACTTGGGCGTTCGCAGGCTTTTTAGCTTTCCCCTGATAGGTTCCCTCTTTCTTACTAGGTGCATGTTGATTGGCTGGCTCCAGGTGGCCTGATAATCATGTTACCCTGGACAACCAGGCCTACCTAATCTAGGCTGCCTGTCATGGCATTAGCCCTGGCAGCCTCACAGCCACCCACTCCAGTATTCTTGCCTGGAAATCCCACAGAGGAGCTTGGTGAACTACAGTCCATGGGGTCACAAAAGAGTTGGGCACGACTCAGAGACTAAACACCATCACCGCCACCACATTACATGGTTGCTAAGTTGCTTAATACTGGTTTTGAGGATACCTTTTTTCACATATTACATTATTATTATTAGTTTTAATGTGAGGATACTTTATTCCTTTTTGTTAAAACCAGCTGCAACACTAAGCTTCTGGCCCATCCTGCCAATACACAGCCACAAAGGCTTGCTCAGCAGTTGAAGCCTTTAGTAGCATGTTTGAAAAGTGAATAAAAATCCGTATAAAACAAATATTCAAATAGTTTTGTTGGAGGAGTGTGTAATTTCCTCAGTTCTGTCTCGTTGCAGCAAAAATTTGAAGCCATGGAAGGACCAGTGTTACAGTTCCAGGTTACAGTTCAGTTTTATTTGGCAAGCAAAGGAAAATACATCCTCGAGGCGCGAGGGTGGGCCAACCCAAAAGACGCAAAAAGAGAAATCCCCAGCTCAATTTTGGCTCCTCTTTTTATATGCTTTTTCTTCTCCCTCTGAGCCTACCCTATGTAAATTAGGCTAGCCAGGAGGGCTGTTTGTTTTACTTGAGGTCTTCACTCTGGTCCTCGGACCTTCCTTTGTTCTATTTTCACCGGCTTTTCCCTTTGTCTTTTAGCCATGGCCATTCTGGACTCTTTTTCCTATTCTAACTACCTAACAGTTTCCACAGGAACACAAATAAGTGTGACCCCATCTCCCAGTCTTCCACACTGGTGCACCTGTGCCAACCCTACTCATATACATCTCAAAACTAGCAGTAATTAAGTAAGTGCTAGTTGCTCAGTCGTGCCTGACTCTGCGACCCCATGGACTGCAGCCCACTAGGCTCCTCTGTCCATGAGATTTTCCCCAATTAAGTTAAATGGTCCCCCCAAAACCTTTAAATCAAGCTAAACTCAAAGTTAACAGCTACAGGAGTGGTAACTACATGTTAACATGAGTGGGAGCGCAGTCTGCCAAATGCTGCTCTCCCAGGCACAGGGCAGGGTGCAGGGGGCTGACATCCCGCTCCTCCACTCTGGTTGAGGAGTCCTGGTTTTGGATCTGCTTCATCAGTTGCCATGTTGGTCCTGGCATCACACACTAGACGGTGGGTCTCTGGAATCCACTGAAGGTAGAAGCAGCAGCGACAGTGTAAGCACCCATGTTCTCAAAGAGCATCCAGTTGCCCACACGCAGGGTACAGTGCTCAACAATGTGATCCAGGCCATCACAGATTGGTCTCCAGATGCTGGATGAATAATACTTCTCGTCTGGTTTGGATCTCTTCTGCAAAAGACTGTGTGTGTGTGATCCTAAAAAATGCAGTTAAATGACCCATATACTCCATCGTTCATGTAATACATAACTGTTCACTCGACTCCTCTTCATCATCAGAGGCTGTCTGTTCCTTTAATATGAGTTTTTTGGCAATGATATTAACTGTGAGTGTGAAAGCTGATGCAACATAGTATCTGCCCAGCTCAGGTATGATTCTCACTCCAGAGTCTGATGGAAAATACTTATCCAGTGCTGGGTTGATTACACTGGTGATCTCCAAATTTAAGCTTTACATCCTCAGATCCAGGAAAGTCACCACCAATATCAAGCAGATACATGTTGAAACCAACCTTAGCTCCTATGTCAAAGACACAGCAGGCATCAGAGATCACCTGCACGAAGGTCTCAGGATCAGTACAGCCACTTTCCACATGGAAGTTGACACCAATGACATCAATATCTAGCTCTTTTACCCATTCCAAAAGAAGCCTGCGGCACCAAATTTGACACTGAGGTGACAGACTGCTTTGGAATCATCAGTGGCAATCTGCAAAACCAACTTGGCCTTTGGATGTGCCCTGGGAACTTTCATCAACTCAACTTCACTATCAAAAGTCATCATCTGTACCCCATTACTGACAGTGTACTTAATCTGAGACACTTGTTTACATGGATTTGCATAGGTAATCCTCTCTGGAAGCACCCCGAGACAGCACCAATTGTATTTCATTCTTGCTAGCACAGTCAAATCCTGTCCCAATGGCAGCTGGCATCTTCACTATGGTTCTACTATCATTGTATTTGACTGCAAAAAAAAAAAAAAAAAAAAAAAAATGGGGGTGACCCAAGGAAGGGCTTTAAAACCATCTCAGATGTTTCTTTAGAATGTCTCCCAGGTCTGCAACATAGAAGGCATGCTTATCATCATCAGAAGAAACTTCATTAATTTTTTGGTCCAGAATGTCCTTGGCAGTAAAGCCTTCATTCAAGAAATGGCAGTCAAACTCTTAATTACTAAAGCTGTTACTGGTTTCTTGATGTCTTTTTGAAACACAACAAACTGCAAATAGGGTCAGTCAGTCAGTCAGTCAGTTGAGTTGCTCAGTCATGTCTGACTCTTAGAGATTCCATGGATGGCAGGTCACCAGGCTGCCCTGTCCATCACCAACTCCTGGAGTTTACCCAAACTCATGTCCATTGAGTTAGTGATGCCATCCAACCATCATCCTCTGCCCACCCCTTCTTCTACCCTCAATCTTTCCCAACATCAGGTTCTTTTCAAATGAGTCAGCTCTTCGCATCAGGTAGCCAAAGTATTGGAGTTTCAGCTTCAACATCAGTCCTTCCAATGAACACTCAGGACTTATCTCCTTTAGGAAGGACTGGTTGGATCTCCTTGCAGTCCAAGGGACTCTCAAGGTATAAACAAATATGGAAAACTTAGATGTGGAATTTAAAGGGATTATGTCAACTTGTCACAAAGGCAATTCTCCAGGAATTTCAAGTCCCACTGAAGATGCGTGTGCCCTCCGTGCAGCAGTGGAAACGTTCAATAAACACACAAACTTCTGTCCACCTCAGAGCGCAGGGGCGCGGCGGGCAGACTCCATTGAGAGGATATTGTGCAGCTTAGCATGCCAGACCACCTGGCCTCCCGCGGAGGACCACTGGCCGAGGGGGCACCGGAGCGCTGGCAGAGGGGTGGAGGTGGCGGAGGCTGAGGAGGCTGACAAAAGCATATATTGCATTTTGATGAAAAACAAAAAATAGACAATATTATTAACCTCTTGAATTAAAAGTATAATTAGAAAAGATCCCCCCCTAAAACTTGATGGTTAAATTGTTCAATTTAGCTAAAATATAGAGTGGGGAAATATTTTGAGGCACACTAAATAATTTTAAAGTCTGACCACAACATTTCCTTTTCTTCTTGCCTCCCATTCATACCAATTTACTGTTCCTTCCGTTTCCATAACTTACGAGACTATGAAAATCATTTTGGTATTTTACCACTGGGGGATGGTAGAGCTCGTTTGTCAAATTGTATGCTGCTTTAACACTTGAGTCTTCCTAATCTTAAAATGAATATGGAGATATTTGGTTGAATGAGGTTTCAGAACGAATTATTTTATGACTTTTTAGAGTGAAGGAAGACAGAAATTACCCATTAGTCAAAAAATACTGAATTTGTTTCTGAAGCTTCTGTAGTTTTTATGGGCTCTATATAGTTAAGTAATTGATCAACTTGAACAAGTTAACAACAGCCAGCAAGATTGAAACCTTCAACTCTACAGTCACAATATACTGGATTCTGCAAAAATGGATCCTTCATTGGTTTAGCCTGAGATGACACCATTATACCTGTCAACACCTTGATTGCAACTGATGAGACTCTATGCAGAGGATATATGTGAGACATGCCCAGCCCTTTTCTCACAGAAGCAGAAAAAGTGGATGTTCTTTTAAGCTGCCAATTTTGTTAATCCTAATATGGGTGTTTATATTTATATCTATAGAATGCCTATATCACTGTGTGTGTAGAGCTTGAAGGCATCTGTATTAGAGTTCTCCAGAGAAGCAGTGCCAATATGATATGTGTGTGTGTGTATTTATATGGACTGGATGTGTATATATTCTTTCTCTCTTCTGCCATAGGTCTACAGGGAGAGATAGAGGTGGATTGATTAATTTACCTTAAGGAATTGGCTCATGTGAAGGTGGACATTGCCAAGTTCAAAATCTTAAGGGGTCAGACTGGAATGTTGGAGACTCAGGGAAGAGTGACAGTTCAAGTCCAAAGGCAGTCTGCTGACAGAATTCATTCTTGCTTAGGAGAGGTCATTTTCTGTCCTATTACAGCATCCAGCTGAGGGCCACTGTCATTACAGAGGGCAATCTATTAATACTTTATTCAAGGTTAATCAATTTAAGTGTTCACCTCATCCAAAAACCACCCTCACAGAAACATACAGAATAATATTTGATCAAATATCTGGGTACCATGGTCAAGTTGACACATAAAATTAAGCATCATGAGTTCACCCCTAATCAACTTGACATTCATACACATCTCCTTAAACTGTACTTCATCTCCAAATAAAGACAATAACAGGGTCATACTTCTGTCTAACATACTATAGCTATCTTAAATACAACTGAAAACTCACTGTTTCTCCAGAAGAGGATGCAAAGTCCTTGGGTGATATTTACTTTTGTCCTTGATATTCCATAACTTAAGACACGAAGACGCAAAGTGATGGCACTTGAATAGTACAGTATAAGGTCAATATATTTTAAGTTACATGATAAGGGGATAAAAGAGGGGAGACACGCAAAGATATTTATGTAATACACAATCATACTGATAACAGAATAAGGCAGACATACTCATGACAATTAGAGTTTTCACTTCTGTAACTAGTCACATGGTCATAGTCTTAGTCCCTCAGTCGTGTCTGACTCTTTGTGGCCCCGTGGACTGTAGTCCTCCAGGCTCCTCTGTCCATGGGGATTCTCCAGGCAAGATTACTGCAGTGGGCTGCCATGCCCTCCTCCAGAGGATCTTCCCAACCCAGAGATGAAACTGTGTCTTTACTTTCGTGAATCAGCAGGCAGGTTCTTTACCCCTAGCGCCACCTGGGAAGCCCTCTTTGCCTGGTGGGGTGACTCAAAGCTACTCTCCTGAAGGTCCAGGCCACTAGTAGTACTGCTTGGATTGGATTGTTGTTGGTTCTTACTGAGTTTAATCCCAGGTCATTGTTACACTAAGAGATGTCGTAAGGGATCTCCTGTATTTGAGACATACTTTTCCTTACCTCCATTTTAGAGCAGTCTTCCCATTCCTTCTTGGTTGTCAGGCCCAGTCAGCCTAGCTGGAACTGTAACTCCCTTTTCTTGCCTGTTGATTCAGAGGCAGAAGGAACCCAACGTGGCCAGGTGACTGTCTTAACTTCTACTTCAGTGGAATCATTGTTGTGTTTCCTGGTAGATGCATTCCTCCCTTTGGAAGTGACATCTAGATCAGCAGAATATGAGGTCTAGGAGATAGCAAGCAACAGTTTTGCTAGTGGGTCACTTGGGATAGTAGTGAAGGGTGCCACTCCCCTTCTGACCTCTTGATTCCTGGCCCTGTGAATCCTGGCTATAGAAGAAACAGTACTATATGTCAGACACTGATTCAGGACATGTACATCCTCCTGGAGAATCTTGCCACAGTCCTGAAAGGTATCACCATCTAGGTGATACTCTAACAGGGTCTTCAAAAGGCCATTCTACCAACTCAATTGCTTCAGGATGGTGGGGAACATGACAAGGCCAGTGAATTACATGAGCATGGGTTCATTTTCAGATAGCATTTGCTATGAAATGAGTTCTTTGATCAGAAGCAATGCTATTTTGGGACCCCTTCCCCCAAACCCCTTTCTCCCACCCTGGTCCTTCCTCAGCTTTAGAGAATCTTTCTCTTCCAGATTATTTTCCTTTTATTCCTATATGCCTTATGGCTGGTGCTATGTGGTGATTTGTTCTTGCTTCGTCCTGGAAGCCAACATCAGGGACACTTCTTTTGGATCACCAAAATGAAGACAAACTCTTATAATACATTTTTCATTCAATGAAATCTTTTTTTCCCCAGCTTCTTGATTATAAATTCAGTGGTCAGAATTTGAAAATCAGTGAACCTTGCACTTGAAATAATGCAAACCTCAAAAACTTTCTTAAATAGAATCTTAAAATTGGTTCTCCTGAAAGCATATTTGTTCTATAATATTTTCCTCTAAAAACCTTTAAGAATTACACATTGCCTATTGCTAAATTGTGGCATGAACTTTGTAGCCCATGCCTTTCTACTATTATTTTCCGGAATGCTCTTTTTCCATTCTTTCATCTCTACACACACATACCCATACATACATACACTGCCTGCCGCCCTCCCCACCCTCCACCCCACACACACCCTCCCTTCTTGCTCTTGAGATACCCACTATTCTTTAGGCTCCATTTCATTTCTAATTTTTCCATGAAGCCATTTCCAATTCCCTGAGTAAATGTTACTCTATTTTTCTTTCAACCTTCATAGCGTGGTTTGTTCCTCTCTTATGGTATTTCTCGTAATCTTTTCTTAAATTCACTGTTTCTTATCTTCTTTATTAGATCATAAGCTATTTGAAGGCAGGGATTGGACTGCTCTGATTCTGGCATTATTTAGGATCTAGATCACTGACGTGAACATAATAGGTTAGTCCATAGATGATTACAGGATTAAAATGAATGAACGCCTTTTAGCCATGCTCAAGACTCTGCCAAAAATGAGCTGATGTTATCTCAAAAGGGATTTTCAGTGCACTTGGTCACGAAGGAGTTTTCACTTGTGTGTGGAAAATGAAAACATAAAGGTAAGATAGTGAGTCTTCCACAAAGTTAATTGTAACCAATTTAAAGGAAAGCCTTTTATTTTGGGTTGCTCCCCTTTCTACCTGTTGAAGATTTTTTCTTTCTTTTATGGTGGTTGGAAGTGCTTATTTTTTAGAAGAATAAAACCTTAGAAGTGGTAGATTAGACTCTCCATTTTTTTTTTTATCTCACTTTTATTTTTTAATGGTCTGTGATTTTTAAAGTTTTGGGAACTTCTGCTTCCCAAGATCACCAAACAAAAGAGTGGAAGGATTCTGATAAAACTGGTTATGATGAAAGAAAAATGGACTAAATATAGGGAAAGTAATGGCAGTGGGAGCATTCCTAGTAACTAGTTATGCAACATTTGTCTCAACCCTGTGCAATTAAGATAAACACAGTTAAGATTAAGGGCTTCCCAATTTGTGCTCATGGTAAAGAATCTGCCTTCCAATGCAGGAGAGACAAGAGATGCAGCTTTGATCCCTGGGTCAGGAGGATCCCCTGGAGGAGGAAATGGCAACCCACTCTATTGTTCTTGCCTGGAAAATTCCATGGAAACAGGAGCCTGGTGGGCTATAGTCCATGGGGCCAAAAAGAGTTGGACACAACTGAGCACCCAAATAAGTAATTAAGTTGTGAAATGTTTTCGTTTGTGGTATAGTCTAAAAGGAAGAGATTTTGTATTAGTTACTGGTAGTACCTCTTTGTATCTTTAGCATTAACGGTTATTTCCTTTAGAGCCCTCTATAACCCAGAGAAAGCCCATGCCTTTCCTAGAATCTGAATTACACAGTGTTCCTCATCCTTCTGGTGACATTGATTTGATGGTGTATCGTAAACTGTCCAGCAGGAGTTTTATTGTCAGTTTAAAATGAAATAATAGCATTGGCAGCGGAATGCCAGTTAGGTATTTGTATGAGTGATTCCAGCTAAAAGGATATGCTGACACTATTTGGTTTTTGTTACACTCTGGTCAGGTGAGAGGGTGAACTTTAAGTCCGAAGCATCCTTATGTGAATATTCTATATGAAGGATTATTTCTGTAATGCGAAATTACTTTTCACTTTGCATGAATCACATCAAATCAAATGAAAGCGATTGCATTAATTCCTCGGGTGATTACACATCTACTCTGTGTGAAGACATGTTGCCAAAATACTGCATTGCATAAGGATTTGCAAAATCCTGGAGGAGAGTAGGGTTAGATCTGGAAGAGTAAAATTAGCTACTTTGTTTTTCTCTCCTCTGTCATTTTCATTAAGAAAATGAAAAATTGCACAGGCCACATGCATTTTAGAGTTGATGAAATTTGTCGTCTGTCCCTGACCCACTCCACGTTCCCTTAGTGTCTGAATGCAAGTTCCTACAAGCAATAGGAATTTCCATTTTACCTCTCAGGCCCAGTGGCATCTGCTAATAAGGTACTACCCCTGGTCTTCTCTCCTAGGAAGTGAGTGTCACAGGCTCCTGAATGAACTTTTTCTTCTTTATTTCTGTTCTAGTAAAACCTTACTCTTTAGGATAGTTGATTTGAGTTAGATGCTAGCAAAAAAAAGCAGTAAAATAAATTTCACACTAAGAAGCCATTACTAATAGCTAAGAATGGGTTAGGTATTGCAAGTTCAATTTGTAAAACCAAAAAATGGACTGGCCAATGTTGGGCTCACAGGAAATAGATTCTGATAGGGATCCTTCCTAAACTGCCTAAAGTCATCCATCAGAGATAAGCTTGAGATATAGGCTGTCTTCCTGAATTAAAAATTGAATGGATTCCTGTATAAAGCAGAGATATTGCTCTGTATCTAAAGATGATTTTAGTCTGTGGAGAATATCCTTAATGTGGGAGATGAATGGAACTCGTGAAAACTCACCTGCTGCTGCTGTTGCTGCTAAGTCACTTCAGTTGTGTCTGACTCTGTGCGATCCCATAACTGGCAGCCCACCAGGCTCCCCCATCCCTGGGAGTCTCCAGGCAAGAACACTGGAGTGGGTTGCCATTTCCTTCTCCAATGCATGAAAGTGAAAAGTGAAAGTGAAGTCGCTCAGTCATGTCTGACTCTTAGCAACCCCATGGACTGCAGCCTACTAGGCTTCTCTGTCCATCGGATTTTCTAGGCAAGAGTACTGGAGTGGGATGCCATTGCCTTCTCCAGTAAGGGCCAATTGAGAACCCTCACTGACAGTAGAAACAGTATTTTGAAATGGGGTCCTTGTCTAGATCCATTTAAAATAAGAAATAGATGATCAAAAGGAACAAAAAAAATGGAACGAAGGAGAGAGAATTGATGGTTTTAAATGTATCAAGTCTTTAAATACAGGGTAGGACACTAGTGTTTAAAATATGAAAGACATGGTCTAGAACTCAGAAAGTTCATCTTGAGGGAGTAGGTCTGCAACTAGAGAGTTACTTTATAAATATGTGATAAATGCTACGATAGAAAAAATTGAAAGTATTCTGAGAGCTCAAAGTAGTACCTAGTCTAGATAGGGAGTAGCAAAACAAAGTGCTATATTCTGGAAAGGTTTTATTTTGGTAAAATAATATTAACTGAGTTTTGGAGGCTGAATAAAGATTAACTAGAAGAATATAAAAGATCTCTCCTACTCTTGCTCTCTATCTTAACTGGAAAGTCATTAACCCTGAATTAGTCTTTGTTGTTGATTTTTAAAGTATTTTCTAAGCTTACATGCATAATACAGGATAAATTAAAGGTTGAAAAAGAAAATGGTGTAAAGGAAAAAAGCTTTAAGAATCCTTTTGCATACCCAACAGTGTATACATTTTGGTAATTATGAGTTCAATTACTCATGTACATTTTCACCAGTCCCATAAATGACAAAGGAGAAGAGAATAGTAAATTCAGCCAGAAACTATTTAAAGTGGTTCAGCACTCATTAACTACAAAAACTAAATGAAAACAAGTGAGGTACATTAGGAACTTGGATTCAAGACACAGGAATGGATCTGCAATACAGTCTCTACTTGGGGTTCTCACACCTAATCAGGGCAGTAATTATGGACTTCCCTGGTGGCTCAGATGGGGAAGAATCTGCCTGCGATGCAGGAGACATGGGTTTGATTTCTGGGTTGGGAAGATCCCCTGGAGAAGGGCATGGCTATTCATTGCAGTATTCTTGCTGGGAGAATTCCATGGACAGAGGAGCCTGGTGGGCTACAGTCTAAGGGGTCGCAAAGAGCTGGACAAGACTGAGTAACTAACACTTTAACTTCAATAATGTGCCAAGGATTTATAGTCTTCAGGATGAACTTCATATGTCTACATAGAGAATCAATTTTACTGAGAGATTTAGGAAAATATAGTTAGTAGTAAAACAAGAGACACAAAATAGTCCATGATGGATTGAGGCAATATATGTTATATATATATATATATATATATATATGTGTGTGTGTGTGTGTGTGTATATATAAAACCTCAGATATGCAGATGACATCACCCTTATGGCAGAAAGTGTAGAGAAAAATAAAGAGCCTCTTGATGAATGTGAAAGAGGAGAGTGAAAAACCTTGCTTAAAACTCAACATTCAAAAAATGAAAATCATGGTATCTGGTCCCATCACTTCAAGGCAAATAGATGGGGAAACAATGTAGACAGTGACAGACTTTATTGTCTTGGGCTCCAAAATCACTGCAGATGATGACTGCAACCATGAAATTAAAAGACGCCTGCTCCTTGTAAGAAAAGCTATGACAAACCTAGACAGAATATTAAAAAGCAGAGGCATTGCTTGGCTGACAAAGGTCTATATAGTCCAAGCTTTGGTATTTCCAGCAGTCATGTATGAATATGAGAGTTGGGCCATAAAGAAGGCTGAAAGCTAAAGAATTGATGCTTTGAGATGTGGTGTTGGAGAAGATTCTTGAGAGTCCTTTGGACTGCAAAGAGATCAAACCAATGAATCCTAAAGGAAATCAATACTGAATATTCATTAAAAGGACTGATGCTGAAGCTGAAGCTTCAAAACTTTGGCCACCTGATGTGAAGAGTCAGCTCATTAGAGAAGACCTTGATGCTGGGAAATATTGAAGGCAGGTGGAGAAGGGGATGACAGAGGACGAGATGGTTGCGTGGCATCACTGACTCAATAGACATGAGGTTGTGCAAGCTCCTGAGATGGTGAAGGACAGGAAAGCCTAGAGCCACTGCAGTCCATGGGGTCATGAAGACTCAGAAATGACTGAGTGACTGAGATATATATATATATACACTCATATGAAAAAGTAAGTGAAGTGAAATTTGCTGAGTCATGTCTGACTTTTTGTCATCCCATGGACTGTAGCCCACCAGGCTCCTTTGTCCTTGGAACTCTCCAGGCAAGATTACTGTTGTGGTTAGCCATTCCCCTTTTCAGGGGATCTTCCTGACCCAGGGATCGAACCCATGTCTCCTGCATTGCAAGCAGATTCTTTACCATCTGAGTCACCAGTGAAGCCTATACACATGTTTATTTTATGTACATATATCTCCTTTGCTTATTTGGTTTATTTAGGAAAGTTCTAAAAGACAAAAAGAGAAAAACAGAAAAACTGTCACATATTTGATGGTCTTTATTGAATCTCCCTTTTCTTCATTGTTTATAAATATGTTCAAAATGCTATTTGATTCAGAGCACAAATCCTGACTCATAACTCATCTCTCAGTACTTGTAATTGCTGTGCTTTTAAGGTCTTTTAGAACAATTCATTACTCCACTCAACTCTCAACTTGACATTTGCTTTCACTTCCTCTCTCATCATTTTCAGTCATTACAAAGGCTTGTGAAAAAGGTACAAAAAAATAAATATAAAGGAAGCTCGTTCAGTTGGTATCACTCAAAGGACTAATTAGTGGTGTAATTGTTTTCATTTTTGGGGTAGATTATGGCATGTAGAACTTTGACATGACCCTGAAGAATATGGGGAATTTTAAGGAATAAAATAACAAAATAATCTTGTCATATACTGTCCCTTAAATTTTAACTGGTCCTAAAGTTCATATTGAAATGCAAGAGGCTCAGAATAGTCAGATAATCCTGACAAAAAGAACAGTTGGAGTAAAAATGTTGGATGATCCAGACTTCCAAATTTTAAAACTTACTACAATAGCCTATAATTCTTAGAAGAAAATGTAAGTAAATTTTCATGACTTTTAGTTAGATTATGGTTTTTAGATAAAAACATGAGCAATGAAATAGGTAAATTTTGGTTTATCAAAATCATATATATTTTATAAGATTTTGTATTTATACTTCTAATAATGCCACCAAATAAATTGAAAATACACATAGAATGGAAGATAATATCTGGAAATCATTTTTAGAGGTCTAGTATCCAGAACATATAAAAGAACCTTTTACAACTCAGCAGTTAAAAAAAAAAAAATGTGCAAAGAACTTGGAGAGCTACAACTTCAAAGAAAATATGCAAATGGGTCACAAACATTTGAAAAGATGCTAAATGCCATTAGTTATTAGGCAAAAGCAAATTGCCTACAATGAAATACTATTTCAAACCTACTAGGATTACTAAAATAGACTGGTAATGATAAATATTGACAAGAATGTGGAGAAACTAAAATCCTCATACATTGCAGCTAGGACTGTAAAATGGCTACTGCAACTTTGGAAAAGAATTTAGATGTTCCTGAATATGTTAACCCTGTATTTATCATATAATACAGCAACTCTACTCTTAGGTATATTCTCAAGAGAAATAAAGTGTATCTCTACTCAAAAACTGGAATGAATGTTCATAGCAGCATTGTTCTTAATAACCAAAACACAGAAACAAGTTAAATGGCCACCAACTGATAAATCAGTTCAGTTCACTTGCTGAGTTGTGTCTGATTCTTTGCAACCCTGTGGACTGCAGCACACCAGGCATCCCTGTCCATCACCAGCTGATAAATAGAATCTAGTATATCCATACAATGGAACGTTATGAGGTAATAAAAAATCACATACTGAAGTATGCCACAACATGGATGAAGCTTGAAAATATTATACTACATGAAAGAAGACAGTCATGAAAGGACACATATTGTATGATTCTATTGATATGACATGTCTAGAGTAGGTAATTCCTAGAAACTAAGGGTAGATTAGTGTTGTCAGGGGCTGAGGGTGGTGAGAATAAAAGTGACTGTTAATAGGTAAACGGGTTGTTTTGCGGGTGATGAAAATATTCTAAAATTTCTTGTAATGGTTGCAAAACCATGTGAATCTGCTAAAAACCCTTGATTTATACACATTAAATGTGTGGCTTTTGTGTAATATGAATTATATCAAATCTGTTATACAACAAATTATATAACAAAAAGCAAACATTATCAAACAAAACAATAAAATTACATTTTATTCTTTTTTTGTAAGAGCCTACACAATGCATTTATATTCCTTTTCATTTTGATGTTGATTCTCCTAGTGGACCTGAGTTTGGATAGCATGCGTTGCAACACACACACACACACACACACACACACAATGGTTTACTTGTCACAAAGCAAAATTTACTAATTTCTGTAGGCAAAACCATGTTTTTCAAATCTCTAGGCTCCATTTATAACACATTACTTTATATTTCATCATTCTGCTCTTTTTGTTATTCTATCATAGATTTAAATATACATTCTGCCTAATTCTAAAAGAGTACAATGAAGCTTAGTGATCACTTAATTCAAGTAGCTCCCAAGAGTTAAACTCCAACATATGAGTTAAACTCCAGTGAATCTGAATCTAGACGCTGGAGAGATGCTCAAGTCCAGTGAAATAGATCCAAATTTGAATTTCAGAACTGTCAGTTTTTAGCTGCCCCATTTGTAACACTGACCTAGACACATATGAAAGTGTTTTTGTTCAAACAAAATGAAGTGCAGCTATAGGTTGCCATTGTTGTTAAACAAGGAGCTTCTAAATCTTTTAAAGGATAAATGTAACATTAAATTGCCAAAATGATGTACACTACTCATCCTACTGGTACAACATAGGTAGCAGTTTCTCCTAATTTGTTTGAGTATTAGTACTTTTTATCTGAATAATCTTTTTAAGCAATAACAGTTTGTCATTTCAAACCCTAGTGTACTAGCTTTTCATTTTACAGTTTTCTTTGAATTGCAGTTATGAGATCATGTTATATATGACCCAAGTCATAACACATGCTTCTACCCACAATGGGCAGATTTATCTTGAATTTAAATACCATTGCACAACATAGACCCAACAAACACAAATTAAATTCATAGATCCTCACAGTGGAAAGGGTAATTTATTTTATTATTATTTTTTGTTGTTGTTCTTTTTTTTTTGGAAAGGGTAATTTATTGGCCTAAAGTCTCATTGACACATTAACATATGTTCCATCAGTGTGTGCATTTCAGGCTTCATTAGGTTAGGAAGAAAACGTGAACATTCACATGACCATGCCACAGATATGGAAGGAAGCAAGCAGATTGGTTTTCTCTGAAAAACAAGTCAGCACAAATTTTGTTTGAAGTCTTGACATGGATTTTGCTAAGAGAGCTACTTTATGATGAAGATATACCTATGACCAAAAAGGAACAACTCAGAGGGTAAGAATCCACCTGCAATGCAGGAGACACAGGAGATGCAGATTCGATCCCTGGGTTGGAAAGATCCGCTGGAGAAGGAAATGGCTACCCACTCCAGTGTTCTTGCCTGGAGAATCCCCATGAACAGAGGAGCCTGGAAGGCTACAGCCCAGGGGGTCACAAAGAGTCGGACACAACTGAGTGACTAACACTTTATCCATAATTTATATACTTAAATTCAGTGTCTTTCAGAAGCATGTGAAAGAAGACAGGAGGTACACAGTGACTGGAAGTGATGAGGTTCTAGAATATTGCTGTGATGATGCAGGAGGTATGAAGTCTAATCATTTTATTCTGTAGACTTCTCCTTGGAGGGGTAGGCTTGTTAATGCTGTGGCATTTTCAAGTGGTGTGAGCATGTGTGTGTGTATCCTCAGATGTTCAATAACAACAAAAATTGTGTGCATATGTATATATATACACATTTCATTGAACATGAAATATATTAATTAGGTACAGATCTTCCTCAACTTATGATGGGGTTATTTCCCAATAAACCCATTATAAGTTGAAAATATCCTAAGCGGAAAATGCATTTAATACATCTCACCTATTAGATGTCATAGCTTAGTCTAGCCTGCCTCACACATGCTTAGAATATTTATATTGGTCTACAGTTGGGCAAAGTCATCTAACACAAACCCATTTTATAATAAGGTATTGAATATCTCATGTAGTTTATTGAAGGCTGAACTAAACGTGAACAAATAAATGGTTGTAAGTGTATCAGTTGCTTACCTTGTGATCACGTGGCTACCTGGAAGCTGAGGTTCAAGGCTGTTGTCCAGTATCAGTATCCCACTATTGCTAGCCCAAGACAAGTTCAAAATTCAATGTTTGAAGTAGGGTTTCTATTGAATGACTACTGCTTTCAAACCTATAAAGTTGAAAAATCTTTTAAAATTAATTTATTTATAGTTGGTTGTGCCGGGTCTCCATTGCTACGCGCAGGGTTTCTCTAGTTGCAGTGGGCAGGAGCTGCTCTTCATTGTGTTGCATGAACTTCTCATTGTGGTGACTTCTCTTGTTGTGGGGAGCACAGGTTTTAGATGTCCGGGTCAGTATTTCAGAGCCTTGATAATTGTCATAAAGAATGATCATGGTAGATGCTTACACCAAATGATGGTAAGATGAATACACCAAAGAGGTTAGACATCAAACGCTTTCAGTATAAGACTGTGACCAACTGTTTTGACTAATTTAAAAATTGATTTTTTTGGAATTGACCTCATTGGTCAATTTTCTTTATACTAGTGTTGCTGTAAATAAACATCGATACGCTCAAATATACAGATTTGCTTTCTCAATTCGTCTCCTTATTTTTCTTTAGTTTCAGTTCTTTGTTTCTGTTGCTCTATTTTGCTTTCCTGTCTCATCCCTCTTTATATTGTCATTCTGGTGTTGTTTACAATGGCATTCCCTTTTGAAATATTTCACTAACCAGGTTCCCTAGGGCATATTTATTTCTTCTAGTTTCCTCTTTTTTTTTTCCCCCAAACATCATCCTGCTTATGTTCAATCAAATCAATATGGTTAGCCAATTCTTACAATACTCTTCATTGTCATGGAACTAATACTTCATTCTAGAGATTTTTAACTTACACCTCTATTTTGCTTTCCTCTCACACGCGCAGAGACTATACCGGCCCTTCAAAGCTGCATGTTGAACGAGTGTATACAGAAAGAGGGGTTTCCTTGGAAACACTGAATATGGAAAGCCTTTATATCTGTCTGCTCATCAACTAGTGAATTGACAGCTGTTTCTCTGTAAAGTTTGTCAGCTTATTTCAGAATACTATGCACATTGTTAATAGGGAAATGCACAAAACATCAGAGTTGCTTCACTGGATACAGTAATGAGGAAGAGAAAGCTTCCTGTGCTTCACAGATAGCATAAAACACTTGTTTTAAAGCCTAAAGAATTTTTCATGGAAGTTTGGCCTCTTTGTCTCTTCAAAAGGAAATTTCATTCATGTAGATGGATTTGATGAAATAAAAATAAAAATTACTTTTTGTTTGTTTTTCTCTCAACATTATTTTTAATTAAATATAAAATAATGTGATTTTTGCTGATGCTTTTTAAAATTGAATTTTTTACTAGAATGAAGTACAATAATAATTCACACTTATGCAAATATCTTTATGTTTCTTGAATACTTCTGAATGTGTTGATTAGGTTAAAAATCATGAGAAATTATTTTATCTCTTGCTTGTTGCATAGAAGAAATACATATAGGTGACTTTTTGGCAAACTAGATACACTTCCTTTTGTTTGTAAAGCTTTCTTATAGAATTCAAGTTAATTGTTTATATTTATTTGATTCTAGCTTTCCCCACCAACAGTACACAAGGTTTCCCTTTCCTCCACATGCTCACCAACATTTGTTACTTCTTATCTTTTTGATAATGGCCATACAACAGGTGTGAGCTGCTATCTCAGTATGGCTTTGGTTTGCATTTCCCTGATGGATAGTGATGTTGAGCCTCTCTTCATGTGCCTGTTTGCCATGAGTATGTCTTCTTTGGAAAATTTTCTATTCAGATTCTCTACCTGTTTTTAAATTGAATTTTTTTTTTTTTTTTTGGTTACTGAGTTGTATGAATTCTTTATTTTGCATGTTAACCCCTTATTAGGTGTGATTTGCAAATATTTTCTCCTATTTGTTGTTTATTTTTGTTGATTATTTCCCATGCTGTGCAGAAGATTTTTAGTTTGATAAAGTCCTACTTGCTTATTTTCGCTTTCATTGTTTTGGTCTGCTGTCAAATGAAAACAATCATCATTAAGACCCATATCAAGGAGCAAGGGAGTGGGAGAACATGCATGTAGCAGCTGCCCTCTGAGGTCCGGAGAGGGTTACAGTCAGCCCTTAGATGTGCGTTTAGTTAGAAGCCTGTCCCTCAGGCTGCGGCTACGAACACAATAGGTCTCTTCCATAGTGACTGGGCGTTCCAGTCTCCTGCCTCTTCACTTTGCTCAGGGAGGCGGCTTTTAGAAATCTTTGTGTTTGTTACAGCTCAGTGGGACCTGAGAATCCAACCCCACTGGCTATCAGAGCCAGGTGATCAAGGGGTGTCCCCTGGGCGGCACCTGCAAACACTGGGGCACCCCAAGTTTCCTGAAAGATAGGCTCCTTTCTGGAAGATACTGGGGACTTGGAATGAGACCGAGGGAGAATACAAAGATGGCACCACCCCCCCAGCCTCCATCTTTGGAGAGCATTTCAGTAGGGCCCTAGATTTGTGTTAAATTAGATGCATCTGCCCCTCAAGTCCAAGTTCTAAGATAAGCAACCAGGCCTCTTTCACAGAAAACCAGGCATTTCAGGTGGTTACATCTGTGCAGGCTCTGGGATGAGGGGTTAGCCAGATGAATCCATAAGAGCTGGGTAAGAAGTATTTCTTAGATCACTGTAATCTTATAGATGAAGGCCTGATTGGCTTTTTTTCCCCCTCAGTTGTCTTTTAGAGCTAAATGTTTTGGGAGTTGATTTCTCAGATGCAGGCCTTCAAAGCTGGGGTATCAGATGTGGGGTTCAAACCTTCTGCTCTTCAGGGAGAGGTTCAGGGTCTCCAGGTTGTGAGTTTTTTTTCCCATTTTTGTTGGCTGTGCTGAGGGTGGGGCTTATGGTCAGATTGTGTCTCAGCCTCTCCTGACCATTTTGGTGTGGGTTTTTTTCCTTGTTTGCCTGATGTACAGGAGTTGCTTAAGTATTCTGGAGGTTTGTTTCAGAGGAAATGGTCCTTTATGTACTCTAGTTTCAGTGGGTTGATGAAAAGGTGAATTCAGGATCTTCCTACATTGCCATCTTGAACAGGAACCCACATTAGTTTGAGCTACCTATTAGGTCCAATGGGAGTGAGGTATTACTTGGAACTACGGCCCAAGGGTAATCCTGGAAGGTAGATTGCTGCTGCTGCTGGAAGCCTTCACCCAGAGCCCACTAAGAAGAGAAGCCAGAAAGTAAAAATGATGTAGCCAAAAAGCTTGTACTTCGGGGCTCCAAGTCCACAGGCACTTGTAGAAATCTCACCACAGCTGAAAAACTCTATGAGAAAGACCCAGCTCCAGACCCTGAATCCAGGCTCTGGTTCCAAGCCTTCATAACTAGCTTGCTTAGGTTTGGGTGTTTCACAATTACCCATTCCTAAATTTTCTTCAAGATGCTTACAACTTAGCAGCATTGGAATGATGGGCGATGGCTTAAGGAAGGAACTTGGCACAGCTAACAAATTTTCCATCTTTAAATAACTTGTATCTTTCCAGAAACTTTGCCTTAGGCTCCACAGATCAAGTGACCCTGACCCTAGGGGTGATAAGGTATCCAGGTAGCCTAGTGAGCTCATCCTTTTTCAGTCCTTTTTTGTCTGTACTTACCAATTGTGTTGACTCTTTCAAGAGCAGGGCCAGGTTAAATCACCTATTTCATGTCTGAGAAACAGTGATGACAATATACAGGGTTTAGTTTAGGTCACTGTTTGGTTTACTCTTATACCTGGAAACAGACAATGGGGAAAATACTCATGTAGTATATTTCAAGAGCATAAGTTCTCAATATTTCTCCTTGCTTTTCTTCAAGTCTGTACACCCAGAGTTTGTTGGTCTCTGAAGCTTATGAAAAGTGGCATCTGTCACAGTTGCATTTGCTGCCTTTTACTGCATTTTAGGTCAGGGTGGAGTATGTACCACATGCTTCCACCTGTTATCATCTAAGAGAATTCAAGGGTATTGATCCATGCTGCATTCCTCACTAGTTATCTGGTTTGCCCAAGGTTTAATTCAGCAGGCCTGACTGTGGCTTGTCACACATGTCTATCTTGAACCCATCTCTGGCAGGTGGGAATCAATGGAATTGCTTTGAAATAAATTAAGGCTCTCTCTCAAACTGGGTAGGTCAGCTTTTCTAAGATATCATACCTGTGCTATGCTGGAGATAAATGGATTCTTGATAAAATCAGGAAAGAAAGGATGCTGGAAGGCAACCAGGCGAGCCCTGAGGAGCCCTGAGTGAGGATCAGAGATATTGAAGCATATTTTCAGGCTCAAGATTTTCACCCAGCTGCTGGGTATTATGTTCAGCTGCACTAATTTTGTGTTGCAGGATGGGGGAGTCGAGGGGTACTGGGGAAACGGACACATTTTCAATAGGTTTCCCATATTTTTCTACATTTGCTTCTTTTTGTCCCCCTTCTCTACAAGGATGGTGTGTTTTAAAATTTAATGCACATTTAATTTTCTTAGAAGTTAAGAAAGCTACTTCAAGTTCTACCCATACCTCTGCTGCTTTCTTCTCCACGAGAGGTAGGAGAACAGTGCCTGCTCCTCTTAGTTCTAGTATTTTGTTGTTGTTGTTGTTTTTCAGTTGCTAAGTTGAGTCCAACATTTTGCGACCCCATGGACTGCAGCACTCCAGGCTTCCCTGTTTTTCACTGTCTCCTGGAGTTTGCTCAGATTCAAGTCCACTGAGTTGGTGATGCTATCCAAACATTTCATCCTCTGTCACCTGCTTCTCCTCCTGCCCTCAACCTTCCCAGCATCAGGGTCTTTTCCAATGAGTTGGTTCTTTGCTTCAGGTGGCCTATAATTTTATTTATTATTTTAGTAGTTCCTAATGATGTTAGTGTCACAGAGAAGGGAAACATCTATTCTAATATTATAAATTTAGAAGTTTGAATCAGAATGGGTTCTGTAGTTAGCATCACTTAAATTTTGCCAACTTGGTTATATTTATAAAATATCTAGTACATTAGTAATGCCATAAAACTTATATTTGCTACATTACATGCCCACATTCACTATGTATTGTTATTTTCAACTGTATGCAAATACATGTTTTCTTTCAATGAGGTGTTTAAGGTTATTTTACATCAACTTATGCTTTAAAGAATAAAATTAAAATATACAGATATACAGGTGTAACTACACGTGCATGCAAGGAGTACCAAGACATAATAAGAATTAAGAAGGCAGAGCAATCTTAAAAGCATTTACTGTAATTTGAAATGTATTTACTGTCTTAGAGTCTTGGGTTAATGGGATTTTACATTTATGAAAAAAAGTGTTATATATTCACGTGTTTTTGTATTCTTAACAAATGGTGGTCACTGGAAGGTGGGAATGACTAGACAGAAGTGAGCAAAACTTAGTAAAGGAGGGAACAGAAAATATAGGCTTTCTTGGAGCTGAGATGGTAGAGAGTACAGATGAGAAGTATGTTGAAATAGTTTTTGCTCTTTTGTTATTGGCGATCTATCTACTTCTCAGCTATATGTATTTCTGACCTTTTATATTTTTTCCAATTGGATGCTGGGGTAAAGTTTCCTATTATTGCAGTGTGGCATTAAAATGGATTATCAAATCCTTTTATTATAGGTATCTTTATGGAAACAAATGGAAACAAAAGAATTTATTCTTTTGGGTATTCTTTTGATATTTGTAGAAACCAAGTACCTGAAATTACTAATAAGTTTGACTATGTGCAGATGTGAACTAAAGCTGGAATCATCTCCCACCCTTTCTGAGGCACAACAATTCCTGTTTTGTACATGCAATGTTTTGCATTCTGCTTTTATGGTTATTATTAAAAATCCTTAATTTCTGAATTGGTCCTCTTCCTGTGGTTTTGGAGTAACACCTCATTTTCCCAGGTGCAGTGATACTTTGTGAGCCAGAGAACAGAAGCTAACATTGGAGCCATGAAGAGAACATAGAATAGATTGATTGTTATCAACATCTAAAACTCACTAAGATTTCTCTGACATTCAACAATATGTAATAGTTTCCTGCAGAGCAGTTGGAGATCAGTAGTATATGTTTGAAGAATATGACTTGATTAACATTAGTTTTGAACGACTGAATCAATTTAAAATTCTATGTTTCTATGACTGGGATCATTTATATCTAAAAATAATGCTATGTTAAAATTTTTGCCTGGTTCAATATACCAGTTCTCTTTCTGTCTTTGTCTCTCGACTCTCTGTCTCTTTGGTCTCATGTTTACCACTCTCATGTCCGGTTTTTCTCCCTTACTAGCATTCCTATCTCTCCTTTCCTATGAGGTCAATGAGTATAGATCTACCTGCTCTCAGCTCTAAATCTAATGTATCAAGTAGACATAAAATGTGTTCTGTGAGTTGGGTTAGGGCAGTGGAAAAGCCAGCAATGGTGATCACTGGCTGTGTACAGCCCGCCCAAAGGTATTAGGACAACTAGTATAGTTCTCTGAAAGAAGAGAGGCTGAGCAAGATGGTAAAACCTGAGCTAGATCTGGAAATAGGAGAGCAATAGTTCAGGGCACTCTCTCGCAGGGAAGCTGAAATACCACTAAAATGAGACAGAGCTGTTTAAGCCCAGTTTCCACACATAACTCCCTATATAACTGGGAAAATGTAAATTGGCCACACTCCTGCCGGAGTAGACAGTGCCCTTCAATGAAAAGGAAAAGAATAAAAAAAAATATTCGCACAGTGCTGATACATAGGCTAAATGCTTTTTTGCCATCTACTTCCAGTTGCAGTCCATCACAATCAGATGCTATAGTCTGTTTAAAATCTGAGCTGGAAAAACTCTTGGGTCTACTGTGGTTTACTTGAAATTAGAGTGATTTTCATAAAACTTAATTCATTCTGAATTTAATTCTTCTAATATGCTTCCCAGGAAGCAGTCTAGTTCATACATTTGTGAAGGAAAACTGAAAAGACAACAAGAGCTACAGAAATGTAAGAAACGCTTTTAGCAGTTTTTTTCATAACACGGATTCTACTTAATTAGCAGATAAGATCCAAGAAGAAAAATTTTTTTTATGTACAGTTTTTGTCAATGCAAAAGTATGTCTTCTTCTACTGTCTAAAAATTTGAAACATATTTAAGGTATATAAATTAAATGATATACTGTTAGTTTTTCAAGGTTCCTGCCTATATTTATGAAACTGTGGGTGAAAAAGTCAAGTATCGGTGAAAGCGTTGGCATCAAGGTAGGCGTTGGCATCCTTGAGATCCAGGCATTCTTTCACATAGGCAGGGAATGAAAAAATGCAGGTGCACAATACGAAAGAGATATTTTTCCTTTTTTTTCCTCTATTTCTATAACTTCCAGATGTTGGAAGTGATGAGTGAACTAGAAGAAAATGGTGGGGGCAGTGTGGTGGTGATTGGAACAAGACAAAGAAATTATACTTAGAGAAGGAGATCGGCAAGACCTATGTCTTTATTCAACTGCCAAACAAATAAATAAATGAGAAAGAGTGACCAAAACAGCATATACATTTTTAAGCATAATAGTACATAAAATAAGCTTATTATAAATTTACCAACTTGTTGGTTCATGATGGCAGGTTTGGAGGGTGTTGAAACAAAGCACGATCTATAAGACTTCTGTGAGAAGATAAAACATAAAAAGGGAAATGAACAAAATGTTTGGAATTGAGATTGCTTGTGAAAATAAAGATCTGGAGAAGTACATTTAAAGGCCACAGTTTTGAGATGTGGTTTCTATGATAGTTGGTTATACTTTTCAGAATGACAGATTTTCTTCCCCATTTTTTTCAGTCAAAAACTATTTAATGAGTATTTGCTAGGTGCCAGGCACTGTTTCAAGTTGTGAATAATTCAGACTTCCCACACACAGGAGGTTATTTTGGCCTAGATTTTCTGGTGTTGATAAGTGACGTATAAAATAAAATAGGACAGACAAGGGGAGGGAAGAACTTTAGCTAGCATAATGCAGAAAAGTATCTCTGAGAGTGTTGACTTGAGTAATGTGGAGTCAGTTGTGCAAAATTCTGAAAAGAAGCATCCATAACAGAAGAAATAGGAAGATCAAAGACTTCTGTGTTGGGAAGGAACTTTGCTTCTTAAAGAGACAGAAATAAGGACAGTGTTGGTAAAGTCTAGTGAATATGAAGAGAGATTAGATCAGAGAGGTAGGCAAGGGTCAGATTATACAGGATCTTAGAAGTTGGGGCTTCCCATGTGGCACTAGTTGTAAAGAACCCACCGGCCGATGCAGGAGACATAAGAGTCATGGGTTTGACCCCTGGGTCAGGAAGATCCCATGGAGGAGGGTACAGCAACCGACTCTAGTATTCTCCTGGAGAATTCCATGGACAGAGAAACCTGGTGGGCTACAAAGAGTCACAAACAGTTGGACACGACTGCGTGACTAAGACTTAGAATTTGTGGTAAAGCTTTATTCTGGTTGCCATGGGGTGCCATTGGTGAGTTTCTAGAAAGGGAGGCAGCACTGATATAAAGCCCCCCAAAACACTGTGGAGGATAAATCTTTGTGGATTAAGAATGAGAGATAGGGACGTTTCTTAGGAAGTTAATGTATTATTCCAGGTGAGAGATAATGATGGTTTGGACTAGGTTGTAGTAATAAAGAAAGCTGAGTGCCAAAGAATTGATGCTTTTGAACTGGGGTGTTGGAGAAGACTCTCGAGGGTCCCTTGGACTGCAAGGAGATCCAACTAGTCCATTTTAAAGGAAATCAGTCCTGGCTATTCATTGGAAGGACTGATGCTGAAGCTGAAACTCCAATACTTTGGCCACCTGATGTGAAGAACTGACTCCTTGGAAAAAACCCTGATGCTGGGAAAGATTGAGGGCAGGAGGAGAAGGGGACGACAGAGGATGAGATGGCTGGATGGCATCACTGACTCAGTGGACATGAGTTTGAATAAACTCCAGGAGTTGGTGATGGACAGGGAGGCCTGGCATGCTGCAGTCCATGGGCTTGCAAAGAGTCAGACATGACTGAGCAACTGAACTGAACTGTCGTAATAAACAAGGTGAGAAATGACCCATCTGGGGAGGTAGGTTTGAAGGAGTGACAGGAAGAGTTAGTGATTGATTAGTTGATGTGTGAGAAAAAAATAAGAGTATTCAAGGATTAAGCCAAGCTTTTACATTTGAGATACCAGAGGAATGTGTGCGCCATTTACTGAGATATGGAAGGTCTGAAGCTAAGTGCATTTCTCAGGGTAGAATTTGTATTCTACTTGGGCTTTATTAGGCTGCAATGGTGATAACAAGTAAGTCATTGGTTTATGAATTTGAATCATAGGTGAATTGACCAGTCTGGAGATGTAACTTAGAGGGTCTTCAGCATAAATGTTATTTATAGTCATTTGATAAAAGTCATCTAAAGAAAGAACACCAAGTAAAGGGTCAATGAGAGTCTTCAGAAGAAGTCCAACATTTAAAAGTTTGACAGGGGAGAAGGAGGAGACAACAAAGGCAACTGGGAAGGTGTAAGCAGGGAATTGGTAGGAAAATCTGTTACATGTAATTACCTAGTTGTATGTAAAGATTTTCAATAAAGAAAAAAGAACCTACAGGTCAAGCTGTTGAGAAGTGGAAGATAAAGATGGAGAACTAAACATGAGTAAACTACCTTTATCTAATGTAATGTTAATATATTCTTCCCAACTTGGGCCACTCAGCTTCTGTTGGTGGAGCCCTGACTCAGGGTCAAGGAAGCAATCCTACTTCTAGGTCAGTAATTCATATTCTCAGGATCTTGTTGTTGTTCAGTCTCTAAATCATATCTGACTCTTTGTGATCCCATGGACTTCAGCACGCCAGGCTTCCCTATCTTTCATTATCTCTCGGAATTTGCTCAAACTCATGTCCATTGAGTTGGTGATGCCATCCAACCATCTCATCCTCTGTGGCCCCATTCTCCCCCTGCCCTCAATCTTTCCCAGCATCAGGGGTCTTTTCCAATGAGTTGGTTGTTTGTATCAGGTGACCAAAGTATTGGAGCTTCAGCATCAGTCTTTCCAGTGAATATTCAGGGTTGATATCCTTTAGGATGGACTGGTTTGATCTTCTTGCTGTCCAAGGGACTCTCAAGAGTCTTTTCCAGCACCACAATTCAAAGGCATCAATTCTTGGCACTCAGCCTTCTTTATAGTCCAACTCTCGCATCCATACATGACTGCGGGAAAAACCATAGCTTTGATGAGACAGACCTTTGTTGACAAAGTGATGTCTTTGCTTTTCAATATGCTGTCTAGGTTTGTCATAGCTTTTTTTCCCAAGGAGCAAGCATCTTTTAATTTCATGGCAGCATTTACCATCAGTGATTTTGGAGCCCAAGAAAATAAAGTCTGCCACTGTTTTTATTTAACTTTATTAACCTATTTTCTGATTGTTGGTTTGCTCCTCAATGACTAGGGTGACCATATGGCCCAGTTTGCTCAAGAAAGTCTCAGATAAGGCTTTTTAGGGCTCCATTTTATGACCCAAAGTGTATACTAAATTATATGGTCATCCTGTCATTAATCCTATGAGTCTGAAAAAACAGGGGCAAGGACTCAGTTATAAGGAAACTATATTCTGTTTATGTAAAGTCAAAACAATATTTGCTGCATTTGACTTGCAAAGCAGTTGAGTCATGGGAAGGCTTTAGAAATTTGGTGAAATTCCACATGTGAGCTGATAGTGACAGGTCTGGCCAGGTACAGTGAGACGGCCTGTTCCAAACAGGCCGTCAATGTGGATGGCATTGAGGGTCAAGAAAGGGAATAATCTTATATTCATATTGCTCTCTGCAGGTTCAAGAGAGACCTCGCTAGGTGTTCTTAATTTGGCTCCAGATTGATTTCAGAGCTTTCCAGCATTTTACATGCATTGTACATATTGAACATGATAATATATTTGCTGTGCAGTAGAGTAAATGTACTCCAAGGCTTTGAATTGCCTGGAGGACACGAGTGCTCAGCATGTGAGTAACCCATTCATGACACAGGGAAAGATATGTGAAGACACACTCCTTAGAAGGCAGGTGAGGGAGTCCTGAATAGTTTTACAGGAAGCAGGGAGAATAGCCTCTGTGATACAGAATTGAAAATGCCTGCCCAGTGAGAGTGGACACTATGCTTTCAAGTGGAGTCTCCCAAGTGGAACATCACTACCAGAAGGTAATGTACTGCTTGAGAAAAAAAGAAGGCACTTCAAATTAGAATTAGTGAGTGCTATGCATCACCATTATAAATTTTCTATAGATTGAGGAAAGACAGTACATTTTCCAATGCTATTCTCTAGGAGAATAAATTATTGGTGTTGGTGGATCTCTACCTCTTATGTTGACTAGTACAATCAAAATCTTAATGGGCTAAGTCTTCCACTTGAGTTTATGTTCATAACTCTTGGATTCTAAAAAGCAAAACCAGTTGCAGACTGACTTTAACTACAGTCCCACTTACCTTTGAGCTTCTGAGCTTTGGGCTCTATGAACTGTTACCTATGGTAATGGTTCCATGGTCTGGGAATTGGCTCAGTTTCTAAACCTGGAGGGTATAGGTCCAGAGCTGAGAAAATCTTGTCTTACTAAAGCTTTGAATTCTTCAAAGTAAGGCTCAAGAGAAGCTTATTATTGAATAGTTCAACAAGTTAATTCCTAAAAGACTATACTGATTCCAGTGAAAGAGCCAACACTTCAGCTGCTAAAAGAACCCTAACTATAACAGCTGAGACTGAGCAGAATTAGAAGGGTAGGAGGGAGATATTTATTGAATGTTAATTAATTCACAAACACAAGATATTTTGAGTTTGGCCTTTGTTGAGACTTTAAATTTGGATCTTAACTCGCAGAGAGATTTCATTTTTAGATTTAGTTTCTCACAGGAAATTTTACAATGGAAGGAGTTTTATATTCAAATGTGAGGCCTCTCTTATAATGGTGATATTTCATTATTGGAATCTCTTAATATTGTCAAGGGATCTTTCTGAAGAACCCCTACCAGGTTCTATGAGATCTATGTGGTTGGATGTAAAATTCAGGATGGGAAATATCATAGTGAAATTTTAGAACTTGAGTGTAAAGTGGATATGCCATAGAGGATTTCTGATTAACCTTTGCTCTAACAAAATTCCTTCAGTGAAATAATAACAGTGTTCTGCAATGCCCGCCTGCCTGCAGTCTTCAAACTGCCTATACTTGGACTCCTGCCAGTTGACTTCTCCGGTGCTATTTTAAGGTACATTCTAATTTTGGATTCAGTATGAAATTATTGCTAATGGTCTTTCCACCTTATATGCAATTCCTGGCATTCAACTTTCCTTAATATGGTTACCTCCAAGTACTTAACCTGGTATTAATTATTCTGTGCTAAACTATTCCTTTTCTTTCTTGATGTGTCCCATTGCCATCCCAAACTATTGATCACAGAGTTGTTATCCCGTGACCTAAGCTTTTCAAGGTGACCCAAGCCATAGCTTAATATGATGTGTTTACATCCAATCTGGGCTAGAAGAAGGTAGCTTGACCTTATTTATTAAAAAGAATGTTTGTTACAAGAGTGCATGGAATAAAAAGTTGAAAACAAAAAACTACTACCCAGTAGTAGGTAATGAGAAAAAAACTGAAATTTGATATTTTGAGATCAACTCATTGCTTTGTGGAAGTAATAATAGTCAAAGTCAACAGCTTCTTCCCTCCCATTCCTTCCCTTTTTCTTTCTGCAGAGCTGGAATGTAGACTCTGTAGACTTAGCTCCAGAGCTAGGGGTCCAAACCTCTGTGATTCACTACCGCTCTGTGTTGTTCAGTCACTAAATCTTGTCTGACTCTTTGTGACCCCATGGACTGTAGCATACCAGGCTTCCCTGTCCTTCACTATCTCCCAGAGTTTGCTCAGATACATGTCCATTGAGTTGGTGATGCTATCTAACCATCTCATTCTCTGCTGCCCTCTTCTCCTTTTTCCCTCAATCTTTCCCAGCATCAGGGTCTTTTCCAATGAGTTGACTCTGCATCAGGTGGCCAAACTATTCAGCATCTCTGTTCATTATGCTCTATTCCACATGACCTGCCTCCTCCGTGACTTTTATTAATTCATTCCTAGGGCTGGGAGGCTGGTTTCTTTGAACAAGGCGAGAATGATAAATACTGTCCAAACTGCAAATGCCAGGTATTATGGAACACAATTCAGAGTTTAACAGTGGAGCAACAAAAACTCTAGTTATTTAAAATATTGTATTTTTTTTTCTTGGATCCCATATTAGTTGGCCACAGGCTTGAGTCAGCAAGAGCTGATCTAGGTTTCCTTCCCAGATCTGCCTGTCACTATGTGACCTGTGGAAAGCTACTTCAACTCTTAGAGCTTCAGCTTTTCATCTGTAAAATAAGGAGGTAGGTCTACTTTCCATTGAGCTTTTATGAGGATAGCAATGATGCTTAAGCACAAAGCTAGGCCCTGGCAGGAGATCAATAAGTGGGAAGTATTTATAGGAGTGACCTTGCTCCATGTTCTGTGAAGACTCTTGGCAAAAAGTCCATTTTTAAAGAACCGCCTTCCTTTCTTCATCCTGGGGTGTTTTAATTTTTAAGGAAAACCCACCTCAGGTGGAAAATTTGTTTACTTAGGGGGAGAAGTTAATGCTGGTGCAGATATTTAACTTCTTGCTAAGTTTTCTTACCTGCTGGGTTTTGTCAAGAGATTAGCACTGTAAAAAGGAGGCAAAGAAGTCTTCCCTCAGGGATAAGACTCAAACTAAAGGTTTGTAATTTATTTGAGATAGTGGGTACTCATTTCATGCACTACAATTTTCTTTCTTCTTTCCTTCCTTTCTTTTATTGTGAGGTTTGCTATATATACAGAAATATCTTGATTCAATAATCTATTTCATTTTCTACTGACTGTGAGGATTCCTTTAGGGGAATAGGACTATTGATTTTTATGAAAAGAAAGGATTTAGCATAGTAATACTATGCTAATGGGAGTACACAAATATGAGAGTCACTGGGAAAATGAAGTTCTGGAAGGGAGTATTCAGGGATCAGAGAGGGTCAGTTACCAGATTCCATCTAAAGCAGTGTCATGAATGCAAGTCAAAACCTTAAGGTAAAAACAAAATGCCAAACATATCCAACTACCAAAATGGAGCCATGAAGAAAGGGTCTTTGTAGAACTCTATGCATTAGTACAGACCAAGCGTTTGGTGGTGAACCAGGAGCCAACTTTGATCAGCAAAGTGGAAACAGAAGTTGGATGTGAATGGAGAACAGTGAGGGCAAGCTGAGCCCTACTGGGCTCTTCTCTCTCTATATATATATTTATTTTTCTAATTTTTTTTTGTCTATCTACCTGACTGTAACAATCTTGAGAATGATGGGAAGCTTCTTTGTTTCCTCCTTCCAAATGTCAAAGAAGTCCTACTTTTAGTGAGCTCTTCTTACATGAAACTATGCCAAACTAGAAAACATAGTTTCCATTTTAACTAAACTACCACAATAAAAGTGGGTTATTTCCAGTTGTGTTAAGCAGAATAATGGTCCCTCAAAGATGTCCCAGAACATGTGAATGTGTTACCTTATGTGGCAAAGTAGACTTGAGGATTTTACAGATGTGATTGAGGTTAAGGACCATGAGATGAGGTTGTCTGAATGGACCTAATCTAATCTTATTTAGAAGGGAGAACTTTTCCAGGCTATGGTTAGAGGGAGTGTGACTGTGGAAGAATGATCAAAGATATGCAGTGTTGCTAGTTTGGAATTAGTGGAAGGAAGATAGCCACAGAAAATGGATGCTTTCTAGAAGCTGGAAAAAGCAGGAGAACAGATTCTCCCTAGAGCCTTCAGCAAAGAATGCAGCCCTGATGACAAACAATGAAGCTAGAAAACATGCCATGTCTGATTTCAGTCCTTGGAAATTTCTTGAGGTGTGTTTGGTGGACTGGTATATAGTTAAAGTTTGTATATATAAAAAGTCATGTATATGCAAAATTTCATATATATATATCTCTCTCCAAAGAGTTGAAGAATACACATTAAAATTTTTTTTTCTCTCCCTCTCAGAAATATGAATTCAAGGGCTGATTTCTAGAGTTTTACCACAGCATTTGTGATTAATAGTACCTGCTAAGAGTCTCTCCAAGAAACTCTTAATAGTAATATTATAGTGGTACCATTCCTAGGAAGGCATATTTTCAGGCTGTGGGTCATTCACAGTTTCCTGTGGTTTATACTTCTGAAAAGTCCCTTGGACTAACTGATGGTAATCTTGAGTATACACATTAAAACTTTCTGCTATTACGCTAAATTAGATCATGAAAGGGCAGAGTCAAAGACAGGGTGAGATCCATAGGTGCAGGAGACATCTGGTAACCAGCTTACTACAGCCAATTCCAGTAAAAAAAACAAAAAAATATGGCATCTAAGATTTACATGATTGCTATGTATACTCAGAGTCCCATCTGCATTTTAATAATGGCATTGCTTCCAAAGCATTTAAAAGTTATGAACCTTGAAAACATATCTGTGCAATCTTTATACACATTTGTTCTATCAGTTCCATTGACTGGAAGGTCCAAGCAAGGGCTGCCGTTTCAACTATTTTTGCAGGTTTGATGTCTGGCAGGGGGTTAGACTTGAGTAGGACTGAGGAGAAGAAAAATGGTGGGTGTTTTTAGTCATGAGTAAGCTGTGAATAGCCTGAAGAATCATGAGATAAAATAGATATTCTCAAACTAAGTCAGCGGAGGCCCCAGTTTACTCTGCTGCTGCTACCACTGCACCCAAACCAGAAGGATTAACTTTTGCTCTGGGGCCAATGAGCGACCATGGTAAGTAATGTCTCATATCCATTGTAAGTGTGCCCCAAACTTGACCTGATCTTCCAGGTATAGTTAGAAAAGATGCAACTGGGAAGTCCAAAGGAGGCTTTCTATGTGAGTTATTTACATTATAAAAGACAACCAAGGAAAAACCTTTTCCTATCGGCATATCTCACATCAGAAAAGTTAGGAATTTGATATCCACATAGCCTATGGGACCAAGAAATCTTTTTAGTATTTACCCAGGTAAAGTCATGAATAGTTTCCAGTATTTGGGAAGAAAGAGATTTTCCATTTTTTTCTGACGTGATAGCCTAGACAATGCACTTAGGTCTAAAAAAAATGGAGTTCATAGGTCTTTGACAAAGATTTCACTTTGTCTTTCTTTTAAGGTAATGCTATTCTCAAATGAAGGGAATTAATTCTATAAGACTCTCAGAGAGCATAATAGAAGATCATCAACATATTGTATATGAGTGGATTGCTGGGAACAAAAAGTCTGTAACTTTATGATTAAGTATTAAGTAAGTAGTAAGTGAGTACTTCAGTAAACCCTGGGGCATGACTATTCAAGTGTATTATTGATTTTCCCAAATGAGTGCAAATACTAGATGCTGTAAGTATGGGTGTAAGTGTACACTGAAAAATACTGAGTGTAGATCTAACACCATAAAGTAGACAGCTGTCAGTGATCAAGGCTGCGATGATATTGGCACTGGGGAACATAGGGAAGCAGAGAAGCACAATCTTTTACTGACTTTTAAAACTTATACAAATCACTTGTTGTTTTTGTTGCTGTTCAGCCACTAAGTTTTGTCGGACTCTTTGGGACCCTGTGGACTGCAGCACACCAGGCTTCCCCATCCTTCACTATCTCCATGAGATTGCTCAAACTCATGTCCATTGAGTCAGTGATGCCATCCAATCATCTTATCCTCTGTCTCTGCCTTCACTTGTCCTCAATCTTTCCCAGCATCAGGGTCTTTTCCAATGAGTTGCCTCTTCTTATCAGGTAGCCAAAGTATTGGAGCTCAGCTCAGCATCAGTCCTTCCAATGAATATCAGTAGTTGCATCTATTTGTCTTCTTAATGGGTAGAGCTGGAATGGTATGGGGTCTAATAAAGGGACTAATGATTTGTTTCAGAAGGTATACAAATATAATGGGCCATAGCACTTTAGTAGTCTTTTTAGTGGGTCTTTGGCTAGTTTCAAGGGTTTGGTCAGATCAATTGAGATCATTAAGCATTCACCTTCATTTATGTGTCCCATGTCAGAACTGTTTCAAGCCTAGAAGGTCTTGGAGACAGATTCAGATCTTGAGGTATCAATAGAAGAGGTTTCAAGTAACAATTGCGCTTTTGTCAAACTATGGACTAAGAATATTTAGAAAGTGGCTGTCTGATCCAAATATAACTGGGGCATCTCATTTCTGAAGTAGATTTTGTTCCAGCAAATTCACTGGAGCAAAATCCCTAGGCAGAAAAGCAGGTTGATTATATTGCAGTGTCTCACACAGGCAGGAATGGAGACAGAAAGTCGTCAAGATGAAAACAGAAGTTTGAGGGGTACTTGAAATCCTTACCATAAAATATTTTTGTTGGTTCAAGGAAGGAATAATAAAAAGGTCATAAGATCAGTTAGTTTGGAATATAGTGTTTTTGCCAATTGCATGAAAAATTCTGCTTTTTGTGGTAAGAGTAGTTTTAGGCAGAATAGAGATGCTATATCCTTGCAGGATGTTTTTCTGTTAGACAGATTTGTCCTTTGTTTTTTGATATTTTTTGATATCTTCTGAGTAAAGGCTGTGTCCATTTTTCTTATAATATGAACTTTTTGTCTAGATTAGATATGAAATTGCCCTTGTTGCTTAATCTGAACAGGTATTAATTTGGTCTGCATATTTTCTTTTTCTGTAGTCAAAGTATCTTCAAAATATTTTTGCTTTGTTCTTTTTACCAACTCTTGTAATTCAGATAGGAGGTAAATAGTATATTTTCTAACTACATCTGCCACTTCAGTTTTAAAATCATGCCCAAAGAAGATGCACAGTATAGATAAAATATTTTCTCTGTCGAGATTGGTATGATGTCTAAAGGTGGTAGTTCCATGGCCTTGAAAGTCTGGAATAAGCTTGATTTTTCCCTGTTTACAGACCTGAACTTTTAACTGAGCATCTTTGATAGAAAAGAGGTCAGAGATAAGCAGCTAAGAGATCTTGGCACTGTTTTATACCCATTTTGTTGTTAAGTTCAATTTTAATCCATAGATTTGATATAATTTTGTAATCGTTGATTTTACTTTTAAAGAAAGCTACATTTTTGCATCTCTGGGCTTCATAAGATGATAAATTAATTGATAAAGGTCAAAAAGTCTCAAACTATCTGACCCAAGGACAGTTCTGTTTTTCACTGATTTTTTCTTTTCAAATTGAGGGTTAAGAAAGTTGCTTGTGTCGGTCTAACTTTGAAAAATATTTGGAGATATAATTCCACTGGAGTTAGGGTGTTCTTTCTCACTTATATGGAATGAATTTGGGGGGAGGGCAGTTTAGGAAGGGGCAGTAGAGGGAAAGAAAAGGGTCCACTGGAGGTGCAGCAAAAGGAACAGATCAAGGAGAAGATAATCAATGTACATGGGTAGGACAGCCCTGAGCTGGATTAGAAGGAGAGGATACTTTAAGTTTGGATTTTAGATCCTGGATGTTCTCATTAATCTTTTTAAAGGACCACTTAAGGGAAGAAACTTTAATTTTTCCCATTTTTTAAAAGCCTTTCCATACCGATTTTTAAGGTGCTGACAGAGGGATATTTGGAGTCTTTGAGCTCTTTGATGCTAGGACATAACATGAGGGGTTCTAAGATGTATATCTAAAATTTTCCACGATGCCTGCTGAAGTTCTAGATTGTTCTTGGTGAAAATCCTACCAGAATTTCCAAATATTTAGTGCTATTTTGTCTCATTGACAGTTGTATCTGGTTGATGATCCATAGTCGCATTGAATAACTAGAACCTTCCCATATTCAAATGACACTAAGGTGAACATTCAGTGCCTAAGAATCTCAGGATTATTCCCCCAACTCATTCATGAATACTCTGAGTAGTTAAGTGAATCAAATAAAAGGCTTTTACAAAAGAAAATTAGAGGAAGATTAAAGCCTTAAGTAGTGCATATGCAAAGGATGGATATCTTGTCAGGAGCCAGATGGACTTTCATCCAGTCACTAGGACTCAGAGGAGCAACAACTCAGGGCAAACGTATATGTTCAGTATGTGATGTCTACCTGGAGGTTCATTTCTCTTTCTTCTGCCTCAGAACTTGTCACCCATGGCCACTTGTTAGAACAATCAGAAGAGCTTTAAAAGTATCAGTGCCAAGCATCACCCTAACCCCGAATGTATAATTTGGATTCAATATTTGTTTAAAGCTCCCTAAGCAATTCTAATATGTATCAAGAAACATTACAAGTCAACAAGTTGCTGCAAAAATTCAGACAATTTTTGTCCTAAATAGGGGAAAACCTGGTTTGGGTTTTATATTAAAAAAAAAAATTAGTTTTTCCTCAACTGTTTTAATATGTTTTAATAACAGTTTTTGACAAGTGAATTATCTTTGTGTGGTTCACGTATGGAGTCTATGTAAACACTGAAGGTTTCCAACTGAGGAAAAGCTAAGAGTAAGAGTTGGGCAAGGATTTCTCTTTGAATATTTGAGCCTTTTAGTGCTAGAGTAAGTTAGCAAGATCACAGAAGGACACTATGATATTCATTACTTCCTGTCTCTATTTGATAAACCTACATTCAAGATCAGAATATGTTCAACTATTTCATTTTCAACCCTAGAAACATATCAGCAGAATGCCTCTAGGTGTTTATTTTGCTGTTGATCTTTATAAGAATACCGTTGCTAATTTTTATTTCATAAGCTAGCCTGACACCTGAATTCTTTAAACTTTTTATTTTTTAAAAGAGACACTTTCAAATATTAACTCTAATTTTTATTGTCATAACTACCATAGACGTGAGAATGACAGAATGATGGAAATCAATATAAAACAGGTTTGGATCTGTCGAGATGGGGAGATGCGCTCACTCTGCTGTTTCCCTTTAAAAAATTAGGTGTTGAGTCCTCTGATGTACAAGGCATTTGATGACAGAGGATCACTGTCCTAAAGGTGCCAAAGTAGCTGTTATAGAAACCAACGTATATGTGTCATAGCATGAAATTTCATTACTATATGTTCATTTTGTTAAGTTACAAGGACTTATGATAAAATATTTAAAGTATTTTCTTGTAGATTTGCTCCAACAAAGGACTGTTGTTCAAGGACCACTAATCTTTGGTTGATACAGATATAAAAACTTCAGCAACAATTAAAGAATACTGCTAAAATGAGTGCTGATTATATAACATTTATATGATATATATTATATAAACATTTATTCTAAGTAATTAAATTTAATACTTCCTATGTAAAAAAAAGAAAAAAAGGGCTTCCCTTCGTGGCTCAGTGCGTAAAGTTTATATAGCAAATACCATGGCAAAATAAAGCTGCTTTAATTGATAACCAACATTCTTTTTAAAATTAAAATACTGAAAGACTTAATGATTTCTTCCTCTCTCTCTCTCCTTCCCTTTATCCATCCATCTATCATCTTTCTTGTTCGTTGTTGTTCAGTTACTATGTCATGTCCAACTCTCTGGGACCCCATGGACTGCAGCATGCCAGGCTCCTCTGTCCTTCCCTATCTCCCAGAGTTTTCTCAAATTCATGTTCAATGAGTTGGTGATGCTATCTAACCATCTCATCCTCTCTGTCCCTTTCTCCTTTTGTCTTCAGTCTTTCCCAGCATCAGTCTTTTCCAATGGGTCAGCTCTTTTATTTATCTAGTGACTTTTAACTGAATTATGGCCAGTACGATGTCCTCAGAGGTTATATGTCCTGCTATGATATTTAGTTTTCTGTGTTAACTTGGCTAGGTTATAGTACTTAATGATTTAAGCAAACACTAATCTAGATGTGTTTGTAAAGGTATTTTGTATAGGTGTGGTTAACATCTGTAATCAGTTGACTTAAGTAAAGGAGATTGCCCTCAAATGAGTGGGTAGATCTAATCCAATCAACTGAAGATTTTAAGAACAAAAATTCAGTTTCCCAGAGGAAAAAAATTCTGCCTCAAGACTTTGAAGTCAACTCCTGCCTAAGTCATGCCAGCCTGCTCTCTGAATTTTTTTTTCTGCTCTCTGAATTTTAAACTTGTCAGCTCCCACTATTCTGTGAGCCAATTCTTTAAAGTAAAATTTATTTTATTAAAATTATTTTATTTAAATCACTGCCTGATTTGCAGAGCAGAATTGTTTCTCTCGGAGCTTCCCTGGAGGCTCAGATGGTAAAGAATCCACCTGCAATGCAGGAGACCTGGGTTTGATCTTTGGGTAAGGAAGATCCCTTGGAGAATGGAATGGCAACCCACTCCAGTCTTCTTGCCTGGAGAATATCATGGACAGAGGAGCCTGGTTGGCTACAGTCCATGGGGTTGCAGAGTCAGATACAACTGAGTGACTTTCACTTTCATTATTTCTCTCTGCAGAGGTTTCCAAAAGTTTTTAATTATTGCAATATAGAGTTACTTGGTATATAGATTTATGCACATTTTAAGAAATAAAGAAAACTTTTGAGCTTTTTTTGGCAGGAAGAATGAATAAATATTTACTAAAATTTTATATTAAGACATGAAGTGAAGTGAAAGTCACTCAGTTATTTTCAACTTTTGTGACCCCATGGACTGTATAGTCCATGGAATTCTCCAGGCCAGAATACTGGAGTGTATAGCCTTTCCCTTCTCCAGGAGATCTTCCCAACCCAGGGATGGAACCCAGGTCTCCAGCATTGGAGGCAGATCTTTTACCAGCTGAGCCACAAGGGAAACCCACATTAAGACATATTGACCAAATAACATGGACAGATTAAACACGTCATTTCTTAAATAAATTTAATGAAGAAATCAAAGCATGAAAAAAGTGTGTAGTTTAGTTAATACTAATGTGAAATGTTGATTCCTTAGTTGCGACAAATGCACTATAGTAGTATAAGATAGTAATATAATATATTCATAGTAGAGAATATGTTAACAATAGGGGAAATTGAGTGTAAGAGACATATGGGGGCCATACTAGTATAGTAACTTTTCTGTTAATCTAAAACCATTCTAAAATTAAAAGCAATTAAAATTTTAAAAAGTCAAAACAAAGATAGCTTAAGAAAGAATCATATCATTTAATTAGATTTCAAAGATAAGTCCAACTAGCTAGTAGACCATAATTCTCAGGAAAGCAGGTTCACACAATCTCTTTCTATTAAAAAAATAGACTGTATTTTCAGGAATTTTTCTGGTAGACATGTGATTAGAACAGAAATGTAAGATGATATTAATAAGTGCATGCTCAGTCATTCAGTTGTGTCTGATCCTTTGCAACTCTATGGACTGCCTGCAGCCCACCAGGTTCCTCTGTCCATAGGATTTTCCAGGCAAGAATACTGGAGTAGGTTGCCATTTCCTACTCCATAGGATCTTCCTGACCCAGGGATCAAACCTGCATATCTTGTATTGGATAGAATAATGTATCTCCTTTTTCTATTTCTCCCTGGCAGACCATCTGCCTTTTGTTCATAAAGTAAATCTCTTTCCAGAGTAGGTAAAATAAATTGAGGTTGCTATTAAAACATTAGAGTTCTTCCAATTCTACTTTCCTGAGATTATTCTGAAACCAGTGTTTTCAAGTTTAGGTTGTTTCCATTTCTTTTTTCAACATTTTGAAGAGCGTCTCTCTCTCTCTCTCTCTCTCTCTATATATATATATGTATATATAGCTTTATATACTTTCCAGCTAATTTAATAAGATAATTTCCCCAAGATTTAGGCCTATAAATATTCATGTAAGGATTTTGTTGTTTCATTAAATTTCACTATAGAATATTTGTATTCATTTATGTATCCAAAAGGAGTGATTGGGAATGCTCATTTCCTAACATACTTGATGACCATTTGACTTTAACATTACTTATATTTTTTAAAATGTGCAAAACCAAGACCAATTTGGTTTTAATATTAATTTGTTGATGACTTGTGAGGGTAAACATATTATCAGATGTTTGTCATTACTTTTTCCTTACGAATTGCTAATTACTTTGTTCAGGGTTTTGATAGTCAGAAATTAATTTCTATAAACTTGATTCATCTGTATACAGACTCTTCCTCTGGTGCTGGAAAAACTTGCTTTCTGAGCCTGAAGCCCTGCACGGTGGTGAATTCACCCAGAGAGCCACCTTGACTCCCAGCCTCCTCAGGTGACACCTTTCCTTCTTAAGTCGTGTCTGATATTTGAAATTAGGAGAGAAATGGCTGCTTCTTACCTTTCTGTTGTGCTCTACACCCATGACTTTTCCAAACCTTAACATCCCCCTTTTTTTCTTCAGCCAGTTACAGAAATAGCTTATTCTCACAATTAGCCACCTGTCGGCCTTATGTATTTTTTCCCCAAATGCCCATCACCACTGTCAATGTGGTCATTTCACTTTAAACTTCAATTTACATGTGCCAAAGCCTCCATCCTCCTCTAACCCCCACTTAGAAACATGGTATATTTTGGTTCTCACTCTAAAATATCTTTTTAAAAAGTTCTAAGAACATAAGTAATGTTAATTTAAGCTGTTCCTTAAGAGCATATGTGTTGCAGTAGGATTTTGTTTTAGTCCTTTAGCAAAGACTGAACTAGAATGCTGCATGTTGCTGATTCTTCTTTACTGTCCATACAGACAAAAAATTGTGCTCAAAAAGCTTTCCTCAAAGCTATTTCTTTTAAGTCTTTCATGTTGCATATAAATACCTGCTTCTTACCCTGTTCCCATATGGCATTTGAAGTCTTATGAAATTCCCCTTGATATTTATTTTTGCTTTCCCTCACGACTCCTTTACTAGTGAGGAATAATTTATAGGATCTCCAAAGTTCTTCAGTCACTGTCTTGAAGCAGAATGCTATTTAAATATATTTTAGAAGAGCTGTTTGTAAAATGAAAATGAATGTCATATCAGGCTTTATGGATGTTCTATATAAAGAATAGATTCAGCCTTAGAAACTGTAGTGTTATCATTTTCAGGTATTGTCTGAGCTGTGGTAAATATTCTCTATCCACAAGATATTATGTAAATGTAATACAGCAAGTTAAACTTTCTGACTTTTAAAAGACTTGAGTTTTGTGCTGAATCAAAAGGCCAAGTAAAAGCAAGAAATAGTCATTGTTTATACACTCTTTCTCCCTCTCTACCACAGTGTTCTAATCAATCCCTTCCTAAACATTAACCCCCCAAGATTACCAAGACAGAGTACTTGTTCCAACGTGGTGGACAAGTTTCATAAAATTTTCACTGGTCCCTGCTTCTCCTTTCCTGTTATAGTTTGTTTGTCCATGTTTTATCTTAACATAGGACTTGACCAATGTGATTATGTCCTTAGTTTTTGGGGCTGATGGTTTCATTGGCTTAGCGGCTTTGCAAATTTCAATTAAGTGTACTGGAAAGTTTGAACTTCTTGGGACCCTTGGGATCAGGGGATCTGTGACTTCATGGTTTTCTCCTATACTGAAAACAGTTATTTTTCCTGGGTCTTCCCATCAAGTCTTTTTAGGATTATTTGTTTTTGTTTCTTTGACTAGGCTGTATTTTTTGAGTGAAGTGCTATATCATACACAATTTTATTCCCAACTTCTAACATAACTCCATTCTGTAATAAGTTTAAAACAAGGGTTTTTATAAATAAAAGTGATAATTTTTGAGGGCTTTTCTCTATGCCATGTCCAAATTGAGTATTACCTAAATGGAATTCTCATTTAATTTATTATATACCTTGAGTGGGAGATTCTGCAATTGTCTTCATTTTTATGATGATGATCTGAAGCATAGAGGGGAAAGTTAAATATATTATCAAACGACATATGGTAAATAAGTGATACAGCTAGGATTTGAACAAATAAATGCTCTTACCTTTAAGCACTCTTCTGTGCTGTTCCTCATGAACAAATGAATAGATAGACAAATAGTGCTTCCAGATTAACTTTGACTTGAACCTTTAAATGCTTCAAAAATAGAATTTTGGCCATTGGCACCAATATAAAAGTATAGATCTACTAAAATATAAAAGTATAGATCTACTATCAGATGATGAAGACTACAGAAGTATCGAGCTATCTCTGTTGATAAGTAATTAAATAGCTCAAATTTGGGCAGAGAATCAGAAGGAAGAGATGTTTTAAAAAGTATGATTATTTAATAAATCTAATAATAAGCTCTAAATACTTAAAACTTCTTGTGGCGTGTGTATGCAATTTACATGCTTATAAACTGCACATCGAGGGCCTTTATTATTCTGTGCTCCAGTGTAGTGGCGATTGTGCTTATCTTGACCTTTTCTTGGGATTTTAGTTTAACTGCAAACCATATCTGGTGAGGACTGTAAGTGGAAATCATTTGGAATTATAGTACCTGCAATGCCTCTGAAACACATTAAAAAGAACAATGGTTGTGATAAAGTATTCACAGCTTCTAAAAAATATATCCATTTATGTCTGATGAGCATCACTGAGCAATAGTTTTATTTAAATTACCTTTATATTTCCTTGCTTCTGTTGATTTCAAAGCAGTAGGATCCTGTAGCCACACTTCCCTTGGACAACCCAAAAGTGACAAGCCTATATAAAACCCAGATATTTAACTGACTGCTCCAAACAATGACTTTGAAAATGCAAAGGTGTTTTAATGAAAGACCAACAAGTAAAATTTTCTATCAAATGCATTCTTAGAGAATAACTTTTTCAATTGTTCATCTTGTTGAAAAATATGAATATATTCAGAAAATCCTCAAATGAATTTATGATGCAGTGAGAAAGCACAAATAGCATATCACTATGACAGCAAACAGGGTTAAAAGGGAAGCTAGCCACAGTGCCACAGGAGTTTAGTCTAGGTTCCTAATTAATTCTTCCATTGCCCTGTGTGATTTGTGATTGCTCATAAGATGGCAGTGGATTTCATGACATGCAGCATGGAGTTAGCTTATAAGCTCTTTTGTACACTTCTTTCGGCTGCTGCATCTTTAACTTGGGCTGCCAGCTGGCATCTGGAATGTCAGCTCTGCAATATGTTAAGGCCAACAGAGAGAGAATGGGGTGATAAGATCTCATCATTTAACATATTCATTTGTAGGGGCATTTGTGCAGAAGTTTTTTCTTTATCAGTGGTGAATATAGGGAAAGTCATTCTTCCATTATTTGAAACATAATGAAATCATCTATTACTTCTCTGCTATTAACTCTAATTTGAAATAATCTACTCCAGTGTGCCTCAATTCACTTGTGGTGAGGATGGAAATAACAATCCAATTGGAAAACTGGGTGAACTATCTTTAAAATGGATGCATAAATCTCATTATTTGATTAAAAAAAAAATATATATGTATCTTTGGAATGTGCTTCTATGTTGAGATTGTGGGAAAAGTCTAAATTGCTGAAACTTGCCAGTCTTTCTAATGAAATCTTTTCATCTAATATAAACATCCCTAGGGACCACTTTTGACTGTTTCTTATCCCATGTACTTGAAAATGTTTACTGTTTGGGTCAAGATATTTTCTAACCCAGAAAGTAGATTTTCCCTGTTTTATATCCAAAAATGAAATGACATTTTTTAGATTATTTGAAAAGACAATTGAATATACATCTTCATTAGAATTCTGCAGTCATGATGGAATTTGAAGGAGATTAATGAAAACTGGCAAATATGATATATCTTTAATCTGGGAGACAAGATAACATATAAAAATGACTAATGTAAATATCAAATATACATAACATTGCTAAAGAAAATGACAATTTTCTGTCTGCCTCCAAATATTAGGGCTTTTCTTCCAAACTGCAAAACACCTTTACTCATATTAAAATTGCTATGAACATTATATATGCATATATTAGAATGGCTAATCTTTGAGCATCCATCTTGACTGATTAAAGATATTTCACACTTGTTTGAAAATCATTAAAAATTAATACCGTACTATTATGATAATTAAGAGTCTCATACAACAAAATAAAACATGGAAATGAGTGTTTGTGATAGGTCATATAAATGTAAAACCTAAAAATTTATTGCTTGGTATTTTAAGTTAGCAGTTTAGATAATTTTATTAGTCAGACTGACACTTAAGGCAGTGTTAAAGTTGGAGTTATGAATTTGCCCTCTATTAATCCTACTGTTGGAGAAACCCCACTCCAGCACTCTTGCCTGGAAAATCCCACGGATGGTGGAGGAGCCTGGTGGGCTGCAGTCCATGGGGTCACTGAGAGTCAGACACGACTGAATGACTTCACGTTCACTTTACACTTTCAGCATTGGAGAAGGAAATGGCAACCCACTCCAGTGTTCTTGCCTGGAGAATCCCAGGGACGGGGGAGGCTGGTGGGCTGCCGTCTATGGGGTCGCACAGAGTTGGACACGACTGAAGTGACTTAGCAGCAATCCTACTGTATGTAAATGACAGCTGGTCAGAGGGTGTCTGCTTTGCAGTTAAACAAGTGTGGTTTGTGGATAACGCAGGAGAGCAGAGTTTATACTGACCAATTGAAAGGCTGTGATCTCAAATGGATCCCTGCATTTCTGGCTTCCTTTCCTCATCTCTAGCCGCTGAGGCTATACAGCCCTGACTGCACAGTTGACAGTGCAGATTATCAGACAAAGACGTTACTGAGATGTTTGCTCTCAATTCTGTCTGGAATAGACGACATATGTAAGTCCTGTTCTTCTCATTCCTAAATAAACCATCAAGGCATGATGAGTCATCTTACTTCTACATAGCAGTCATCCGTCATGAGAGTAGGCCTTGCAGTGGACCTAAGCTGTCTTTCATGTAAATAAAACTTCAATGATATTTGTCTACTTATTACAAGAAAATTTTGAGAATAAATGAACATTATGAGGAATATATATATATAGTATATGTGTGTATATATATGGTGTGTGTGTGTGTGTGTGTGTATAATTGTCAACAGCATGAGATTGGTTAATAAGGTATTAAAGAGCTGTCTGTATAGCCTTGAGCTGATTATATAATTTTTTAAAGATTATTTAGCATTTTTTAAGTAAGGATATTCATAGTATATGACAGGATTGTTGTGAGACAAATAAGATAATATTATAAATTCATTAACATGATGCCTAGCATAGTAAGTGCTCCATAAATTATTTAAAATTTATGTAATAAAATAATTGAAGTCAAGCAAACTGAGACTAAAAATAGAATCTCAGACATTATAGACAACATATAATTTCTTAAGTCATCACCATATGGCTATGTAAGTATTTCCACAAAATCCTGTAGAGTGAAACAACAAATATTTTAAAATCTTTAAATGCTGTTTCCCACATAAAACTGATGTCTGAGAGAAATTCTACAGGATTTTCCTGAATAAAAAAGTCATCTTTTAACTGTTTTCCTTAAGATATACAATTTTAACTGCAAATGTAGAATATATAGAATGCACTCACTCTTCATTTTATCATGGTCTTTCCAAACACATTATCTATTCCTTCTAGAAGTTTATACTTTTGCAATGAAGTATGTTTGTACATATATAACTATGTACATATATACACATACATACATATGTGTGTGTGAGTGAGGTTTTCAACAAGCCCACTATGTAAAAGAACTTTTCTAAATTGTCAATTAGTTTGCTTTTCTTAAAATAATGTTTTTATGCCGTAGTTGTAAAGCATTTGAGCTGTAACTAGCCAGCAATATATGATTTAATTTCTATTTTCATTTCTTTGCATTCCTGGGTGAAACATTTCCTATTTAAATCAGATAAGCATTTTCTAATGTGCCAGGGTTTTACTTAGTTGACTGGGCATATGGTGGCTTAATTCACCTATTCATCTCCTGCCCCACTTTCAGACATGTCCTAATAGCAATCATTGTTTCCACATCTTGTAAACTGAGCATCCTGAGTCTACATCTCTGTTTTTTTAAAAAAAACACACAAAAACCCCCTGTGGTATAATATCCAAGCTGCTACTGGAAAGGATTAGAATGTGTAAACAGAATGAGGACACATCTTTTAATATAATCTTTGAAATTTAAACAGCTATTGCCAGTGAAAAGAGTAATTTCCTTCTACTTGCCTCCAAAGATTAGTACTCTGTTTCACATAGCAAACGAGAAAGACTCTTATGTTGCTACTTTTGATTAGGAAAAGCAGTCACAAGCAGATGAAAGATCAGAAAAAAACCTCTAAGAATACTCTTTTCTTCACCAGCAATGGAACTTGGTAGCTTTGAACCAATTAAAGATGTTTTTCAGTGTAAGTCTCTACTTCTTGGGTGTCGAATATCCATTCAAAGCTGGGTTGAAAATCTAGGAATGTGCATAAATCTCATACTAGCTCAAGTAGGTCCAAAATATTCCAGCCACTCATTGAGGCAGTGAGAGCCGTGTTTTCATCTCAGTCTGAGATGTCTTAAGCTGCCAAGACACTAGAAGGGCAATTTTATCCCAAGATGTCGTTCATAACACAGATGCCAGAGTTAGCCCCTGACATCCCTGGCTGGTCCTGTGGAACTCCAGTTAACAGCTGGCTGCTTGGCTTGCCAAAGCAATCCACAGTTTTTTGAACTCCTGCCTTTCTTCTGGCTTCCAGCCTTTGCAAAAAGAAAGCACATAGTCATTCCATTTTCATAGTTGCAAAGAAAATCAGAAGCTGGCAAGTAAGGATGATTTGCGGGTTGAAGGAAGGAAGATATGTTTTCAATGATACAATCAAGGACACCATTAGCCTGGAGCAAGGCTCCTCAGGTGGCGCTAGTGGTAGAGAATCCACCTGCCAGTGCAGGAGACACAAGAGACACGGGTTAGATCCCTAGGTTGGGAAGACCCTCTGGAGTAGGTAGGAAATGGCAGCCCACTCAGTATTCTTGCCTGGAAAATTCTACGGACAGAAGAGCCTGGCAGACTACAGTCCATGGGGCCCCAGAGAATTGGACACAACTGAGCATGCACCAACATATTTGAGAGCAAACAAATAAAAGGAGCCCGTTTCTTGGAAGTTATAGGCTCTTAGCAGCAAGGCTGGGCTATCAGATATCATTTATGTATTAAAAAATATGGATCTTGTCCTTTGTCCTGCTGGTAGAGAGACATAGCCTTGCATACCCCTCCTCACCCTTGTGAACATCATGTGTGCATAACCTGAATCTCAGAGCCAGTGGGTTGCATGAGGGGACATTGGACAAAGGTGGTCAAACGTTACAAATTTCCAGTTATAAGATAAATAAATACTAGAGATGTCACGTACAATGTGATGACTCTAGCTAACACTCTGTATGATACATAGGAAAGTTAAGAGAGTAAATCTTAAAATGGATCCCAAGTAAAAAGTTTTTTCTTCTTCCTTTTCTTTTTATTGTATCTACATGAGAAGACTGTTGTTAGCTGAATCTACTATGGTAATCATTTCACAAAATATGAAAATCAAACCATCATGCTGTATGTCTTAGACTTATACATGATCTGTAACAATTATTTCTCAATAAAACTGAAAAAAAAAATGGATCAGAAACACTGCTGGACCAAAAAGATGGCAGAGACTGTAGGGAAATGGCAGCCAATTTAGAATGACTAGCAGAGACAGAGATTACTGGGAAAAAATAAAGAACAGCCCACATCTTACCAAAGAAAAAAAAAAAAAAAAGGAGGATTCCAACATGACCTGATTGGAATTTTACTCTGTTATGATACTTTAACTTTAGTTTAAGCCAATGGGTTTATAAGAGATTATAAAAGCATTCCCAAATTAGACCTTAACACTTAAAAATAGGTCAACACATTTCAAAAGCTTGTAAGGCCAATGAGGGTGCTTGTCTTAATTCCATCCATATCATCAGTATATAGTATGTTATTGGTACAAAATAAGGGTTCAATAGATATTATTGACAGGAAGAAGGAAGGAGGGGATTAAGAAAAGGCGGGAGGGAGAGAGGAAAAGAGAAGGTGTGAAAGACTTAGAAACCGTCTAAAAACGTAATGTAAAATGCGAGGCTGGATGAAGCACAAGCTGGGATCAAGATTTCTGGGAGAAATATCAACAATCTCAGACATGCAGATGATACCACCCTTATGGCAGAAAGTGAAGAGGAACTAAAAAACCTCTTGGTGAAAGTGAAAGAGGAGTGTGAAAAACCTGGCTTAAAACTCAACATTCAAAAACTAAGATCATGGCATCCAGTTCCATCACTTCATGGCAAATAGATGGGGAAAGAGTGGAAACAGTGACAGACTTTATTTTTTTGGGCTCCAAAATTGCTGCTGATGGTGACTGCAGCCATGAATTTAAAAGACCCTTGCTCCTTGGAAAAAAAGCTATGACCAACCTAGACAACATATTAAAAAGCAGAGACATTACTTTGCCAATAAAGTTGCGTCTAGTCAAAGCTATGGTTTTCCCAGTAGTCATGTATGGATATGAGAGTTGGACTATGAAGAAAGCTGAGCACCAAAAAACTGATGCTTTTGAACTATGGTGTTGGAGAAGACTCTTGAGAGTCTCTTGGACTGCAAGGATATCCAACCAGCCAATCCTGAAGGAGATCAGTCCTGGGTGTTCATTGGAAGGACTGATGCTGAAGCTGAAACTCCAATACTTTGGCCACCTGATGCGAAGAACTGACTAATTGGAAAAGACCCTGATGCTAGGAAAGATTGAAGGCAGAAACAGAAGGGGATGACAGAGGATGAGATGGTTGGATGGCATCACTGACTCTATGGACATGTAAGCTCTGGGAGTTGGTGATGGACAGGGAAGCCTGGCATGCTGCAGTCCGTGGGGTTGCAGAGTCGAACGCAATTTAGCGACTGAACTGAACTGAACTGAAAAACATGGTAACATTTAGAAACTAAAGCTAGATTTTGAAATTTGTAACATAGCTTTTCACCTGCAGATTTATATATAATTTTAGCACAAAAGATAAAGATCACAATTTTGATCCACCTGTTCCTGTTAAAATAATTATTTTACTGAGGGGAAAAATGAATGCACTAAAAGCAAAGTAAAGTGTCATCTGGGAATACTGAGTGAGGCTCATAATATGCAACAATAACTAAAAATTCAAAGGCCAGATGGCTTATAGCAAGGAAGATAAAATAGTTGTTATAGGGATTAGATGAAAATCAACAGAACATTATAGCCAAAAGCCACAAAATTGATAGCAACAGCACATAGAGGGGAAAAATATTTATTAAAATGTTGAAAGATTGGATTCCAAAATAGGCTACACTTTATTTAGTTTCCAAATAATCTATTTATTCTAATTTAACTTTAAGTAAATTATGTTTATTGGCTATCTATTAACATGTCAGGGACCCTATTTGAAAAAAAAAACAACAAAATTTGCTAATGACTACAAATATATCAGGGAAATGAGCTAGAACTCTGAAGTATTATGGTAAAGGTAAAAATTAGCCACTTTGACACAGAAGGAACAAGAATTCAAGTTGCATCTGGTGGTATGGGATGTCCTGGGATGTGATTTAATGCATAAAAGAATGTACTTTGGATAGATAATGAAAAACTTGTCTCAAGAGGGATTTTATCTATAAAATTTAGAATTACAAGACAAAGGCAAGGACACTGGCTCAGAATTGAGTGATCTAAGGTCAAAATCTGCCTATGACTCTGGTGGAATTAGGAAACCAGACTTCATCAAAACCACACAGTATAGATCGCTGCAACTTTAATAATATTTATTAATGATATAGTTGTGAGTATTCAACATATTCTCAATG